>NW_020664409.1:109389398-109413930 GCF_002925995.2 Terrapene triunguis | reverse complement strand
TAGACAGTATTTGGTCCTGCCATGCGGGCAGGGGACTGGACTCGATGACCTCTCGAGGTCCCTTCCAGTCCTAGAATCTATGAATCTATGAATCTATGAATCTACCAATGTGATATATGCCATCATGTGCCAGCAATGCCCCTCTGCCATGTACATTGGCCAAACTGGACAGTCTCTACACAAAAGAATAAATGGACACAAATCTGACATTAGGTGGCAATTTTGCAACAGAAAAGCTTCAAAAACAGACTCCAATGAGAAACTGCTGAACTGGAATTAATTTGCAAACTAGATACCATTCACTTGGGCTTGAATAGAGACTGGGAGTGGCTGGGTCATTACACAGATTGAATCTATTTCCCCATGTTAAGTATCCTCAACCTTCTTGTCAACTGTCTGAAATGGGCTATCTTGATTATCACTACAAAGGTTTTTTTTTCTTCTGCTGAAAATAGCTCATCTTAATTAATTAGCCTCTTAGAGTTGGTAGGGCAACTTCCACCTTTTCATGTTCTCTGTATGTGTCCTCACTATATGTTCCATTCTATGCATCCGATGAAGTGGGTTCTAGCCCACGAAAGCTTACGCTCAAATAAATTTCTTAGTCTCTAAGGTGCCACAAGTATTCCTGTTCTTTTTAAAGATGTTACTGTGCACTTACTTAACGGCAGGGAATGTCAATGTTACAATTCTGACAGCCGTGTTAGCTCAGCCGCTGGGGGATTCTCTGTGTCTGCTCTTCTGGCTTAATCCACTGTAAGATCCACAGGAGATACACAGGACCAGATTCTCAGGTGGTGTGAATCTGCAGCACTGTCTTACAGTCAGTGGGCTACACCAGTTCACACCAGCCAACCATCTGGCCCATGCTACCTAGCTCGTTCCTTAGATGCTGCCCACCCCTTATTATCAGAGAGCTTCGCACATGCTGATAAATGTGTCCCCATGGATTGGGAACATGTTATTGCCACTTTAAGGGGGGAAGGGGGCAGGACTGAGGCACAGAGAGATTGGATGACTTGCCCAAGGCCACACCGGGAGTCTTTGGGAAACCCACCAATGGGACTCTGATCTCCTGAGTCCCAGTCCAGCATAAGGCTGAAGATGGGCATCAATATAAAGCAAATTTAGCTAGACCGAGTATGCAGAGGGGGCTAAATTGTGCTCAGTGGAGTTGCATGGTGGGAGTGAGAGCAGGACTCAGCTCCCAGCTTCCAAAGAGCCTAAGCCTCTTTCAGGGTGACGAGCACTAACAAAAGAGTTGATTCCTCTGCTGATGTACAGCAGCGAGGGTTCACCGGGTGATATTGCACCCCATATTCTTCATAGTTGTATGATTATGATACAATTATGGCATAATTAAGATGCATTTTGTACAAGATGGGTCATGTAAGGTGTCATTGGAAAAGTTACGATTTGCTGAACTTGATTATCTTATTTGTGTGCATGTATCATTTTTGTATCTGAAGTTATAAATATTGACTACGTAGCTGTAATTTCAAATGTAGTTACACCTGGGTGACACCCGTTAGGCAAATTGCTTCCAGTCTAGAGAGCTGGCTGTGAAGGGCCTATTCAAGGTAATGAGCCACTAGGAAAAACCATAGGCCTTAGGAGAAGCTTATCCCCCACCGGGTGAGCCCTCCTGAGAATGTTGCAGACAGCCTGTCAGTAATGGCTGCTATAACTCCGCAAGGGCATGTGACCAGGCCACATGACTCTGGACTCCATTTTGGGACCCCTGTATTTTTCCACAAACTGGTCTGGGAACCAAGTTTGAAACAAAGGGTTCCTGCTGTTTGAAGAAGCTATATAAGGCAGGGAGTGACATAATCAGTTCTTTATTCCCCACACAAGAGGATTCCTGAAAACACTGGAGGAACAAAGACTGAAGTGGGGGAAGTGCTGGACCCAGGCTAAAGAGATTTCTAGCCTGTGTATGGAAAACCTGGGGATCCCAAACTGCAAAGCAAATGCAGCTTGTTCCTTAAGAATCTGCAAGCCTGCTTGTATCATCAGCCAGGGTAAGAGACTGCTAATTCATCTCCAATCTATCGAGTGTGTTAAGCCAGTTTGCGTTTTTGTTTATTTGCTAAGTAATCTGCTTTGATCTATTTGCTATCCCTTGAAATCTATCTTTTGTAGTTAATAAACTTGGTTTATGCTTCATCCAAACCAGTAAGTTTGGAGTGAAGTGCTTGGAAATCTGAGCTCAAGGGGCAAAGGCTGTTGCATATTGCTTTCCACATTGAGAGGGAGGTGAACTGGATAGTAAATTCATACTGGGCAGGGTTTTGAACAGGGCAGGATGGTACAGCTCTGGGATCCTAGGCTGGGAAGCTGGTGGTTATTTCGGCTGTAGCCACTCTATTGTTGGTTCATGCAGTGGCTGGTCAACCTGCATGTAACTGCAGCTGGGCGTGTCCCTAGCTGTGTGAATGCTGGTGGAAGTGTAGGATCAGGAGCAGGTCTGTAGCTTGTCACGGCAGCACAGGGTGAGAGGGAGCCCAGGCTGGTGAGTCAGAGGGCTCAGTGGTACCCCCGTTCCAGGTTGCGCTCCGGGGAGAACTCGTCACACATGGGTTCCTAGATCATGAGGCCAGAAGGGTCCACTGTGACCATCAAGTCTGACCTCCTGTGTGACACAGGCTGTGGGACTTCCCTGAATTAATTCCTGTTTGAACTAGAGCAGATGGTATAGAAAAAAACACTAGATCCTGGCTTTAAAATTCCCGGTGAGAGGAAATCCACAGCAGCCTCCGGTAGGTTGTTCCGGTCGTCTAGGGATAAGGCATTAGGAACACCTCTGTTCTTTTCCTAGCTCTGCTATTGATTTGCTATATGACCTTTGCCAAGTCATTTATATCTCTGTCTCTCTCTTTGTGGGTTCTCATCCTTCCTCCTATCTACTGGACTATACACAGAGATGGTCTCTTAATATGTGTGCCCAGTTCAGTGCAGCCCTGCTCTCAGCTGCTGCTCGCACGTGCTTCTGTAAAACAAATAATAGCGAAAGAGATGGCCACATACTTTTGCCGTCCGCCCAGTAAGCACCATCCAGTCCTGGAAATCCCCTGACGTTCAGTAGCTGGTTTCCCCTTTGTTAGCTCCATCATGAAAGTTTGTTTCAGCTGCATGTCAGATCAGAAAAGTTTCTCCGAGACAGAAATCCCATGGCAAGGTCAAGCTGAGACGGTTGCTGCTTTAACAAACATCTCAAATTGTCTCTGATTAATTCTAAACAAATCTGAGGACAGGCTTGTGCCTGTGATAAGTGATTTCATGCGATTGCTGTTGACACATTGAGCTGCCAAGATTAAGGGGAGAAAGTGATGAACAATGGGCGAGATTAGAAACTCTTTGTCAGGCAGATCAGGCCCCTCACAGAGGCAAAGGTAATGGATGAGGGTATCCGGAAGATGGCTGGAGACTTGGAGTGTGGCCAAACCACTCATTAGGCACAGTCAATAAAAAAAAAAGCAAGCTGTGGGGGGTGGACAGAACTTGAATATGCACATTGGGAAGGAGGGATAGCTCAGTGGTTTAAGCATTGGCCTGCTAAACACAGGGTTATGAGTTCAATCCTTGAGGGGGCCATCGGGGGCAAAAATCAGTACTTGGTCCTGCTAGTGAAGGCAGGGGGCTGGACTTGATGACCTTTCAGGGTCCCTTCCAGTTCTAGGAGATAGGATATTAAATGGGACACTAGGATCTGGGTTCTCAGGACAAATTTTTGGGTGGCCTCTGAGTGCAGCCACCAACTCTTGCTGGTGGCCGCGCTCACACTTTTTCCTAAAATACTTAATTAGCTTTAGGAAAACCAAATAAATATGCGTATGTACACATCCAAATAATTGTAATTTATTTATTGCTAGCTAGTAAGTCTGTTGTGAAAAGTGATATTAACAAACATATAAGTATCACTTTTCACAGCAGACTTACTCAGTCCTGGCAAGCCTGGGAACAAAGTAAGCCCAGATGAGGGGGTCAGGGAAGGCAGTGGACCAGGGGTGATGCAGGGGGCTGGAGCCTGAAGCCCCGTGGCCAGGGGACGGGGCCTGGGGATGGAGCTCGAAGCTATGCGGCCAGAGCCTGGGGCCTGCCGTTGTGCAGCCGGAGCCTGGGACTGGAGCCTGAAGCCCCAGGGCTAGAGGCTGCCGCCCCGCCACCCCAGAGCTGAAGCCCAAAGCCTGAGCCCCCTTGCCCCTGGGAAGGTGGGAAACCCACCAGCTGCCTGGTCCTCCAGCGTTGTGCCCCAGGTGCCTCCAGATGGGGCACCATTAACACACGCCCCCCCCACGCCATCACAGCCCAGGAGGCTGTGGCCACAAGAAAAGCTCCTGATGGCCTCATGCAGCCATGGTGGCCGCATTTGCACCACACTGGTGAGGCTCTGAGTTACTCCAGAGAATTCTTTCCCAGGTGTCTGGCTGGTGGGTCTCACCCACATACTCAGGATCTAACTGATCGCCATATTTGGGGTTGGGAAGGAATTTTCCCATAGGTCAGATTGGCAGGGGAGGATAGGGAAGGGCTGGCTTTCCTTTGCAGCATGGATCACGGGTCACGTGCAGGTTTGAACTAGAGTAAATGGGCGGATTCTCTGTAACTTGGTCTTTAAATCAAGAGTTGAGAACTTCGGTAACTCAGCCAGAAGTTATGGGCCCACCATAGAAGTGGGTGGGTGAGGCTCTGTGGCCTGCAATGTGCAGGAGGTCAGGCTAGATGATCTTGATGGTCCCTTCTGGCCTTAAAATCTTTGAGCTGGGTTAGAAAGAACTGGTTTGGGAAAGCCACAAAATGGGCAGCCTGGGAAGGCATAGGGAAATGCACCCAGTTCAAATGATGTGCTGATCCAAGAAGCTCTTGAGTTTTGGTTAATCTATGAGGACTTTATGGAGCTCCTCTGTGGGACCCTGTGGCACAAGTCCTGGTTGCTTCAGTGCACCTGGCATTAGCTCCCACTAGTTTCTAGAAGATCATGCGACCTGACTGTCACCCCTCCAGCACTGGGACTGACCATACCTGCTTTCTTAGTATTCGCAGCGGGCTTGTTTCACCCATCACTGAAATGCAGCCACCTCTGTGATGGAAGTCTGCAGCTGTCCCACAATGCTTAGGACAGGAAGTGAAGAAGAATGTTTTATCCAGTTGACACTGCAGAAGGGAACTCAATACTCGGGGGTAGGCTTGGAATCCGGAGCTACGACAGTGAGGTTCACTTTGCTAATCTTAGGGAAGAGAGAGCAATGGGAACATTAATGACCATAAATGATGAGGAATATTGGTGGGGGGGGGGGTTTCTCATTGTCAACCATAAAATGGCACCTCCACAAATGGTACCTCCCAGCATAAGCCGAAACACTGGCTCATTTCTGAGCCAGAAGTAACACATGCCCTGGAATTCCCAATGCCGCTTCCCCCAGAATCCTTTGCTCTCCTTGTCCATCCCCTCTCCCAATATATGACTGGCTCAGATATCACCGTCCGAAGTTGCATAGTTGTAGGCTGCAGTACAGGGGCCGATCCTCGCGAGGAGCCGAGACCATAATAAGGGTCCCATTTTGACAGTGGTGTTAGGAGGCCCCTTTTTTCCTAGCTGATCCCAGAGCAACCCTGGGGAATAGTCTCCCAAGGGAATGGTGGAAGTCCCGGTACTTAGCACCTTTAGAATTAGACAAAGCACTAGGAAAACTAGATAAGTTCATGGAGGATAGGTCCATCAGTGGCTATTAGCCAGGCTGGGCAGGGATGGTGTCCCTAGCCTCTGTTTGCCAGAAGCTGGGAATGGGCGATGGGATGGATCACTTGATGATTCCCTGTTCTGTTCATTCCCTCTGGAGCACCTGGGATTGGCCACTGTTGGAAGACAGGATACTGGGCTAAACAGACCTTTGGTCTGACCCAGTGTGGCCGTTCTTATGTTCTAAAATTACTGTACTGCAGGGAGCAATCCTACTTTGACTCCAGCGAATGGGTCTAGATGACCTTGGATTTCTTTCCATCTCATATTTCTAGGCGCCTGTCATTCTGGAGCCCAGTGAGACAAAGGGAAAAGGGGTATGATTTCAACTGGCATATTCCCAGTGACTGCCTGGGACATTTGTCAAAGTCAGCAAATTTAATTTCATCTACTAAATTGCCACTGGATTTCAATCCTTCCTTCCCTCCCCCACCCCCAAGCAAAATTAATGCTAGTGGCTTATTTTTATGGATGTCTTAATTAGACATTTGCCATTATCAGAAATGTTACAGATATTCAAATCAGCCCCATTATAAGGAGAGAGATGGTTGCTAATGACCCCGGTGTCGTTCCTTGTATTAAAAATCCTTATGAAAATGTATTACTCTATAAAAAATGACTTAATCAAAAGCAGGAAATGCTTATGTGTGTGTATTGGCAACTCCGTCTCAGCTGCAGTCGGTGCATTTGCAAATCCGCTCTCAGGGCAACATAAACAAATATGCCAGAACAGAGAACGAAACAAAATATCATGAGTCATAAATCAAAGCAATGTAGTAGATATGCAGAGGACACTGGAGATAGATAGGATAACAGAAGGAAATATTGTCTCAGGTATAAATAGCTCCATATAAATCATCAGCAAACAGGAGCAAGGCAGAAGCCTCCTGAGGTGGTGATAACCACAGCTGGAAACCTCTTGCTGTTGTCTTGTACTTAAGAATATAAGAACGGCCATACTGCCAGCCCTCTGTTTGGGTGAATGTGCCCCATTGAGGTGACATGCCCAGCCCCAAGTGCACGGCCGGTACGAGCAGGTGTAATTTACACCTGGCCAAGGGCTGTGAATTGTGGTGATTGTGATTGCACCAGCGTAGCCGTGTCACAATGGGAGGGTATCCGAGCCGGTAAAACAGGGAGCTAAGTGACTTTCCCAAAGCCACGGGAGTCACTGTCCCAGATGGGGTTAGGATTTAGCAGGTTCCTGGCTCCCGGTCCTACGTTTATGCCCCTGGACCACACACTGAATGGAGCACTGGGTACTGATTCACCATGTTCCTGGAATGATGAATTCCATATGCAATAGAAGTATGGGCAGGGATGGTGTCCCTAGCCTCTGTTTGCCAGGAGCTGGGAATGGGCGACAGGGGATGGATCACTCAATGATTACCTGTTCTATTCATTCCCTCTGGGGCACCTGGCATTGGCCACTATCGGAAGACAGGTTTCAGTGGCAGCCGTGTTAGTCTGTATCAGCAAAAAAGAATGAGGAGTCCTTGTGGCACCTTAGAGACTAACAAATTTATTTGGGCATAAGCTTTCGTGGGCTAGAACCCACTTCCTCAGATGTATGAAGTAAAAGATACAGGAGCAGGTATAAATACATGAAAGGATGGGGGTTGCTTTATCAAGTGTGAGGTCAGTCTAACGAGAGAAATCAGTTAACAGCAGGATGCCAAGGGAGGAGAAATAACTTTTGAAGTGGTAATGGGAGTGGCCCATTACAGACAGTTGACAAGAAGGTGTGAGCAACAGTAGGGAGAAATTAGTATACTGGGCTAGATGGACCTTTGGTTTGACCCAGTATGGCCGTTCTCATGTTCTTAAGTACAAGACAACAGCAAGAGGTTTCCAGCTGTGGTTATCACCACCTCAGGAGGCTTCTGCCTTGCTCCCTTCCATCGGGGGTCATGTCAATGGGTGCTGACCTGAAGTGAAGCCTGGGATCCGTAGGAGCTCCTAAGCGGACATGCCGAGTCAGCTCACTCCCTGGTTAGCTTAGTCACGTCACCTTCTTCACTGGTGCATCCCGGTCTGCGCTGATCCCTATGACTCCCTCCATCACCTCTGACCTCCCCTGGCAGTTTCATTCCATGGGAACTTGGAAACAGATGGACCAGACCCTTCCTTGGAATGGGACTGAGACTAAGGAAAACATAATAATACCTCACTCTCTTATAGCACATTTCCTCACTAGATTCTAATGCAATTCATAGTTTTTAATGTATCACAGAACCCCTACAAAGTAGGGAGAAGTGCTGCTATCTCCATTGTACAGAGTGGTTGAGTGACTTGGCCAAGGTCACAAAGGAACTCTGTGTCAGAGAAGGGAACTGAGCCTAGATCTCCTAAATTCTAGGCTAACACCCAAATCACTAGGCTATCCACAAACCTCACTGCTTTCAAATCTTTCCTCAAACAAACACAACCATTAAAAACAAAATAAAACAAAACTCCCCCCCCCCCCAAATAATCTAAGCAAGTTACTTATTCCTACCTGCTGGGAAGAAAGAAAGAAAATCCAATGGCTGGAAATTGGAAGCTAGAAAAACAGAAATTTAAAATACGACACAAATTTATATTGCAAGAATTAGTGGGTGGAGTTGTCTGGCCTGTACTATGCAGGAAGTCAGACCTGGTGATCATAATGGCCTTGCAATCTGTGAACTGCTGTTATTTCTATTATGGGGATAGGCACCATGTACAATCCTAGAAAGAATGCAGGAGGCCCTTTGCCACCACTTTGCAATCACTGCAACTGAAGGAGAGGAAGACCGAGTAAAAACACATGTTCATTGTATTCTCTATCTGCGTTTGATATAGCTGTACATTGTTAACATAGCTTTGTGGCGGGTCCCTGGCGTGCAACCGGAACTGTGGGACTGCTGGGTCCTCTGTTCCACCAACCTGGAGTCTCTGTAGTGAGGGGGTGTGGCATCCCTCCGAGACTGATAGGGAGGAACCACGACCCACCCCCTGGTGGGAGGAGCCAGGCATGACACACATGCCACGCCGGAAGCAGAGGGGCGGGGCAGGACCTTTAAAAGGTGAGCCCTGCAACTCAGTTCAGCTGGAGCCGGCGAAGGAGACAGAGGCCTCCCACTTGCTGTTGGAGCTGGAGCCCGAACAGGACCTCTGCAGCGCCAAGGACTCGAAGGGACTGCCAGTTGACGCTGCCGAAGAGCTGCTGGGACTGTCGCTAGTGGTGTGCTCCGGGGGGATGGAGGACACCCACAAGATAAAGGTACACAGTCTGGGGGTCATAGGAAGTAGTCCGGGGACACAAGACAATAGTCCGGGTGTGGTGCCAGAGCGCTGGTCAGCGTGTTTCAGTGGGATCCCTGCAGAGCCCTCCACCACTGTCAGGGACCAAGTAGAGTAGGGTGGACCCAGGTCCCCCTACCTCCTGTGGCTGGCCCACCTCTGGGGTGGCCGCTTACCCACCTTAGGACAAGAGGCCTGCATTTGTCTACCATCTGCTGGAGTCAGGACGTCAGGCAAAAGACTGCATTTAGCTCTGCCCTGCCTGAGGGCCTGAGCCACAGACTACTTGCTGCTTGGAGCCCTGCTGCCCAGCCCCTCTGGCTCCACTTCCCAAGGTGGCGATGCCTCTGGTGGCACCGGTGATGCTGGTCCGCCTCACGAAGATGGGGTGTGAAGACAACACATCAACCTTCTTGATAACTTTCAAACAGGTGATCTCAGTGGCCGGATGGCCCCCGAACCAATGTGCCACTCTCCTGGCTCCCTGCTTAACGGGGGCGGCCCAGGCTGCTTATCACGGGCTCCCCAATGATGAGGCCCGTGACTATGGAGCAGATATACTCGATCTAGACGTCACCCCCAAATAATTTTGATGCTGGTTACAGGGAAGTTCTACCCTCCGGGGGCCCGACTCCAGGTAGTGGCACAGGACCTCAAGGACACCTATGTGACGCTCTGCCACCGAAGTTGCTGAACAGGTGGTCACTGAGCAATTCGTCCACCTCCTCCCACCCGAAGGGAGGGCCTGGGTCCTCCGACATCGACACACCATCCTGAGGGTGATGGTCAGTTTAATGGAGGACTTTCTGGCTGCTGAGACCCCGTGGTGCTCGGAGCAGCGGCGGGGACACGGAGTCCCTTGAGCTCGGAAAGACCCTCCAGCCCTAAGATGGCGGCCCGACCTGGCTTGTGCCGCGACAAGGGCTACAACAGCGGCCACCTGCCATGGCCTGTCCCGACACCCTGTGAAACACCCACAGGCCACAGTGGAGGGGGTAAATCCCCGAACCAGAGTCACTTGGAATGCCTGTGAAACCCCAACATCCGGCCCAGCCCCACTGAGGTTGGGCCCTGTTTCACTTGGGGCCAGTTTGGACACCTCCAGCGACAATGGACACCTCTCGCTCCTCCGGCCAGGTTTGCGCCAGGGAGGCCCGCACCCGACGGTGTCCCGCCACCAAGGTGACTATCCCCATGGGCCTCGGCGGGAGACAAGTGTCTGCCATGGTGGGGGCACTGCTGTGTGGGGTACTGAGCCACTTACAAAGGTCCCGTAAACATAACAGAGCACTGCATCAATATGGGCAGCTGGCCAGCTGTTTTCGCTGCTGGCCCACCTACTCAGATAGTGTGTGTAGCAACCTGCGTGGAACTTGTAGGGAGGAGCACAGGTTGTGGGAGGGAAGAGTTTTGAGGAGACATGAGGAAGTCAGTTTGCGTTCACGTAGCTGGAATGCTAGCTGCAGTTCCAGCATCACTGTAAATAGTTCTCTTAATAAAGCACCGGTTAGAAAAATGCAGCCCTCTCACGTTGTCACCTACCATGTGATACGTGAAACATTGTGCACACTTATTTAGACATCAGAGGATGGCATTATTGTGCTAGTGTATGTCGTTTTTACGGGGGGTTGGGCAGTGAGGGCATCTGGGTTTTCTACTCCTAACCTCTAGCAAGCCAAGCTCATAACATAAGAACATAAGAACGGCCGTACCGGGTCAGACCAAAGGTCCATCTAGCCCAGTATCCTGTCTACCGACACTGGCCAATGCCAGGTGCCCCAGAGGGAGTGGACCAACAGGCAATGATCAAGTGATCTCTCTCCTGCCATCCATCTCCATCCTCTGACAAACAGAGGCTAGGGACACCATTCCTTACCCATTCTGGCTAATAGCCATTAATGGACTTAACCACCATGAATTTATCCAGTTCTCTTTTAAATGCTGTTATAGTCCTAGCCTTCACAACCTCCTCAGGTAAGGAGTTCCACAAGTTGACTGTGTGCTGCGTGAAGAAGAACTTCCTTGTATTTGTTTTAAACCTGCTGCCTATTAATTTCATTTGGTGACCCCTAGTTCTTGTATTATGGGAATAAGTAAATAACTTTTCCTTATCCACTTTCTCCACATCACTCATGATTTTATATACCTCTATCATATCCCCCCTTAGTCTCCTCTTTTCCAAGCTGAAGCGTCCTAGCCTCTTTAATCTCTCCTCCTATGGGACCCGTTCCAAACCCCTAATCATTTTAGTTGCCCTTTTCTGAACCTTTTCTAGTGCCAGTATATCTTTTTTGAGATGAGGAGACCGCATCTGTATGCAGTATTCGAGATGTGGGCGTACCATCGATTTATTTAAGGGCAATAATATATTCTCAGTCTTATTCTCTACCCCCTTTTTAATGATCCCTAACATCCTGTTTGCTTTTTTGACCGCCTCTGCACACTGCGCGGACATCTTCAGAGAACTATCCACGATGACTCCAAGATCTTTTTCCTGACTTGTTGTAGCTAAATTAGCCCCCATCATATTGTATGTATAGTTGGGGTTATTTTTTCCAATGTGATTACTTTACATTTATCCACATTAAATTTCATTTGCCATTTTGTTGCCCAATCACTTAGTTTTGTGAGATCTTTTTGAAGTTCATCACAGTCTGCTTTGGTCTTAACAGTCTTGAGCAGTTTAGTATCATCTGCAAACTTTGCCACCTCACTGTTTACCCCTTTCTCCAGATCATTTATAAATAAGTTGAATAGGATTGGTCCGAGGACTGACCCTTGGGGAACACCACTAGTTACCCCTCTCCATTCTGAGAATTTACCATTAATTCCTACCCTTTGTTCCCGGTCTTTTAACCAGTTCTCAATCCATGAAAGGACCTTCCCTTTTATCCCTTGACAACTTAATTTACGTAAGAGCCTTTGGTGAGGGACCTTGTCAAAGGCTTTCTGGAAATCTACGTACACTATGTCCACTGGATCCCCCTTGTCCACATGTTTGTTGACCCCTTCAAAGAACTCTAATAGATTAGTAAGACACAATTTCCCTTTACAGAAACCATGTTGACTATTGCTCAACAGTTTGTTTTTCTATGTGTCTGACAATTTTATTCTTAACTATTGTTTCGACTAATTTGCCCGGTACCGACGTTAGACTTACCGGTCTGTAATTGCCGGGATCACCTCTAGAGCCCTTTTTAAATATTGGCGTTACATTAGCTAACTTCCAGTCATTGGGTACAGAAGCCAATTTAAAGGACAGGTTACAAACCTTAGTTAATAGTTCCGCAACTTCACATTTGAGTTCTTTCAGAACTCTTGGGTGAATGCCATCTGGTCCCGGTGACTTGTTAATGTTCAGTTTATAAATTAATTCCAAAACCTCCTCTAGTGACACTTCAATCTGTGACAGTTCCTCAGATTTGTCACCTACAAAAGCCGTTTCAGGTTTGGGAATCTCCCTAAAATCCTCAGCCATGAAGACTGAAGCAAAGAATCCATTTAGTTTCTCCGCAATGACTTTATCATCTTTAAGCGCTCCTTTTGTATCTCGATCATCAAGGGGCCCCACTGGTTGTTTAGCAGGCTTCCTGCTTCTGATATACTTAAAAAACATTTTGTTATTACCTTTGGAGTTTTTGGCTAGCCGTTCTTCAAACTCCTCTTTGGCTTTTCTTATTACATTCTTGCACTTAATCTGGCAGCATTTATGCTCCTTTCTATTTGCTTCACTAGGATTTGACTTCCACTTTTTAAAGGAAGTCTTTTTATCTCTCACTGCTTCTTTTACATGGTTGTTAAGCCACGGTGGCTCTATTTTAGTTCTTTTACTGTGTTTCTTAATTTGGGGTATACATTGAAGTTGGGCCTCTATTATGGTGTCTTTAAAAAGTGCCCATGCAGCTTGCAGGGATTTCACTTTAGTCACTGTACTTTTTAACTTCTTTTTAACTAACCCCTTCATTTTTGCATAGTTCCCCCTTTTGAAATTAAATGCCACAGTGTTGGGCTGTTGAGATGTTCTTCCCTCCACAGGGATGTTGAATGCTATTGTATTATGGTCGCTATTTCCAAGCGGTCCTGTTATAGTTACTTCTTGGACCAGCTCCTGCGCTCCACTCAGGACTAAATCTAGAGTTGCCTCTGCCCTTGTGGGTTCCCGTACCAGCTGCTCCATGAAGCAGTCATTTAAAGTATCGAGAAATTTTATCTCTGCATTTCGTCCTGAAGTGAAATGTTCCCAGTCAATATGGGGATAATTGAAATCCCCCACTATTATTGGGTTCTTAATTTTGATAGCCTCTCTAATTTCCCTTAGCATTTCATCGTCACTATCACTGTCCTGGTCAGGTGGTCTATAATAGATCCCTAATGTTATATTCTTATTAGAGAATGAAATTTCTATCCATAGAGATTCTATGGAACATGTGGATTCACTTAAGATTTTTACTTCATTTGATTCTACATTTTCTTTCACATATAGTGCCACTCCGCCCCCCTGCACGACCTGTTCTGTCCTTCCGATATATTTTGTACCCCGGAATGATTGTGTCCCATTAATTGCTCTCAGTCCACCAGGTTTCTGTGATGCCTATTATATCAATATCCTCCTTTATCACAAGGCACTCTAGTTCACCCATCTTATTATTTAGACTTCTAGCATTTGTGTACAAGCACTTTAAAAACTTGTCACTGTTTATTTGTCTGCCCTTTTCTGATGTGTCCGATTCTTTATGTGAATGTTTATCATCTGATCTGGCCCTTACATTATCCTCCTCCATCCTCTGCTCCTGACTATAACCTGGAGATTCTCTATCATTAGACTCTCCCCTAAGAGAAGACTCTGTCCGATGGTAGCCTTAGGCTACGTCTACACTACAGAGTTAAGACAACACAAGTTACGCTGACAATCATAAACTGCAATAATAACATGGCTTGTGCATGTTCACACAACACTCCCTGTGTCGACGGAGCACATCCACAGTGGGTTCTCGAGCATTGACAGAGGGAGCAGTGCACCATGGGTAGCTAGCCCACTGTGCAACTCACCACCTTCTACCACTAGGAGTTGTGGGTGTGGAAAATGGATCGCAATGCATCATGGTTGCAGGCTCATTGTCCCATGATGCAGTTTTTTCTATCCCATCATTCCATGGGCTTCCGACTACGTTTCATGCCATTTTTCAACAGTCCCTGTAAACTGTGTGCCTGCCATCTCTGCCTGAAATCATGGATCCTGCACTGTTCTCTAGTCTTGTGATAAGTGTTATGAACACAACGCGGCTGATCATGCAGTATTTTATGAGCTGCGAATCTGAACAGGAATCCGGGGTGCCTGCCCTGCTGTGTGCCATGGAAAGAAACAATTCCCGATTACTTTTAGCATTCATGGAGCAGCTGCAATGGGTGGACCGTCGCTATTGGGGTTGGGAAACAAGTACTGAGTGGTGGGATTGCATCGTTATGCGGATCTGGGATGACGAATTGTGCTGCAAAACTCAAGTACGTGCAAAGCCACCTTCCTGGAACGGTGTGCAGAGCTCGCCCCTGCCCTGAGGTGCAAGGACACCAGAAGGAGAGGTGCCCTCTCGGTGGAGAAGTGTGTGGTGATCACTGTGTAGAAGCTGGCAACTCCAGACTGCGGGGGGTTGCGTTCATGCAAGTTTGCAGGGCCGTTAATTGCATCCTGCTACAGAGCACTGTGGCGCTGGGAAATGTGTGTGAAATAGTGGATGGTTTGTGGCAATGGAATTCCCTAACTGCGGTGGAGGCCTTCTCTCTTGTTTGCTGCATGAGATAATTCTTCCCCCTGCTCGTACCTCTCAGCACAGGGCAGTTTGTCTCGTTGGAGCAGCTAGTTTCACACTGAATGCTGCATTAGCTGTTTGACATTTTCCTATGAGATGGGAAAACAATCAGCCCTTATTTCCTCGTCTCCACGTTCCTGCGGCTCCAGCTTTTGTCCTCTCCACTGATGGATCAGCACGTTCTGATCCGCTACCTTTCTGCAAAGCCCTTGGCTCGTCTGGGTGTTTTTGAGGCTGTACTAGATATATTGGAAATAAATTCAAAATAAAAGGCCTTTTTCGAATTAAATGGTTCACTTGGCACACAAAGAGTTTCCGAATAGGAATTGCCTCCTGTGCCGGTCCCTCTGGTGAACGCACAGGATGGTCCCTCATGGCGTATTCATGAGAGCTGCTCTGCTGTGGTCACTGCCTTTTCTGAAACAAGCGCAGGGATTACTGATGCGTAGGTTTCTTCTCTCGAGCCGTGGGGGCCAGGAGAGGGGGTCTGCACCTTAGAAATCAGCTTTGGTTTTTGAGGCTGAAGGCTAAACGATTTGTTCAGGAGCGGATGGCAGATTTCTGTTGATCATGATGGGGTGGTGAATAAAGGGGAGGAAGGATGGCCACGCTGCAGCGTGGGAAATGAGGAAGCAGGGTAGCTACTGTGATGATGCAGAGCGCAGGGGTCATGGGGGAGCAGGGGACCCACTGGAGCAGGGCTGAGCTGGGCTCCCATCATCCCATAAAGGGCAGGGTGGAGCTGGAGAGCAGAGAGGGAAATAAGGGAGCTCCCATAATGCCGCAGAGCATATAGTGTGTTGTAAACTGGATGTGGACTTTATTCCTCCTGTGTCTCTCCGCCATCTTCTGTCCATTTTATTCCCTCTAGTGTATTTTTCTCTGAATCTTGGAATCCCCTTTCCTTTTTCTTGATGGGATGTAAAGAATTCAGCATTGGCCAGGATGCTGGAATCCACCTGCAGTCTAGGGCAGAACATATCTCCATGGCTAGGAGGGCACATTTTTCATGGGGTGGTTTCTTCCTGCTGAAAATTGGGTTTGCCTTGAAGGGTTTGATACAACCCAGAGACTGATGATGGCTGTGATGCATGGGGCCATGGTGGAACAAATTAATGTAGATGAGGGGTCTCTATATGCAAGGTGAGACAGAAAAGGAGCAATGGACAAGAGTTAACATGGCGGCTGCCCCATGGCAATGGCCCTTGATGCATTCTATTACAGAACCAGACCTGTGTGTGTACCAATCCAGCAGAGTGGACAGGTTAGTATCCAGATCCATTGAGATTCAGGGATGTACCCTATATCCCTCATTGATAGAAAACTACAGGGGCAAGGCTGTATTGAGTAGGGATTGGTAAATCACTATCCACTGTTCGTTTTCTGCAGGAATAGCTACACTAGATGAGGTTCTACTGACTCATTCCCTGTATAGTCCGATCTCGACTGATCGATAAACCTCCTTTTGCTACTTCTGGTGTTTCCCATGGCCAGTGACTGGATGGGCGTGTGTTAGTTTGCTCAGTGAATGTCACGTTCTTGATGTCCTCAAGGAACAGCCAGAGTCCTCCTTGATTTTGTTTCAATGTCTTCTATTCCTCTGGTAGGACTGAGCCCTCCCCCACCCCTATGGCACTGGTGCACATGGGATAGCGGTTACCTCGTCAGGTTGCTGGTCATGTGCCGTTTGGAATCTGCCATTTTTTTCCCACTAGTAAAAAGGGGATCGCTCCATAACTCACTCGAGGCTTCAGCACTCAGGGGCAATAACATCCCCATCCCCAACTTCTGCCACCAAGACATTTATTTCACACCACCTCACCATGGAGCCCAGGTATATGGAGAACATATATCAATATCCACAGCTATCAAGAGCATGGCTGAGTTCTGTGCAGAGTCCTGCACTTAGGAAGGAAGAATCCCATGCACCGCTACAGGCTGGGGACCGACTGGCTAAGCAGCAGTTCTGCAGAAAAGGACCTGGGGATTACAGTGGACGAGAAGATGGACATGAGTCAACAGTGTGCCCTTGTTGTTAAGAAGGCCAATAGCATATTGGGCTGTATTAGTAGGAACATTGCCAGCAGATCGAGGGAAGTGATTATTCCCCTCTATTCGGCATTGGTGAGGCCACACCTGGAGTATTGGGTCCAGTTTTGGTCCCCCCACTACAGAAGGGATGTGGACAAATTGGAGAGAGTCCAACGGAGGGCAACGGAAATGATTAGGGGGCTGGGGCACATGACTTACTAGGAGAGGGTGAGGGAATGGAGTTATTTAGTCTGCAGAAGAGAAGGGTGAGGGGGGATTTGATAGCAGCCTTCAACTACCTGAAAGGGGGTTCCAAAGAGGATGGAGCTCGGCTGTTCTCAGTGGTGGCAGATGACAGAACAAGGAGCAATGGTCTCAAGTTGCAGTGGGGGAGGTCTAGGTTGGAAAAACTATTTCCAAAGCACAGGAATGGGTTCCCTAGGGAGGTGGTGGAATCTCTGTCCTTAGAGGTTTTGACAAAGCCCTGGCTGGGATGATTTAGTTGGGGTTGGTCCTGCTTTGAGCAGGGGATTGGACTAGATGACCTCCTGAGGTCTCTTCCAACCCTGATCTTCTATGATTCTATGAGCATTTCACATGCAGGTGTCTAACGTTGGGCACCTACCTTCATATTTAGGCATCTAATTAAAAGTGGGCTGGTTTTCAGAGGAGCTGAGCACTAGTATCTCACAGTTGACTTCAGCGGGAGCTGCTGGATACTCAGACGTTCTGCATGGCCGGCCATTTACTTAGGTGCTTAATCTGAGGAGCCACATTTGAAACATTTGGCCTGTCTATGTAGTTAGAGCTAATACAGTGAATGCAATTTTCTCTGTCACGTCTCTCCCTAGGGAGGGGAACGATGGCCATACGGATAAGATTCAGGATGGGACACTAAAAATCTGGGTTCAGCTTCTGCTCTGCTACAGATTTCCTGTGGTACCCTGGGCAAGTCACTTATGCTGTATGCAGCTGGGGATATGTCTGGCTACAGCTCTGTAGCATAGATGCAGGCTTCACTAACAGAAGGAAATTTTCTGCCCCTGTAGGAACACCACCTCCCTCGACAACATTAGGACTCTTAAATCGACAGAGCTGCTTCTACCCTGAGTGGTTTTGCCGGCAAAGCTCTGGTCCGTGGGTCTGTGTAGAATTTTTTTCACACCCCTGACCGCCATTGCTACCCCACTATAAGTTTTAAGTGTAAATCGGGCCAGAATTCCCATCTGTACAAGGGAGATAACAGCCTTGTCCCACCTGATGGGAATGTTGTGAGGCTAAATACATCATTGTGAGGTGCTCAGACTCAGATAGATGGCAGGGGGATCTTCCAGGAGTTAATACACCCAGAAAATCCAGCTCTGTATTGCCTTTGCTCTGGCTGCTCTCAGAGCCCCAAAAGCAAACCAGCTCGCTCCAGATGAAAGCGAGAGATGTCTCCAGCTCTGTTGAGGACTCAATGCATATTCATGAGGAAGGGCTGTTTAAAAACTTCCTGAGCGGCAGGTGCAGCAATCAGGAGTGAGAGACTTGGCGTCAGATGGAGATTTACATGAGCCCTTTCATCCCTGTCTTCCAGTCAGTGCGCTCCAGCAAAGGCGCATTGTATTTCTCTCAGCTGGGCCTGGGAGGTGCCGGAGAAGCTCTGGCAGACACCAGCCACTTGCTGAGCTCACCAGCTCCTCCCCCTGCTGCATGGTGCCTCGCCTGACCAGCCTATTTTCTGTTCATTTCCTGCAGCTCTACTGCCCGCGAGCCGGTCAGATTTCCATCAGCCTAAGTTGTCATGTGGTAGGACACTGTAGTATACACAGCACTAGGGTAGCAGCCCTTTAAATACAGTAGTTTGTGAATCCTGTAGCAGAGACCGCCAAGGAAAGCCTGCATGCTGTAGGAAATGGCTTTTCTACTCATCCACTGTCCCAGCATAGCCTCAGGGTACACTGAGGCGCTGTCCTCACGAGGAGATGGATAAACTCGGCTTCTGATCCTCTGTCATTAAAGATTCCCATGGAGCTTCCTTTCTGTAAGAGAACAGGCGTTCACTAATCCCTGTAAATAATAATATATGGAGATAGGTTTATCTCATAGAGCTGGAAGGGACCCTGAAAGGTCATCGAGTCCAGCCCCCTACCTTCACTAGCAGACCAAGTACTGATTTTTGTCCCAGATCCCTAAGTGGCCCCCTCAAGGATTGAACTCACAACCCTGGGTTTAGCAGGCCAATGCTCAAACCACTGAGCTATCCCTCATATTTCAAACTTGTATTCCAGTAGCACTCAGCGGCCTCAACATAAAGCAAGACCCTCTTGTGCAAGGCACTGTATACACATGCCTAGTGAAAGGTCATCCTTTCCCTTAAGAGCTTACATTCTGTCTAGGGAGGACAGGCCACGTTCACAGGTGGGGAAGTAAGGAATTAAATGACTTTGCTGAAGGTTGCCTGGGAAGCTTGTGGCAAAGCTTGGAATTAAACCTAGATCTCCTGAGTGCCAGGCCAGTGTGTTAACCACAAGCCCATTCTTCCCTCAGCCAAGCATGCTTCTTGTCTTAAAATTGTTGTGTGTTGCTGCTGTGCAGTATCCAGAGGAGGCTTCTAGCGATGCGGGACTCACCCCTGCGGCACCTCCTGCTGGTCATTGGGAATTAGCTCTTGTCCAGCATCCAGAGCGCCCTCTGCAGGCTGGTGTCCCACTGCCGCTTGGCCCTCATGTCCCTCCCAGACCCGGTGCCCAGTTATCTGGGGTGCTGCCCCCTGGCAACAACCCCTCACTCTCAAGGTCTCCCATCCCCAGGGAACCCCCAACCCCTATCCCTAGCTCACCTCAGTCGTAGGCTACTGCCAGTGTCCAACTAGCCCCCGCACCCTGGGGCAGACTGCAGTGTAAGCCACTCATCATAGGCAAGGTTGGGTCTGGACCTGCTGCCTCTCTCTGGAACCCAGTGCCTCTATGGGGCCGTGGACAAGGCCCTGCAGCCTGGGGAGTTGCCAGCCTGGAGCTCCCCAGCCCCTCTGGCCTTTCCCCAGCCCTGCCTCACTCTAGGCACCCTGAGCTTCCCAGCAGCCAGGCCCCTCTCTCTCTGAAGGCAGAGAGAGACTGTCTGTGCTTTTGGCTCAAAGCCTTTTTATAGGGGCCAGCTGTGGTCTGTTTGGGGCGTGGCTCCCAGCTGTGTCTACTTCCCCAATCAGCCTGGGAGCTGCTTGCCCCAGCCACAGCCCTCTGCTGGGCTCTTCTAAGCCCCTCAGGGCAGGAGCAGGTGACCACCCCGCGACAAGGCTGCATTTCAGTAGCGGATCTGGGCCATGTTTAGACTTAGCCTTTCCCCCCTAGTACGCCTGTAGCATTCTTCCGACTGTGGGTCACCACACACGGAGTTCAGTGCCACCGTTATCCCACTACTGCCATCAGTGAGGGGACCAATCCTGAATGCAGCCATTGTTCAGAGTGGAACATGCATGGCTGCTGACCACGGCCTGCACAAGCATTTGCAGAGCATGGCGGAAGATGCCTTTTTTCTCTCCTATCCCTGGACATAAGAGAAGTTCCAGGACATTCCAGGAAAGACTATGACAAAGTGGCAACATGGGCAAAAGGAGAAATGATGGCACGAGGTGGGCACGGTAGCCTCGGTGGCAGAGGAGGAGCTGCCCTCATTCCCAAGCTTCGGAAACCAGCCCCTTCCAGTCTAGGGCTGGGCAGATCTTTGGGAAGTGATGGCAGCTGCTTTTGTTCAGCAATATCACAGGCTCTTGACATGCCCCATGCTCCTATGCCCAACAGAGGCTGCTTTCCCACTGGAGAGGGAACAACAGGGGCCTATGGAGACTTGTGTTACTCCACCAAAAGCAGGCGATAAGGACATCCATGTTATAGCCGCCACCTGCCCTGGCGAGAGAGGAAAGTGTAACTAAGCTGTAGCCTTTACCGACTTGACTTTGGAGTCATACGGGGACGAACACGAGTGCTGGGAAATGCAATTAGTAGAGAGATTTTTTGTTCCGAAGAAGAACTATGCAACGTTAAATGTGTCGTGCAGGGGAAAAGAATTTAAAAAAAGGAACTTAAAGGTCATTTAACAACCTGTCTGATAACAGTGACATGTTCTCACTTTGCAGTGGATGTCCTCGTGCTTTCCTGGTTTGGTTTTGTTTTTTAAATTCTACCAGCTCTTAAGATCTGAAATTTTCCATACTTGCTTGGAATTCGTTGCCAGGGGATATTGTGAAGGCCAAAAGTATAACTGGGTTCAAAAAAGAACTAGATAAATTCATGGAGGATAGGTCCATCAATGGCTCAGGGATACAGCCCCGTTCTCTGGGTGCCCTAAACCTCTGGAAGCTGGGACAGGGGATGGGTCACTAGATAATTGCCCTGTTCTGATCATTCCCTCTGAAGCACCTGGTACTGGCCACTGTCAGAAGACAGGATACTGGGCTAGATGGACCATTGGTCTGACCCAGCATGGCCAATCTTATGTTCCCATTTTTCTTTTTCAAATTATCACATTGGATTTATATAAGATTTCATGTTTAAAACCCCCATCATTTAAGCTGATGCAGCATTAAGGTAATGCATTTATTAGGACTATTATATATAATGATATAATAGCACTTACTTTACATAGTGCTTTATATGTTCAACGTGCATTGCAAACCTTAACTAATAATTTAAACACATAGATATCAGCAAATGACAGCTAAGTCAGGGGTAGTTCCATTAAGTTGTCTATATAGCATATGGGTCAGACAGCTCACTTTCCATCAGTTATATGCAATACATGTCTGGTAGGAAAGGTCAATATTATTATTTGAGGTTCTCACTAGAGTTGGTAAAAATAAGTTGTTGACTATTTTTGGCAAAAAATGTCCTTTGGATGAAATGCAAATTTTTCCAAGTAAATTTCTCTTTTCATTAAAAATATTCAGTTTTTATGTCGAGAACCCAGAAGCTGAGAACAGTTGGGTTTTCCCAAGAGAACTCCCCCATGCTCCCCCCAAAATATTGACAAAAATGAAAAAAATCCAATATTTTCCATGGAAAATAAAAATGTTTTCCATCCAGTTCTGATTATTACTTTTTGATTTCCTGAGGTTTGTGTATGAAAACTCCTCACCTGACTGGTGCATGAATGTAGCACTCCCCTCCCGCCCCCGCACCCCACCCCCCACATTTAATTTCTATAAAAAAATAAGAATGGAAAAGCGGCTTAGTATTGTTAACATTTAAACTGTCCATTGAGGCTTTGGACATGGAGGTGAATCGGCCAGAGAAGGATACTCAGCCTTGGCCTTATTACATGGGGAAAATTTACCGTGCTAAGTAACATTGGTTCCCCGGCATGACTGTAAAAGGTCCCCTATCCACATACACGCTCCTCAATTGATGTTCAAATATGTTCGGAGAGGACCTTGCAGTTATAAAGGCCCAGACTGCGAGTGGCCCCTGAGTCATCCGGGGTTATGGGGCTGCTCAGAGCAGCAGCCTCTGAGGAAGGCAGGGGCTGCTTGTTCCTGCTCCCAAGAGGTGGTGGGGGTCTACGATCCTTCTGCCCCTCAGCACTGTTCCATGCAGCAGAGCTGGTGCCTGGGGGGAGCAATCAGCACCATCTTAATGGCTGGAGCCTCACTAGCTCCAGTGCTCCCCCTGGAGCTGTTTGGCTCCGTGTTGCTCTTTGCACAAGGATGTGGCTTAAAAAAGTCATGATTTAGGAACTTGGGAATTGCCAGCTTGGGTCAGACCAGATGGTCCAGGATCCTGTGTAATACCTTGGCCAGCATCAAACCCCAGAGAGATGTGTCCCGCTAGAGTGAGGTATCATCAGCAGGACCAGACAGCGGAAGTGTGATAATGAATCATTCGTTTATTTCTAAAGTGCCTCCCCCACCCCTAGCGCTGTGGCAAATGGCATCAAAACAGTCCAAACTATCTGGATGCAGCACGGTGTGGCGGACCAGGTCTGGTGCTGGGAGCCGGGGCCTTGTGACTTCCATTCCCAACTCTGCCATTGATTCCCTCGGTGACCTTGAGAACGTCACTTAACCCTATCTGTGACTCAGTTTCCCCCGTCTGTCAAGTGGGAGTGATGGTGATTTGCTGCCTCACGGGGAAGCTGTGACGATGACACAGACCTCATCTACCCCCAAATATGGCCAGCTTTAATTAAACCAGTTCAACCCACCATGAGGACGCTCTTTTTTCTTTCTTTAGTTTAGACCAGTGGTACTCAGACCTCAGTAGTTCAGGAGCCAAATTAGCCACCAGTGTTACCCAAAAGAGCCACAGTCGCGTGAATTCGTTGTTTCATTTACGATGGTGCCATATAGTCGTATTTAAACAGTATGCCAGGGGCTCTTCCAGCGCAAGGTCTAACACGATCCAACGGCTGGAAGTTGAAGCCAGACAAATTCAGGCTGGAAAAAAGGTGTACATTGTTAACAGCGAGAGTACGGAGCCCGTTGATTTAGCAGATTGCTCCTTGCTGGTGTTAAAGGAGCTTGTCCCTGATCTCTGCACCTGAGGCTGCCTCCTTGTAGGCTCCATCTCCTGGCACAGCGGCCACCATCGTCTCGCACGGCATTCTGGGATTGGTGAGGTATCCAGACTCCCCGCGAGCTCCACTCTCTCACGGCTCTTTTACTGCAATCAGCTTAAAAGATTCCATCTATTCATCCCCGTCTCTCTGAAGTCCAGGCTGTGAGGGCAACTGAGCGCTGAGCCCCAGGCCGTGCAGTTTGGCTCTCACGCCTGCTCTTTGCCCTGCTGTGACCAGCTCAGAGCAACCAGACCTGATGAGTCAAACCCATTCAAAGGACGCAGTCCCGTGTCCCAGTCTCACCCTGCTGCCTGCTGTCCCTCAGCCATTAAATAACACCTCATTTACTCGGTGCGCTTTGGAGCCATGGCTGGTAAAAAGTTCTCCTGCGGTTTCCCTCTAAGGGGCTGCCTGGAGTTTGGATTTGTGCAATTCTTCTTCTTTCGCTGAAGGAGGAAACGACACCGTCCAAGTGACCAGCCTCTGTTGGCGGGGTAATCAAAGGCGAAATCATGCACAGAGGCAGGCGACCGTTGCCCGATATATTATTCATTACCAAAGGCAAACTTCATTTCCTGCTGAGGCCTGCGCTGCAAATGAAATGCGACATCTTTCCCCAGTCTCCGGGACGCGACGGGGAGATCGGCGGCCTGCCGCCGGGAGCAAAGGGAAATAGATATGTCAGGGCTGTCGGATGGTTTTTAAAGCTATGAATAGCGGCACTGAGCAAAGCACAGAACTGTCTGGGTCCGGTTAAGGGGCCTGGATTGTGCTTGTTTGCCTTACAGGGGATGCATTACAGCAGGAGGGGAATAGCTTAGCAGCGCCTCTGTACATTAACACAAGGGACTGGGATAGCAGCTAGGAGATGTTATTTATATTACTGGGGTGCCTAGAGGCCCTAACCAAGACCAGAGCTCCATTGTGCTAGGCGCTGTACATACACATAGACAAAAAGATTGTCATTGTCATGGCTGCCATCTTGGCTGATGTTGTGGGGCTTGGACTGGGAAGGGGGGACCTCCAGAGCTAAAAGCATGAACTGCTACAGCTGTAGTTAGTGCTGTTAGAGATTCCTGTCTTCTGGGCTTTGGGGACCTGTAACTAGGGTGACCAGATGAGAGGAAGAAAATATCAGGACACATGGGGGGGG
>NW_020664409.1:109384385-109389298 GCF_002925995.2 Terrapene triunguis | reverse complement strand
GGACAAACGCCTAAATATCGGGACAGTCCCGATTTTATCGGGACGTCTGGTCACCCTACCTGTAACACACACTCATCACTGGGTTACATTGTTATCCCCATTTTACAAAGGGACAACTGAGGCTCAGACCATCCTCCCATTCCACACAGCCACCCTCTCTAGTCTAATACGATTCAAGACAGTTTCCTCACGTGGTAACTGCCATCTCGGCTGACGCTGGGGATAGAATGAGCGATTCCAGCGCTCAAAGTGAGGGGTTACCTTACCACAAGGTGAACACCCTCTGCAGTTCAAGCACAGAAGGGGATCCGTAGAGCACGCTTACCCAGGGAGTTATGCAGACTAACTATTCTCAGCGGTGGAAATCCTTCATGTCAATTGCAATACTTTGCTTTCTAGAGCCATTTTCACGTCGGGTTTTCAGCTGAACGCTGCAGTGAGATGGGTAAAGAGGGGGCTGTTCACGGTCCACTTCCCCCACCACTGCAACGCAGCTGTATCGCTCACGTCATTTGAGAGATTCTCTGTGTACGGACCACATCTTTCTCTGTCGGATGTACAGCACCGTGCATCCCATCAATGCCCACCCTGAAGAGGACAGGGAGGAGTATGTTGTCACAGTGCAAACCCCATTTTGCACCAACTCAGCATAATAGGAGTTTGCTTTGGTGTAGCTACATCGGTGCAAATTTCCCCAATGTCAATGGACCCAGTGACTCGCTGATTTCTCCAGTATCTCTGACTGCTCATTTCTACATGACCGTGACTGTGTGGGGAAGTGGGGGAGGTACCAATGCCTGCTCTCAAATGGACCGGAGACCTGGCTGTCAGTCTGGACGGTGTTTATATTTATATGTCCGTGTACAGTTTTGTTTCTTTTGCCTCACCCTTAAACTTGCCGTTCAGCTGCCATAATGGCCTCATCCAGCTCTCATTTGAAGGCAAAGGAAAGACGCCGATTAGCTTTCATGGGAACTGGAGCAGGGCCTAACCGCACTGCTGTGAACTCTGCCAGGGGAGCGTCTGCTCTTGGAGGTGACTGTGTAAGGGTGTCTCCCTCCGTGGCGGTGCTGTTCCATCCGGACGAAGTCTGCCCGCTGATGTGAAGAGCAGCGTTGTGGGGCGGTGGGCCACCACCCGGTTTAGTGACCGATCTTGTGCGATTAAGCCCTTTGGGTGTTGATGCTTTAAAGCAAATAGTTGTTCTGCAAACATAATGCTTCAGTAGTGTTGTGCAAGTGGAGAATACACTGGGTAAAGACTGCAGAGCCCTGGTTCTGTTTCTGGCTCACATCCCCCTCCTACCTCTGTCTGTCTTGTCTATTTAGATTGTAAGCTCTCTGAGGCCAGGACTATCTCTTGCTCTGTGTCTGTACAGCACCTAGCGCAATGCGGGCCTGATCTCAGTTGGGGCCTCTAGAGCACCGGTCTCCAAACTTTTGAGGGTTGTGCACTCCCCTAACCCCGTCCATGCACACTACCCCCCTAACCCTCCCGCCCCTGGATCCACGATTGGGAGAGGGGCTGCAGCTCTGGGGAGAGGAGGGGGAGGGACACGGACAGGGGTAAAGGGGCCAAGGCTGGGGGTGGGGCTGGGGCCACAGCCAGTGGCTAAGGCTGGGGGGGGGGGGCAGGGGAGCCGCAGCCAGCCTCGCCACCAGCCTTGGTCCAGGGCCGGGAACAGAGCCGCGGTGAAGGCTGGGGGCTGGCGCGGGGCCGGGAGGGGAGCGACGTCAAACCTGGGAACAGGGCCAAGTGTGGGGCCAGGAGCCGGGGACGCGGCTGGGGGCAGGACCAGAGCAGAACTGGGGGCAGGGAGGGGCTGGTTGGTTCTCCCTCCCTGACCCCTGTGGGAGCTGGCCCAGACCCCGCCAGGACCCCCCGGATGTTCATCCATGGGGGGTGCACCCCCCAGTTGGGATACCTCTGCTCTAGAGGCTATTACAATACGAACAATAATTATAATATACTGTCATTTGCTAGGGCCTCGGCCAAAGCTTCTGAAGCCAATGGAGGACTTTCCTTTGACTTGAGAAGAAAGTTGGATCTTCCCAGTGACTTCAATGGGTTTTGGATCAGTCCCTTTGTGAGCTAATGGTACAGAATCAGAGCGCTTGTAGCACATTAAAAATAACAGCAGAGGGAATGCATTAGTCCCACAGCTCTGGTACATTACCAGGGATCTGGACAGGATATTAATTCTAAATAATGAACCTCTAGCCCTCCAGAGACACCCTTGGCTTTCTTTGCCTGCCATCCCTCCGCTCTGAGTCACACCCGGGCCTGATTCTCTGCTCCCCGACACCCCTGTAAGCCAGGGATCACGTCACTGAATTAGTGCAGTCATGTAGGCGTAACACTAACGTCAGTGAGAGGACACGCAGGCCTGGTGACGTCCAGAGGATGATATTAAACAACAGAGTTCTACGGGAATTTTTCCATTTAACACTTTTCATCGGAAAATGCCGATTCATCAAAACTGATTTTTTATTATTATTTTTTTGTGTGTGGAAAGGGGTCAGATTCAACTCATTTGTCAACTCAAAAATTGAAAAAAAAACTTCTCTAAATGTTTTGTTACGATACCTTTGAAATAACAAATTCTGATTTTCTGGTTTGAAATGACTTTTTGTTTACAAATTGAAGCTAACAATAGTAGGTACAATATATAATAACTAAAAATGGCCAAAATCGAAATGAGACATTTCAATTGACCCAAACTGATTTCTTTTATTTTTCTTCAGATTTTTGGTTTGCCGAAACTTTTGAGATTTTGATTTTTTTTTTTCACTGTGGAAAAGGGCTTTTTTGATATCTGAAAATCTTCATGAGACAGGAAAACCAATTCCCTCCCAGCTCTCATTAAAAGTCACTGACTTAAAGCTTGACTCATCCAACGTTCCTTGACAAGATACACAGCCCACATCTAACACTGAGAAGGTTTTGACTACCAATAACTTCAGCAGTATTCATTAAAAATGTTAATGCTTTGTGGCTTTATTTAAATCATATGGTTCAATGCAGATCCGCATTTTTATTTGGCCTTTTCAGTTACAAGCATAGAATTAATCCAGGCTCTAGGTTGTTTTGCCTTTTCAAGAACTTCCAGCTTTTGCATATTAACAAGTTCATTTTTTTTTTTACTTTACCTGTTTGGGGAAAATGGATTTTTAGTTCTGTTGGTCTAGATTGTTTAGTTGTCTGCACAAGGCTGGAGGAAGGGGGTCCAGTAGGGAGCACTCTGGGCTAGGACATAGGACATGTCCATTCATTTCCTGGTTTAGGGGAGTCATGTCATTTGTCTTTCCCTTCCTACTTTTTGTCTGTCTTGTCTATTTAGATTGTTCATTGTCTGGGACAGGAGGCCTGATCTCAGGCGAGGCTTCTATAAATAACTAATTGGATTGCGACTCCTGTGTTCGGAGGAGTAAGGACGAGCCAGGGCTGCATAAGGGAGTGGGGTTTGAGGCAGGCATTGCTGCTTCGCGGCCCGGGTCGGGGCTCAAAATGAGGCTGGGCGGTGGAGCCGGTGGGGGTGCATTCCTCCTCAGTCCCGTGTGTCGGCCTGACTCACAGTCTAGCCCAGAAGAATAGCTCTTCCCCTAGAGCTAACCACATTTCGCCCTCTGGCTCTCTTTGAATAGTGCCTGCCCTGACAGTGCAGTGGAACAGGGAGCCTCTTGGAAGCCTAGATATGGGCAGATTGATTTTTTTAAGTCCAGAAGGGACCACTGTGGTTATCTAGTGTGTCCTCCTGCATGGTTCAGGCCAGAGCTTCCCACCCAGCGATTCCATAACTGGTGGCTAAGCTAGGGCAAAGCATGGAGGACTCTTGGTTTTCCAAGCCCTGAATAGCTGCACCTGAGGCCTCCTCTTGCAAACTTGTGCGGAGACGTATCCAGACCCTGGCATGGCGAGATCTCGCCGATCACCTGCCTCAGCTCTCAGCAGGACATTGCGCCTTCTCTGGGACAGGTCCTAGAGAGGGTCGGGCTCCATCGCTCCCACTTTTCTCAGTCCCTTCTTCCCACAATGAACCACCTCTCCGAATTTTGCTTTCCCCAAAGAGTCTCTTTGATGTGGGTCACTACTGGATCTTTATTTCTATTTTCCTCCTATGAGCTGGCCTCTAAGGATACGTCTATGCTGTATTAAAAGACGCGGCATGTGGCACCACAAGTGGGGTGGTATGGTGTCTACAGCCTGTTTTCACTGTGCTTTATAATGGTTTACATACATGATTCTACCCCAATGAACTGGGTGGTGTGTGTACACCACTGCCCTCTACTGGATATAATTGGAACTGCTGACCTGTGTGTGTCATAAGCCCTGTACTGCTAACAGCGCATGGAGATTTTCCTTCACCCCAACTTGGAAGGGGCCTGTGTTTTTGGAGGAGCTGAGTTCTATCCCAGTTGCCATGTCGTGCAGCAAAGTGATAGCCATGAAGTTCCTGTTGCAGAATGCCCGGGCCTTGTGCGTTCAAAGTGAACCCTAAAATGGCTGGGTGATCACCACAGAGTCATTAGGAGCTCATGGGCAAGCTGGTGGTGCACTGAGGGATGCGACTGTGACGCCAGGCTCTTCAGCACTACGGTGCCACCGCAAGTCGGTACGTGAATCTTCTCTCCTTTAAGGACAGCACCATCAATATTCCATTTCGGGAGACCAAGCCTGTGAAATTAATAAAGTAATGTGGCTGGCTTGGCTGACAAACCAGCCACTCTTATCACTGTGAGCTGCCTCTGATGCAGCCGAGGGGAAAATTAGGGGCAGCTCCCAAGCGTGACACTGGGCATGGCACAATCTCTCTGCGTTAGTGCTGAGGAATAAGGATGGGCTGAGCGAGAGGGGACTTGCAATCCAGCAATGCTCAGACAGGTGCCGGAACCACGGAGGGCAACTGGAGTTTT
>NW_020664409.1:109369886-109384375 GCF_002925995.2 Terrapene triunguis | reverse complement strand
CAGCCCCCAAACTCCATCCCAGAGCCTTAGGCAGGTGGAGTTTTGGGGGGGCGGGTTCTAGGCGGCATGAGTGACATTGGCCCGCTGGGAGGATTTGAGGACTGGCACTGGCCCTAAGGTAAATTGAGTTTGAGACCCCTGTCTTAGAGCTTGCCCACTTGACCTTGGCTGCACAGGGCCTTAAGGGCACAACCAGGATCTAGCCCCTGCTCTAAGCACTCCTCCCAGCTATCTACCCTGTGCAGTACATTTGCTCAGTGGGGAGCCCTGGAAAGGTAACCCTCTTGTGACTTGTCGGAGGTGGTGTTATTTAATATTTGCTGAGCGCCGTCTGTGTGCTTGGGGCT
The DNA here is from genome assembly GCF_002925995.2 of Terrapene triunguis. Classification (NCBI taxonomy): domain Eukaryota; kingdom Metazoa; phylum Chordata; order Testudines; family Emydidae; genus Terrapene; species Terrapene triunguis. Next base: position 109,384,028 of record NW_020664409.1, on the reverse strand, counting down.
GTAAGAAAGGAAGCATGGTCCCTGCCCCAAGGAGTTTACAATCTAGCTAAATTATACGCATGCGTACACACACCACTGCTAGCGCTTACATTAGGAGAGCTCAAAATGCTTTACAATGGACGTCAGTATCATTTACCCCCCTTTTACAGATGGGGAAACTGAGGCACGGAATGATTACAATGACTTTTGCAAGCAGACTAGTAACAAGAGCTGGGAATAGAACCAGGTTGCCTGAGTCCCAGACCAGTGTGCTCTCCGCTAGCTTGTCTTTGGGGCCTTTTGGGTTAGATGCTGGGTATTGTGCACATTTAAAAATCTGGCCCTATTTGAGGATGTTGTCTGAGCCCTTCCAAAATTCCTGGCTTAAGGAATTTATCAGCATTTAGCTGGTAGAGTCATGGCTGAACAGGCTGCCCGTCAGGTATTCTTTATACGTGATACGTTCTTGGTAATTTGAATCCGAATGGGGAAACACCCAGAGCTGCATACAGAACACTAGAGCATCATGTAGCAATGTCCCCAGTAACACACCAGTGTTGATGAGTTAAAAGAATAAGATTCCCAGGCATAGCAATCCCTCCCCCCAGTTCAGTGTCTCGGGTAGTGGATTCGGGCTTCTGAATTAACCCATGATTCCTTTGCTGTCCTCATTCTAAGGACCACCCGGCAGAACTTTCTGTTTGGCCACAACTCGTTGCCCAAAGTAGGCGTATAGTGATTTATGCAAACCCAGAGCGGGGTTGGCGGTTTGTCATCTGGCCCTGTGAAATGGCTAATCAGTTTTGCTTCAGGAAACCACCTAAGGGGAGACCCGCAATCTTTTTTCGTTTTCCCTTCCCCATCTTTGAGGTTGGCAAACAATTTAGCCAAGGGAGTGGCTGCATCTGTGACCGATGGACATGGGCTCAGGCACTGTGTTGGCTAGCCTCAGAAATCTGGCTAGTTTTGCTCAGAGAATGGAAGAACAGAAGCTAGCCTGGCTTTCTGTGGCACTGGAAAGGCAGTGCAGTTTTGTGGTGAATGCCTTGGACTGGAATCAAAGAGATCAAGGTTCACACCATAGCTCTGCCTAATATTAGTCCAGTGGCATCACCTCGATTTGCCCATCAGTAAAATGGGGATAATGCTACCGGCACTTTAAATGGTGTGTGTTGAGACTTGACTCCTTCATGCTTGGGAAGTGCTGAGCTATCCAGCCAGCAGGCGCTGTTGGAGGGCAGTGTGCTACTAATAATCCCTAAATTGATAACAAAAAGGAAACTAAGCTCAAGCTCCATACAGATCTTTTGTGAAGCACTCCGTGCGTCATCATTCCTTCTTCCCCTCCCGCCCCCTCAATACAGCTGCAGCCGAAGATTTAGGGATGCGTGCAATCTCACTTGTTTTATGTTTCGTCTGGAGAAAGGCACAGCTCTACGCCGCCACTTTGTCAAGAAAATGTCACTTCGCACTTAATTGCCCGATAAAGAATGACAAGATGGAAACAATATAGATAACACGCTAAACATTTTTTTTTTAAATATAATTTAAATTTGCTGATGGTTGGGTTTAAAGTCAAGACTGGCTGAATGTGATTCTCAGGGATAATTTCCCCAGGAAATCTACTCAGTGAAAGGGATTTTCCCCTCCTTCTCTTAACCTCTCCTCTTCATGGTAGTGGCCTAACACCTCTTCTCAGCAAAACATCTGCTTCATGTTTGGCCTGGTAAGAAGAAACATACATCCCAAGTAATTTAGTCTTTAATTGGTTGATTAATAGATTTTGAAAGTGTATTTTATGTAACTTTATTTTCAGTCTTCTTTACCACTACATTATGTTTACAGGGACCATATGCCTATATTTTTAAGTGCACATAGGTGGAGGTGATAACTATGCGATAAATTGCAGTCATGTGATAAATACATTCCTCCTGTGCATTTGACCATGTCATCTCCCAGATGGGACACTCACTTCCTTGTGCATCTTGCAAATGTAGAGGGCACACACCAAATCCAAGATGCTCTTTGATCTTGCTGTAGGACTCAAACCCAGTTGCCTCTCCTGGCCACTACAAAGGTGCTAGAGGATTTTCTCTAAACGTTGGTCCTTCTTTGCTGTAGAGCACTGCAAGGAGACATCAACCTACTTGATCTCACAATCAGTGACCCTCACGGCCTGCGGGAACTGATGGTCATGTGACGTCTTCGGTTTTCCAGCTGTCCGCACCTGTTTATCACAATACCTTGTCGCTGTCCTCCCATCCTGATGCCGTCTTAGCTCATTAGAGATGGATTCCTTCGCATGTCAACCTTGACATTCATCTGCCATTGTGTTGCCCATTCCCCTCGCTTGGTGAGCTTGCTCAGAAGTTCCTTACACTCTTAACTCGCATAAATGATTTTGTGGCATCTGCACATTTTGCCACCTCGTTGCTCACCATCATTTCCGATTGTGAAGGGGCCTGCTGCCCCCACCCTGAACCAGCAAGGGGTAGTGAGCTGCTCTGGGCCCCACTAAGTGCTGAAGGGGCAGTTAAAAAGGGGAGAGCTCAGCTCAGCTGCTGGCTGGCCAGGGAAGAGAACAGATAGCCTCCTCTTTGCTCCCTGTGGAAAGGACCAGCCCTGAACCTCTGCGGGGACTGCTGGATGCCACAGTCCCTGAGGAGGAGGGTGGGCCTGGCGCAGGACTAAAGAGCCTGTTTTTCTTCATGGGTCTTTTCCTTTGCTTTATTATGAAATGACTGTAGGGCAGTCTGCTGCCCAGGAGAAGCCTGAGGGGCCTTACAAGATTGTTGCAGGGAACCCCTGCCTATGTGCGTGTGTGTGTGTGTGTGTGTGTGTAGGGAACAGCTGCAATAAACTCTGATTTTTGCACCCTACTCAAGTCTGCCCTGTATCACTAATGGAGATGTTAACTGCTACAGGTAGGGGACCCTGGGCACCCTGCTGCTAACCTTTGGCCATAAAGCAAACCGACCATTTATTCCAACTCTTCATCTTCTGTCTCTTCGCCCGTTTCTAATCCTTAATAGAGTTTCTACTCTCATCCTGAGACTACTTCATGTCCTTACTAGTAGGGCTGCTCGAAAAACCAGTAACAAATGTAAGTTTTAATGATGATTTTTACTGGTTTTTGAAAATTTTTGCAATTTCAATAGATTTTTTGCCCAGCTCCATTCTTGTGAGGGACTTGGTCAACCCTGCCAGTGGTTGAGCAGCTGACGGGCTGAGATCACTGCTGATCGTGCTGACCTGCACCTGGTCAGTGTCTTCTGGGGCTTCCCCATCACTCTGTCCACATCCACTGCTGCCTCTTGTCTTATGTTTAGATTGCAGCTCTGTGGGGCAGTGACTGTCTTTCTGTTCCGGGTTTGTGCAGCAGCTAACGCAACAGGGTCCTGATCCATGCTACTAGGGCTCCGAGGTGCTACCGCAATACAAATAATAACTTTGCCCAAGGCTTTCTGAGCGTCCAAATTAATGATTTCCTCTGATTCTCCTTTATCCACTAGTCTGCTGTCAAGTTCAAATAGGTCTAATGGATTACCGTGTCGTTTGCAATTAGGGTTGCCAACTTTCTGTTGGCACAAAACTGAACACCCCGCTCCTTCCCCAAGGCCCTGCCCCCCATTCGCTACGTGCCTTCTCCCTAGGTGGCTCGCTCTCCCCCACCCTCACTCACTTTCACTAGGCTGGGGCAAGGGGTTGGGGTGCAGGAGAGGGTGAGGGCTCTAAATGGGGGTCTGGGCTCCAGGGTGGGGCCAGAAACGAAGGGTTCAGTGTGCGGGAGGGGGTTGCGGGCTGGGGCAGGGCGTTGGGATGTGGGAGGGGATGAGGGCTCTGGCTGGGGGTGCGGGCTCTGGGGTGGGTCTGGGGATGAGAGGTTTGGGGTGCAGGAGGGGGCTCCAGGCTGGGGGGGGTGGGCTGAGGGATTTGGAGTGTGGGAGGGGACTGCGGGTTGAGGCTGGGGGATGGGGTGCAGGTGGGGGTGAGGGCTCTGGAGGCCGGGGATAAGGGGTTCAGGGCATGGGAGGGGGCTCGGGGCAGGGGGTTGAAGTCATTTAATCAATTAGGCAATAACGGCCATCGCTGGTAAAATGAGGGTCTGGCTAGAGAATCTTGCCTGTATGCTCGGGGTTCTGCTGATCGCCATATTTGGGGTCGGGAAGGAATTTTCCTCCAGGGTAGATTGGCAGTGGCCCTGGAGGTTTTTCGCCTTCCTCCGCAGCATAGGGCAGGGATCGCAAGCTGGAAGATTCTCTGCAACTTGAAGTCTTTAGATCACGATCTGGAGACTTCAACAGCAGAGCTAAGGGAAAGTGGGGGGGTCAGCTTTTGTGGCCTGCATCATGCGGGGGGTCAGACTAGATGACCATATTGGTCCCTTCTGACCTTAAAGTCTATGAGTCTATGAGTCTATAAGTGCAGGGGGGTGAGGGATCTGGGGTGCAGGAGGGGGCTCTGGGTTTGGGGGAGCTCAGGGCTTGGAGTTTGGGTGCAGGAGGGGGTATGGGCTCTGGGATGGGGATGTGGGAGGGGATGAGGGCTCTGGCTGGGGATGCGGGCTCTGGGGTGGGGCTGGGGATGAGGGGTTCAGGGTGTGGGAGGGGGCTCTGGGCTGGGGCAGAGGGTTGAAGTAAGGGGGGGTGAGGGCTCTGGGCTGGGGCTGGGGATGAGGGTTTGGGGTTCAGGAGAGGGCTCTGGTTTGAGAGGGCTCAGGGCTGGGGCAGAGGTTGGGGCTCGGGGTTGGGGCACGGGCTTACCTTGGGCGGCTCCTAGTCAGCAGCGCAGCGGCAGTGCTAAGGCAGGCTGCCTGCCTGTCCTGGAGCACCGTGCTGCGCCCCAGAAGCAGCCAGCAGGTTCGGCTCCTAGGTTGGGGGAGTACAGGAGGCTCCACGGTGTCCACTGCTCTCACCTGCAGACACCGCCCACCCAGCGCCCATTGGCTGGTTCCTGGCCAATGGGAGTGTGGAGCGGGTGCTCAGGGTGACTAGCCTGCCTTGTCTCTGCAGCACCGCCGACCAGACTTTTAACGGCCCGGTCGACGGTGCTGACCGGAATCACCAATGTCCCTCTTCAACAGCTGTTCCCATTGCAAACCGGACACCTGGTCACCCTCTTTGCCGTGCGTGCATTCCACTGTGTGGTGTGGGAGCCCATGTCTTCTTCACTCAGCTCTCATTAGATGGGACACAGGCTCAAGGAGAGCACGGGACGTGACTTCAGCTTGTGTTGGGGGCAGGTGCAATTCGAAGAGTGCCCTCTGCTGTCCCCGTCTACTAGAAGTGCCCATTCCTGATAGGAAAATGGAGATGAGGATGGGCGTTTGCATCTATCCTTCCATGAGAAGCTTCCAGACGAAACCTCCATTCTCTCTTTGAGTATCCAGAGGTTCATTGAATCATAGAATTGTAGGACTGGAAGGGACCTTGAGAGGTCTTCTACTTCAATCCACTGCACTCAAGGCAGGACTAAGTATTCTAGACCATCCTTGACTGCTGTTTGTCTAACCTGCTCTTTAAAATCTCCAATGATGGAGATTCCACAACCTCCTTAGACAATTTATTCCAGTGCTTAACCACCCTGACAGGAAGTTTTTCCTAATGTTCAGCCTAAACTGTCCTTGCTGCAATTTAAGCCCATTGCTTCTCGTCATATCCTCAGATGTTACCAGGAACAATTTATCTCCCTCGTCCTTGTAACATGAGAACTGTGCTTGAAAACTGTTATCATGTCCTCCCTCAGTCTTATCTTCTCCAGACTAAACCAAGCCATTTTTTTTCAATCTTCCTTCATGGGTCATGTTTTCCAGCCCTTTAATCAGTTATGTTGCTCTTCTCTGACTTTCTCCAGTTTGTCCACATCCTTCCTGAAATGTGGCGCCCAGACTGGATGCAATACTCCAGTTGAGGCCTAATTAGCGCGGAGTAGAGCGGAAAAATTACTTCTCGTGTCTTGCTTACAACATTCCTGGGAATATATTGTCATTGTCTGTGCCCTCTTATGTGCCTTTTTATTGGCTTTGAATTTGCCACCTTCCCATTCCATTGAATGTCCCCTTTTTCTTGTAGCTTGGTCATTGCTAATGATTATTATTACCAACCCCTGTTTGCGGTAACAGTGAGATTTCTCTTAGTTGGTTGGATAGGTGCAGGAGAAAGAAGCAGGACACATTGTATTATACCTGGAAGATGTTTTAAGGACTACAGCTTTTGTCATGGAGACCCATCTTCCCCAGCATCCCTCTGTCCATCTCCACCCTGAACACGTAACGAGCTCCTGAGAGCGCTCAAAGTCCAAGGTTGCAAGTTGGAAGCAGCAGTGGAAGGAACCTCGATCAGTCAGTCTGACAGGCCTGTGCGTGGCACACCAGGGAAGCTCCGGCGGACTCCAGAGTTAATTGTAATGATGTTGCTAATATTCTCATGAAGGTCAGGAACGGGGCTCACTCTGTCTCTCCCGTCTACTGTTTGGACAAAACGACAGACAATATTTGCAATTCCCGGGGCATTCACAGTTACCTCCCGGGCCCGGCACCTCAGCAGCTCATTGATATCAAGGTCGGTATGTTTTCAGCCCAGTGTCTAAAATATGCAAAGAGCCATTTCCAGCTCAGGGAAGCTTAGAACAGGGCTCCTAGTGGCTTGCAGCTGGCACAGATATCAGTTCTGCAAGGTGTGGAGCTTCCTACATTCCCATTACGATCGGTAGGAGCATAAGTTGCTCAGGACCGCACGTGATTGGCTCCCAAGTCTGTTCCAGCATATATCCAGCAGTTGGCAAATACACTACAGCTCTGCCCATTCAGATTCCCCTCCCCCCCTTCCCCACTGAATTGCCTCTGTCTGTCAAGGAATTTATATGGCTCCCATCACCACAGCATCTGGGCTCCTCCAAGCCTCTCCCTTAATGCCTTCTCCGCCCGTATCAGCCACAACCATGCTCCAGTCTATAACACTGACACATCCCTGGCAGGACAATGCCAACCTGGGACAAGTTCTTCTTTCCAGAGTTCATTTTGCTCTTCATCAATGTCACAGCCTTCACTCCAGCCCCGAAAACCGGTGTCTGCAAACTGAGCAGAGCTCGCCCTCGTTTGCTGTGGCTCGTTAAAAGGCTGACAGGCAGGTGTGTTAATGATCCCTTTATTCTCCCTTACAGGGACGTTCCTTTTCCTCATTAATGAGACACCTGTCAGGGAAGTGCTGAGCCGTTCGCTAGGCCGTGACAGCTGTAAGACGCGCAATCCCCTTTTGTGACAGCAGGGGAGCGCTGTAGCACCATATGCTTTAGCTGGGAAGGCAATGAGCCACATGGCGGGGAGTCCTGCTCACCACTCCTAGCCTCTTGGATTTCTATCATTCGCTCCAGGAACACCTGTGCTGCAGTTTTTCCCGTCAGCACTGACTGACGGGGTCAGGCAGCTCTCAGCGAGGTGAGCAGGCGCGTAGATTGCCAAAGCTGTTGCAATTTCAGCCTGAGGTCAAGCAGAAGGAGGCAGACCGGAGTCGGCAGCAGCGCGAGGTTTGTCATTAGCGGTGTTGGGACGTTCCTGGGCAGATTTAGGCTGGGCATTGGGGGGAAAGCACTTTCTAGCGGTGAGAGCTGTAGACTTGCGGAATTGTCTCCCCAAGGGAAGTAATGGAAGCCCCATTGCTTGGGACCTTTAAAACTAGATATGCCAGCATACTAGAGGATTAAAAACGGGTGGTAGGATGGTCTTGTGGTTCAGGTACTGGGATAGGTCTTGGGAGAGCTGGGTCTGGTTCCTGGATCTCCTATGACCTTGGTGTGTAGCCTTGAGCAAACTGGTTAATTTCTGTTTCCCATATGTCTATATGTGGTCTAACCTCTAAAGGAGAATGTGGAGGGTTATATGCTCACCAAATCCACGTGTGGGTCACTGTTACACCCCTTGATCCCACATCTGTATGGGGATTTGGACTACTGTGGACCCCTCAAGTGGCATACAAGCTTTCTTGGCTAGGATCTCACAGCGTAGCTCTCTGTCCTTTATTACTTGTAATCCTAGTTCCTAGGACCGTCATATGCCCCATTGTGCCAGCTGCTGTACAAACACAAAACGTTCCTGCCTGCACAAGCTTCCAGTGTTTTGTGAATCACCCCACCCCAAAGCTCACTAAACGCACTTATATTTTCTAAATTTTAAATATACTTTATTTTAGGTAAACTTAGTTGAATGATTAAATATTTGTAAAGCTACTAGTTAACACATGAAGGGCTGATCCGGACTCCACAGAGGAGAGTCTTTCTATTCCCTTTGATGGGCTTTGGATCCAAGTCTGAGTGCACAACCAACCTCTCCCTCTCTCATACGGGGAATAGGAGAGAATAATCTAAATACCCGTTTATCAGCCTGGATTCTGGATACAGGTATCTTGAGATGTGGGAGATAAACTGAAAAGGCTGCAGTTCCTGGGCCATCCCTGAAGGTGGCGCAGGCACCATGAGGTATAAACTCCTGGCTGCTGCAGCAGTAGTCCTGCCCCATTTCTCGAGGGGCGCCGCGTGGTAATGTTAACAGGAGGCTATTGCTGAGGGCAGAAATCCAATCAGATTAGTTGAGACGGCTGCAGGGAGGCTCCCCGGGAAATACAGGCGTGCGGATGTTACTGGGATTAAGCTGGTGTCTGGAAACGCCCCGCTAAACCGGCAATGGAAACAAAAAGTTCTGCCACTCCATTAGCAGCTGGCGCTCCCCTGTGACAGGCGGAGCTTTGTGGAGCAGCTGCCTGGGGGGCTGAGACTGCGGGCTGGGGCCCAACAGCCCTGACGTCTCCTTTCCCTGCAGGACGGCCTGCGATTCCAGCCCCATGCCCTGACATGATCAATCAACCCTCAAGTCCCAGTGACAGCAGTGCCGCTCAGTGCCCCAGAGGAGCACGTTCAGGGTTCCAAGTATCAGGGGGTAGCCGTGTTAGTCTGTAACCACCAAAAACAACAAGGAGTCCGGTGGCACCTTAAAGACTAACAGATTTATTTGGGCATAAGCTTTCATGGGTAAAAACCCTCACTTCTTCAGATGCAGGGTTGCAAGTTCAGGGTTTGCTCCATGAGAAACGCACACCCAGCACATTTACGTGAGGGTCCCGGGCAGGGGTATAAGTTAGGAGGGAAGCGGGAGGAGAAGCGCTGTTCCCTCTCTCAGGCTGAATGCAGAGGGGGCCACTCCTCCTGGGTCCCAGCTGCAGGGGGAATGGCCCCGCTGGACCTCCCAGTCCCTGCCAGCGGCCTTTCCTCCTGGAGATGCCGGGACCACAGGGATCTCGTGCTCTCTCCGGGAACTCTGCACGCTGCGCCGCCAAGGCTGTGCTGGGACTTAGGAGGCCCACATTCAACACTCAACTCTGCTCCGTGGCCTCAGTTCCCCCTCTGTCAAATGGGAATAACATTACTCCCTGTTCCTGTCTATGGAGACTGTAAGCTCTTGGGGGGCCAGTACTGTTTCTCTGCGGGTACGTACGGCTCCTTGGGTGATAGCCAGCGTCTCGACTGACACACCAGGGGTTGAACCAGGGAGTCCAGAGAGAGGCTATACCATCTTGGTCTAAAGGGCCAAGGCACTGTAGCTAGTGGCTGGGTAACAGGTGCAGTTCCTCTGTGGATGGGCACAGAGGGGGGAACCTGTAACCCAGGGGTTCTCAACGTTTTTCTTTCTTAGACCCCCCAACATGCTATAAAATCTCCACGGCCCACCTGTGCCACAGTAACTGGTTTTCTGCATATAAAAGCCAGAGCTGGCACTAGTGGGTAGCGAGCAGGGCAATTGCCCAGGGCCCCACGCCACAGGGCCCCTTGCCAACTACGTTGCTCAGGCTTCAGCTTCAGCCCCAGGTGGCGGGGCTCAGGGCTCCGGGCTTCAGCCCCATGCACTGGGGCTTCGGCTTTCTGCCCTGAGTCCCAGCGAGTCTAACGCTGGCCCTGCTTGGCTGACCCCCTGAAACCTGCTCGCAGCCCCCTAGAGAGCCCCGGACCCCTGGTTGAGAACCACTGGTGTAACACATGCTGACCAGTGGATTACTCTTGCATGAGGCCTTGTTCTCTAGTTGCTGCTATAACACAGCGTGCAGTGATGCTCGGCCTGCTCCCTAAAGCCGTCTGAGAGGCCACTGGCTGAAAAGCCCTATGGGCGTGTGAAGCATCGGTATTTCACACCGCCCCATATTTACCTGAGACTTCCGCATGCATGGAAGCCCAAAGCCACTGCCAGGCGCTCCTCAAAAGCCCACGACACTGAGCGCAAACGGCGTTCAGAAGAAACTTCAGTACAGTCCCAATCCCGCCGCCTGCTCATTAGTGGGGAACACGGAAACAAAGCGATTCCAGCGGTGGTAGGGGAGCTCTCCTCTTGTCCTCAGCACGGCTGAGCCTGGGAAACTGAGGCTGCTAATTACTGAGACCAGCTGCACTGTAGCCAGCTCCCATGACTTCATTGCCACTGAGGGAATTTTGGCCCCCACTTCTTACTCTGTGTCTGTACAGCCCCTAGCACCATGGGGTACTAGTCCATGACATGGGCGCCTCGGCATTGTGGTAATACAAGTAATAACTACTGCTACTAATAATGATGACGTCACAAGCTCCAGTATTCACGTGATTTCCAGCCCTGATTGGCTGCCTTTCGCACTTGCCCGCCTCCTGTGGACAAATGGCCAATAAGAGCCCATACAGGAGGCAGCGAATGTTCTCTCCCCCACCCCTCAGGAGCGCTCAGAAGTTTTTGGGTGGGAGAGGGAGCAGCCCACACTTTTCACATTTATGTGCCTCAGTTTCCCTCATCTGCATGATGGGGATAATAGTCCGGCCCTACCTCACAGGGGTGTTGGGAAGACAAATGCATTAAAAAGTTGTGAGGTGCTCAGATGCTAGAGTAGGGGTGGGCAAACTTTTTGGCCCGAGGGCCACATCTGGGTATGGAAATTGTATGGTGGGCCATGAATGCTCATGAAATGGGGGTTTGGGGTGTGGAAGGGGGTGAGGGCTCTGGCAGGGGGTGTGGGCTCTGGGGTGGGGCCAGAAATGAGGAGTTCAGGGTGCGGGTGGGAGTTGGGGCAGGGGGTTGGGGTGCAAGGGGGTGTGAAGGCCCTGGCTGGGGGTGCGGGCTCTGGGGTGGGGCTGGGGATGCGGGGTTGGGGATGCAGGAGGGTGCTCCGGGCTGGGACCAAGGGGTTCGGAGGGTGGGAGGAGGATCAGGCTGGGGCAGGGGGTTGGGGCGCGGGAGGGGGTTGGGGTGCAGGATCCAGGCAGCACTTATCTCAAGCAGCTCCCGGAAGCAGCAGCATATCCCGCCTCCGGCTCCTACGCGGAGGCACGGGCAGATGGCTCTGCACGCTGCCCCGTCCGCAAGTGCCGCCCCTGCAGCTCCCATTGGCCACGGTTCCCGGCCAATGGGAGCTGCAGGGGCTGCGCTTGGGGCAGGGGCAGCGCGCAGAGCCCCCCAGCAAGCCCCAGACTCCACTCCCTGTCTGGAGCTCGAGGACCAGATTAAAACGTCTGAAGGGCCGGATGCTGTAGTTTGCCCACCTCTGTGCTAGAGAGATGGGGGCCAGATAAGTACCATAGACAGATCGAGCCACTTGGATTCCAAATAGGGGTTCGATTCCCCCATGTCCAAGCCTCCTTGCTATTCAGTCTGTGATCAGTTTTTCTCCGTACGGATATTTGGGAAATGGCTGCTCTTCATATGATTCCCTTTATTCTCATGTGAACAGGCGCCAGCTCTATACTGAACCTCTCGGTGTCCTTCGGGTGTCACCTGTCTGTGCCTCGGTTTCCCTTCTGTAAAATGGGGATAATGATACTGACCTAACGTGTGTGTGTGTGTGTGTGTGTGTGTGTGTGTACGGGGGACTTTCAGGATGTTAAGGGTGGCTATTAATAATGGGCCAACTTTAAAAGGATTGACGGTTCCATTTGGACAGGAGCTGGAATTTTTTTAACAAAAAGGTTTATCAAAACCCCAAACTTTCTGTGGGAAAGGGTGGGTTTTGGTGAAAAAAGGCTCTTCGGGACAAGATTTCTCAGATCCAGGATGGAAAGCAGACAGAGAGACACAGCAACTCACCCCAAACGAGCCTGTTGGTCAGGGCACGCAGCTGGGGTGTAGAAGATGCAGGGCCAAGCCCTTGCTTCAAATCAGATGCAGTAGGAACTAACAGTGAATCTCTCCCAGGTGAGTGCCCCAACCTCTGGGCTGTTGGCTGCATCTCTCTTGCTCTCCACTTCCCAGGTCTCAGTTTTGTCCCGTTTGCGGAACAGGAAAATGTTTCTGAAATCTCAAAAACTTTGGTGGGAGCAGGAAAGGTGTCTCCCACCCAGCTCTACTCTGGACACAGCATCCGAAATTTGGCCGTCACAATCATATTGGAACTATTCCATCTGCTTCGCTACGCAAACCTGGGGTGCAAATTGGGTGGAAAAAAGGTCCTCTGGCAATTCCAGTTCTTCCCCCTTGCACATACCTGGAGCTATCCCAGGGCCAGCCTTTTGCAAGCTGGTCAGTGCTTTTATAACAGCCACCCACAGGGCTGGTCAAACAGGATTTGAACCCACTGCAGCACAGACCTCTACCACTGAAGCTAAAGGAGTAATGCACTAGGGGAGACAAGCTGGCTGCTAGCCTGTAGTGGGGTAGCCATTGTGTCAGAGGTAGGATTTGATCCTCCTCCGCTTGAAGTAAATGGCAGCCTTTCCACAGACCTCACTGGGAGTCGGAACAGGCCACTGGGTGAAAATCCAGCCACGCAGACACTGGGGAAATGTTGACCAGACTTTTCTGGAACCTCAGACTCCTGGGTGAAGGATGGGTGGGGTGTGGGTGGGCTCAGAGGAGAGCAGTAAAAATACGATTTCCTCTAACCTTCCCGGTCAGAACAGGTACATTCAAACTGTGGTTTCTTTATCCTGCCCATCCTCCACAAGGCACCGTGGCTGTCAGCTCCAGCGTGATGGCCCCTCATAAGAATGTAAGAACGGCCATATTGGGTCAGATCAGAGGTCCATCTAGCCCAATATCCTGTCTTCCAACAATGGCCAGTGGAAGAGCCCCAGAGGGAATGAACAGAACAGGTAATCAAATGATCCATTCCCTGTTGCCCATTCCCAGCTTCTGGCCCTCTTGACTGCTAATGTGATTTTTAATGCTCCCTCAGGCTCCAGGGGAATTTTTAGAAACCCTCTATTAGGAATAAGTGCACATTGTTGCAAGGGTTACTGTTGTGTTGAGCAGTGTTCCTTCTCAAGGGCTCGGACAATGCCCTGGTTGAAAGGCTGTAGTTATGTTGTTCTCAGATCTAGGATATTTTAATTCTCCTGGTCGTCCGTGTGGCTCCTTTTCTGCATCTGCTGCTTTCTTCCGGTCAGGTTCTCTTTTCTGGGCTATTCATAATACATTTTTTTTAATGATGGTATTGAACAGTTCAATTAAGCCAGGGGGTTGTAATTTTTTTTTTATCCCACTGCAAATGCCGTGGTTCTATTTGTTCCCAAGATGGTTGTTTAATTTTCCCAAAGCAAATGGGTGTTTAAGGATTTCTTGCAGCTAACACACTTCCCCCCTTTTGTTGACTCTCTTTATAATTCCATTGACATGCTTTGCAAAGAACTCTACTAAGTGGCTGCTGATGTGGGCTAGATTGCTGGGCGCTTGTAATTCATATCCTGAGGGCTTGTGTATACAGAGAATTTCCCTGGTGTGATATAGGGGGTGAATTTAATTGATTTAGTTAAACCAGTGGAGAAGGCCACCTGGACATTTATTTTAGTTCAAAATCAGGATTATTTCAGTTTATTTTAAATCACTTAGCAGCTAGTTTAATCTAAACCAAAATAAGCTATTCTGACACTGAATTAACAATAATACCCAGCTCTTCAATAGCATTCTTCATCCATAGATCTCAAAGCACTTCCAAAGGAGGTCAGTATTATCATCAGCCCTGCTTTACAGGTGGGGAAACTGAGACATGGGGAGGGAACCAACTTGCCGAATGTCGCAATGCAGCAACAGAGACAGGAATTACATCCAGGTCTGCCGGTTACTAAACCAAGACCCTAACCTAGGCCATACAGAGGTTGTCTGCAACTTAATTACACTACTTTAATGGCATGGTTTAATTAAACCAGTGCGACCAAGGACTAAGGCTA
>NW_020664409.1:109290207-109369876 GCF_002925995.2 Terrapene triunguis | reverse complement strand
GAGAGGCTCGGGCTCCCCAGCCCGGCTCTGGCTTCCAGTTTGGCTGGGGGGCGGGGCATCAGGGGGAAGAGGAGGGGCAGGGGCGGGAGCATGGAGAGGGCGGGGCCTTAGCAGCTTCCCATTTTGAGAAAGAGTCCATCGCCCTACAATGGGCTCACATTCTTGGTTGGCCATTAGGCACTGCTTTAATAAACATGATTAATATATCATCATAATAAGCAACTATAAAAACTAAGACCAATGGGAATATTTATGGGGTATTTTTTTTTAATTCAATGGAAAATTGCTGTTACTTTTCCTAAACAAATGCCAGTGTTGCCAACTCTCAGGATGTCATCATGTGTCTCATGACAGATACCATTTTCCTTAAAGCCCACCCCTTGGAGTCATGCTAGTTTGGGAGGCTCTCCGCTTTCATTAATAATAATTAATAATCACAATTAAAACAAAAATTCTAACCCTCATAGCTGCAGATAAAAGCTTGAAAACATGACCCAAATGTACTCAGAAGGTTCAAAAACCAGAAAAAAAGAACCCCACATTTATTATTAAAAATACAACAATAAGTAAATAACGCTTGTGATTTTTAAGTCAGTCTCCTGCCTTTTCAGAGCCTGACTCATGATTTTTGAATGCTTGGGGCTGGCAGTACTGTAAAGTAAACATTCCACCACGTGGGCTGCCTGCAAAACATTACAGCATTGTGCTGGCTTCGGGAACCTGACTAGCAACTGACAGGGAACTCAAATGAAATTGATGTGCATGCTTTCATTATCCAACCAGTGAGAAATACAAAAAAGGAAGCAAAAGACAGGAATAGGAAGAAGTCAAATTTTTTTTTGTTTTAAATAATTCCAAGGGGTTATCTGCAACATAAAGAAATATTTAAAAATTTAAAATATATTACATTTAGCCTGACTATGTCCCCTTTAGCATCTGTGTCTAAGAATGGGCATAATATCTACTAAGAAGGGGTGTTGTGAGGATTTAAAAGGCTTGATCCTGAACAGGAGGAAAGGGTAGATAGAGAAAAAGGTGGAGAAAGTGAATATGGAAGAAGAGAGGGAGGGATGATGAAAGAGTTTTACCTGGATTAAATGTACTGATCCACAACGGGTATGTCTGCACTGCAAAAACAAGTGTGTTTGTAACTCAGGTTAGCTGATCCGCATTACTTAATTCAAATTAAAACAGCAGTGAAAACAAAGCAGGTTGGCTTTTGATTTGGGTTGGAAGCTTGAATTCACCCCCAGGCTCCCCTATAGGCTTTAACTCGAGCTGCTAACTCCAAGTCAAAAGCCAAGTTGCTGTGGTCTTCACTGATATAAGCAGGGTCTGAGTGAATGCTTTCCTGACAGCTAGCTGGGAGGGGCAGAGACTTTGGGTGTGTTTATGTAAATACAGTTTGCTCCTGCTCTGGTTAGATATCCAGCAGATAGAGCAGTGTCAAAGTAATCAGTTTTGTCTGGTGTTGGTTTACAAATCACTTTAGTACTGAATGCAGGGGTGGTGAAATACAGTTACTAATGTTGTAATTATTGTAGGAATATAGGGAAGCAGAACTATGCTTAACCTGTCCCAAATGAGGGGGTCACCCTCAGTTCAAAGAACCTCGTTAAGCCAGGGGCTCGACTGCCAGACCTCTCTGAAAGTAAGAGGGGGGGGGGGACAAATATGCTAGTAGCTGGGGGTTGGCTGCTCTGCTCTAAGAGTCCACCCTAGTCTGGTTTAAGCTGCTGTTCCCCACTGTTCAAAGAAAGAGCTAAATAGGCTTTGTGTGGAGCCTCTTTTATTATTTTAAATGCTCAATTAGATCTCACAACAGTTCAGCTGGAGTAGTGTTTCTGCCCAGCCTGCAAAGAGCTGAAAATGGCTAAGAGACTGATGTGTAGAGGTCACAGCAGAGAGGCAGGTGGCTGCAGGTGGTGACTGCCAGTTGGCTGGTGAGCTAGTGGCTGGAGCAGCACACCAGGTAGCCAGCAGGGCTGCTGGTGGAGCGGTGCAGTGAGTAAGGTGCCTCCTTACCGCCACCTAGAGTGGGAGGTGGGCTCTGCAGATGCACCTCTGAATTCTAGGTCTGCACTGACCAAGGACAGTGGCTCTCAGTGGGGTGTAGAGAAGGGATGGGAACATAAAAGGGATGTTTGGGTTGCTGGACTTAAGAGCTTGAGGAAAAAAGGACACTGCCCAACTTACTTGGGGGTCTTTTGCTCATGGTTTATGAACCCTGTTTGCGGTGTTTTCTCAAATTAATGCCGAGTTACTTCCCCCCTTTTCTACACTCAGACTCTGTGCTTGCGAGAGGGGAAGTATTGCCTCTCAGAGGCACCCGGGGTGGTGTGTAATTCTCCCAGGTTACTGGGTGGGGGCTCGAGCTGGTTCTGTGTTATATCGATGGAAAGGACCCCCTAGATATTGAACCTGGTCCTGTTGCTGCTGGCTCCGCCAGGCAGAAGGGTTACACTGCTGTTTTATCCTGGGTTAGTTAGCCAGAGTTAAGAATTCACCTTTATTCCTTTTGCAGCATTAGACATACCCAGTGCCTTGCAGGAGTCACTCAGCACCTTACAGGATTGGACCCAATAAGTGTTTTGCCACTGACTTCAATAGGAGCAGGATCTGAACCTAAGGGCTTGTCTACATGGGAACACACAGGAAAATTAACTGAAGCTGTGTCTTTAAAGTAGATTAGTTAAATTGCATTAAACCCCAGTAAGGATGCTCTTATTCAGAATAAAAGTGGGCTTAATTCGGTTTATTTTACTTTGCTTCCAAAGCAAATTAAACTAAACTGAATTAAGGCCACTTTAATTGTGACTAAGGGCTGGTCTACACTGGGGGGGGGGGGAAACGATCCAAGATACGCAACTTCAGCTACGCGAATAGCGTAGCTGAAGTCTAAGTATCTTGGATTGAATTACCTGGGGTCCACACGGCGCAGGATCGACAGCTGCGGCTCCCCCGTCGACTGCGCTACCGCCGCTCGCTCTGGTGGAGTTCCGGAGTTGACGGTGAGTGCGTTCGGGGATCGATAGATCGTGTCTTAACGAGACACGATATATCGATCCTGGATAAATCGATTGCTACCCGCCGATACGGCGGGGAGTGAAGACCTACCCTAAGAGCATCCAGATACAGGTTTCATGCAGTTGAACCAATCCGCTTTAAATGCACACCTTTCGTTAGCTTTCTCTTCATTTTCAAGCTAAGGTGGCCTATGTTGCTATGAAACTGTTAAGCCTTTTGATTTCTAGCAATAGCAACTTTAGCTCTCTAAAGACTCTCTCTAAGTCAGCATCCAGCTTTGTGCTACAGGCTGTGACACAGGAGATAAACATGCACCGCGCGCTCTCCCTCATGCGGAAGTTTACTCCCTTTGTTGTAGTGTTTTTCCTAATCGGAAAAACAAAACAATTCAGCCAAATTATTATAATCAGTGCATCCTATTTTCTAATGAAGACCTCTTAAAATGCGGATGAAAGATGCTGGGGCCTATAAGGGTTTTCAACTGCAGCTGCTCTGTTATTATTATTCATATCACAATCCTGCCCAGAGCTGCCAACTGAAATTGGGTCCAGATCGTGCTAGGCGCTGCACAAACACGTCAAGAGACAGTCCCTGCCCCAAGCTTCTGGTCTAAACAGGCAAGAGAGACACAGGGTGGAGAAAGGCAGTGCCATTACCCCTGTGTTACAGATGGGAAACCGAGGCACAAAGAGATTAAGCCCCAGCTCCTCAAAGGTTGTTGGGACACTAACTCTCATTGAAATCAATAGGCGCTAGGTGCCTAAATGCCTTTGAGGATCTGGGCCTAAGGGTCTTGTGGAAGGTCACACAAACTTGGTGTCACTGCAGAGTTGGGATCTGAAGGGAGGTCTCTGAGTTTTAGGCCCACACTTTGACCTTCTGGCGATTTCCCCTGAATGCAGAGAATCTGATCAGATGATGATTGAATGGCAACTCGACGGGTGTTTTTCGCCATGGGATGGAGTGAAATAAGGGTGCCAGTTCAGTCTTTCTGCCGCTCCACAACAGCTGTTTGTTTTTCACACGCGATATTAACATGTAACAAAATTGTCACTTAATTGACACGACAGCCTTGTGTTGTAACATATGTCTCAGGGCTTCCAATGTGCAAACGCACGTGGGTGGTGTTATTTAAGGGGCGCATTACACTGATTGCCTATTCCCTGCCCCTCCCTGGCCACCTGCTCAAAGGAGGGAGGAAGCAGGTGAGTAGAGTCTGTATCCAGACTCAAGGCCTGGATAGCCTGTGCTGGGATGTAATGTGGGAGTGTTACTCCCTTTCCCGGGGGGGAAGCCCAAGTCACACTCCAGCCCTGAGAGACTGAGACCAGGTCTACACTAAAAAGGTAGGTGGACCCAGCTACGTCCCTCAGGGGTGTGAAAAATGTACACCCCTGCGTGGCGTAGTTAAGCCGACCTACCAGGGTTAGGTCAATAGAAGAATTCTTCTGTCAACCTACGTACCATATCTCAGGGAGGTGGATCAACTACAGTAACGGGTGAACCCGTCCTGTTGCTGTGGTGACTGGCAACACGGAAGCGCTACAGCCACGCAGCTGCAGTGGTTTATGTGTAGACATAGCCTGGGTCTTTTCCTTCCTCGGAGAGTCATGGAGGCACAGGGTGAGTCTCCATCTCTGTGATCTAGGCCTGAATCCACTCTGCTGGCCTGCTGATGAGTGATGTCCGGTCCCCAGGTGACGAGCACTCATGTTATGCATTTGAAGAGGCCGTTGAGGGGAAGAATTCTTTAAGTGACTATAACCAGATTTTCAGATGTTGGCTCAGATACTCAGCTGGCGTAACTTGGTGACATAGCTCCATGGACTGATGAAGATCTGGCTCATTGATTCTGGTTTGTTTGAGCTGAGACTCTTTCTTTCCTATTGTATAGAAATAAGCGTTAGTTTATCCCAGGTTTTGCTGAAGAAGTCCTCCATCTTTGTGGCTTTTTCCTCCCCCTCACTTGGATGAGTCTTCGAAGCTGGGGTTAGGTTGAGCATGGTAGGTAGTGCTGGCATAAATCCCCACAATTTAGGAATATAGAGTTCAGGAAAAACTTCCATAGAGATCTTATCGTGGACTATCCATTCCTGCTAATAAAGCTACACGTTCCTACTTTGATAAATCAGCAACATGCATGGTTTCAGCCGCATTACTGCTATGCAAAAGGAACTTTAGGTATTCCTGTGTGAAGGGTTGAGAAAGGTGTAATTTCCCCTTCTCCCCACACGGCCCCTCCATACCTTCTTTGCGCGCACTCTTGGAAACCGACCTATTCAAAAGGGAAGATTTCCAAATGACGTAAAGCCGAAGCCAATCCAACATTTGGCGCCTATGCGTTTTTTATGCTTCTGCAGTGACGTGACTGAGCAAGAGGGGAAGGTGGAGTGGCAAAGGGAGAGAGAGAAAAGCCCCTGGCCAGAAGTTCAAACTCTGTTATACCCCATTTTATTTAGGGAAGGAGCTGAGCAAAGAGAAGACATTGTAGGTCCTCGATCTGTACATCACCTGCCTGGAGTATTGATCCATGGGTGTAAAACCAGTAACAATCAGTGTAACTCTGCCAATTTCAGTGGAGCCACTCCTGATATATCCCCAATGCAGCAGGGCTTCTGTACATGGGAAGGTTATTCGGGAGTATGGGTGGGAGTGAATGTAAAGAACAATTGCTATTCCAGAATCAATATAATTAATGTGCTTTCATCTAGTCCTGTTTCGAAGAGAACTAGATCAAAGTGCATTAACCAACTATTAATGCACGACAGCAGGTTTCACATCCCAGATTGCTGCAAACTAATTGTTTGTATAGACAAGCCCTATGGCTATGCCTACACTACGGAACATATGCCAGCATAGCCCCGTGGTGTAGACACAGCATACACTGCTAGAAGTTTTTCTGCCAGTCCATGACATTGGCTAAGCAACCAGAAACACTCTTCTGTTGGCATAGTTGCGTCTACACTGGGGTCTAAACTGGCATCTAAACTGGAAAAAGGCACTTTGATTCTCTATGTGGCTATTCTTATTCCGGAGCTATTCCTTCCGCAATAGTTTTTTCACTCAATATCCCTATGTAGAGAAGCCCAAAGTGAGCGGAGAATTGGGCCCTCTGTGTTTCTCTCTGTAGATTGCGGCCCCAGTATGTGACTTGCTTTACCTACCACCAAAATGCTGCCAGCTCTGTGGTGAAATGTAGCATCTGTTAAAATTCACCCAGCTACACGGCCAGCCAGATGAGAGCACAGAACCACAGAAACCATTGATGAGAGCACAGTCAAACATACATGCAGTGTGGATTTTAGGTAAGTAGATTTACCCACTTGGAATTAGGCCAGCACACCAGGGTTAATACCCTTATGCATGCACAGAGGGAATTGTAGTGATTAGGAACTGTCCAACATTGTCCACCTAGTACATATTGGGCCTTTGTCCAGTATTGATTCCACCTTCTGAACCCTTCATACCACCATCAGCTGCAGTATCCATGTCTTTGTTTAGAGGTCTCCTATCCAAGTCATGAGCAAATCCAACCCTGCTTAGTTAACATTCCCTAACAAGACGTTTTCAGTGATGGCAGATGACAGAACAAGGAGCAATGGTCTCAAGTTGCAGTGGGGGAGGTCTAGGTTGGATATTAGGAAACACTATTTCACTAGGAGGGTGGTGAAGCACTGGAATGGGTTACCTGGGGAGGTGGTGGACTCTCCATCTTTAGAAGTTTTTAAGGCCCAGCTTGACAAAGCCCTGGCTAGGATGATTTAGTTGGCGTTGGTCCTGCTTTGAGCAGGGGGTTGGACTAGATGACCTCCTGAGGTCCCTTCCAACCCTGATATTCTATGATTCTAAGATCCAAGGAACCCAGTTCAGAGGCAGCTGTGGCTCTCCAGAACTGCCATGCTCTTCCTGCACTCATTGAGCTGAAGATGTTAAGAGGTGCTCTGATGCTCAGGCAATTAAGTGAGATATACAGGCCACCCACAGGGGGGGCAAAGGGGGCAATTTCCCAGTGGCCTGCGTGATTTAAAAGGGTCTGTGGGCCCCCGGCTGCTGCCTCAGGCAGCACAGTGGAGCTAAGACTGTTAAGGCAGGCTTCCTGCCCACCCTCACTCCGTGCTGCTCCTGGAAGCAGCCTGAAAGGTCCTACAGCCCCAGAAGGTTGCAGGGGGGGGGTGTCTCTGTGTGTTGCCTCCGCCTCCAGCACTGACTCCGCAGCTCCCGTTGGCCGGTAACTGTGGTGGCGGTGCCTGCAGGCAGTGGTGCATGGAGATCCCCTGGGACCCCGCCTAGGAGTTGCTGCCAGAGGGGTGTGCCAGTCTCTTTCAGGAGCGGCCCGAGGTAAGTGCTGACCCCCTGGCCTCCTCCTGCACCCCAATCCTCTGCCCCAGCCTAGAGCCCCCTCCAGCACCCAAACTCCCTCCCTGAGCCAGACCCCGCACCCCCTTCTGCACCCAAACTCCCTCCCAGAGCCTGCACCCTCCCGCACCCAAACTCTCTCCCAGAGCCTGCACCCCGTCCCACACCCCAACCCCCTGCCCCAGCCTGATGAAAGCAAGTGAGGGTGGGGGAGAGCAAATGATAGGGGTGGGGTGGAGTGGAGTTAGCAGGGGGTGGGGCCTCAGAGAAGGGGCAGGGTAGGGGGCGTGGAAAGGGTCTTTGGGTTTGCGCAATTAGACAGTTGGCAACCCTACCGGGTGGGCATGTGGAAGCCCTGCCCGTGCCGGACGAGCGCGCATCCTGCAGCGCAGCCGGCAGTTTGCTGGGTACCAGCCAGCAGAGGTGCAGCACCGCCCAAATGTCAGGCGGACCGTGTCCGCGTGGGCATGGCTTGTGCGGGCGAGGGGGCCCATTCACTGTTCTTCCCTGGGGTCTGGAATTGCTGTCGGCAGGCCTGGAGATATACCCAGACGATGGAAGGAATGACCCACGTCCCTCTCTGTAGAGGAAGGCGAAAACCCGCCAAGGTCCATGCCAGACTGGGGGAAAATTCCTCCCTGATCCCACATATGGTGGTCAGCTTAACCCTGAGCATGGGAACAGGAGTCCTGCCTTCTGCATTAGTGCACTGAGCCACACGTTTATTCCCCTTAGCAAGGGTCCTACGGGGAATTAGATCATAAGCAGCAATGGAGTTTTTAAAAAGCAATATCTCACAGCGTTGCGTTAAAGATGCTGTTTTCCCCAAATAAATCCTCTGAGGACTACCAACAATAGGGATCGGATCATAGAATATCAGGGTTGGAAAGAACCTCAGCAGGTCATCTAGTCTAGCCCCCTGCTCAAAGCAGGACCAATCCCCAGGCAGATTTTTGCCCCAGATCCCTAAATGGCCCCCTTTAAGAAATGAACTCATAACCCTGCGTTTAGCAGGCCAATGCTCAAACAACTGAGCTATCCCTCCCCTGTCTGCAGTTGGAAGGTTGGGAGCAGACTGTCAGAAGAAGAATCTGAAAAATCAACATGGAGGAGAAAGGAAGAATAAATAGATACAATTGCTTTAAAAACTGGACAGCTGTGACGCACCCTGCTTTGCTCCTCATGTCATCATTTGTACTCTGTCAGTGTGAATGTAAAATGCTGCCAAATCAAAATGGCCATGCTTTTACACTGACTGTGCAGGTATAAATGAGCACGCCAAGCCCAAGGGCATAGAGGATCATGGGCTAAGGGGGTGCAAACTTGACCGAAGCATATTAATTTAAAGATTCAACCAAATCTTCATAAAAAGAATAAGTTTTTTTGTTCATTCTTTTGTAACCCTTCTGCCCATCTAGTTGGCAGCAACAAGGGCCGGGTTCTGTATCTAGGGGTTCAGTTTCAATAACTGAATGCAAAACCGGCTCGAGCCCCCACCCAGTGACCTGGGACAATTACATACCACCCCCCCTGGGTACCTCTAAGAGGCAATACTTCCCCTCTCGCAAGCACGGAGTCTGAGTGTAGCAGAAAATGTTTAATAACATGAGGTAAACAACATCAGCATAAAATTGGAAAAACACCACAAACAGGATTCACAACACAAACCATGAGCAAAACCCACCCCAGCAAATTGGGCTGTGTCCTTTCCCTTTGGTTCTTGAATCCAGCAAACCAAAAATCACCCAGAGTCCCCAAAGTCCGACACCCCCAAAGTCTCTTGGGTCCAGCAACCACCCAAAGTCCCAAAAGTCCAACAACCCCCAGAGTCTCTGTCCCTGGTCAGTGCAGTCCCAGAGTAAAAGGGGGGGGGGGCACGCAGGGTGTTAAGGGGCACCTTACGTGATCCGAGGCTGGACAGCCGTCTGTTTCTCCGTGGGGGTTCCGCCGCAGCCTTTACCACGAGCCAGTCCACTTTCCTGCCACCCCACAAACTGCTCTGCTGTACAAGCTGCTCCGCTCCGCTCACCGACCTGTGAGCCGTTCCAGCCGTCCCCGCAAACAGCTCCGCTCGCCGTTCCTTGGGCCACTCCAGCCGGCCCCGCAAGGCTCCACACCGCTCGCTGCTCCTCCAGTCGTCCCCACAAATTGCTCCACCAGCTGCTGAGCAATATAGCTTCAGGCTCCCCCACTAGTTAACACAGCCTCAGTGATCTCAGCTCTTAATAACATCAGCTCTTTTGTGATTTCAGCTCTTAGCGATTTCAGCTCATAGTATAGTAGGGGAGCCGCAGTGCTGGTGCACCATTGGCCCAAAGTGAATTCAGCTCAGCAGCCTGTAACGAGACTCCTAAGGGAATCAAAGTTCGCTCTGATATTCAACAGTGGAGAGAGGAGGCGATGCAATTGGTGTTTCAAACCCTCAGAGGGGGCCCATACCATCAGGTACACATACCTGTCCCCATCCTCTCTCAATTCACTGGGTTTTGTAACCCATGCCCCTTGTCAAGCAAGTGCTACTTAGGTAATGGTGAGGGACTCACTCAGTCCTTCTGTCATACAACAGTTCCACTAGCCTTGATTCACAGAATCAGGGTAACAAAACTTTATTCTTCCCGCCCCAATAATAGAGAAACTGGGGATCCCACACCAGCCAAAGTAACCATTTTCAGTTGTTGTGTTTCATGCCAGGCGAGTGGGTGTGCCTATGCAAACAAGATCAGCCCCTGGAGTTCTTTTCCACACTCGCCATAATTCACCACCAGATGTCAGGGTAGAGCTCATCCTGACTCTGCTTACACTTTGGCCTGGTCTACACTAGGACTTTAATTCGGATTTAGCTGCCTTAATCCGAATTAACCCTTCACCCGTCCACACTACAGAGCCAGTTAATTCGAATTAAAGGGCCCTTTAAATCGATTTCTGTACTCCACCTCGACGAACGGAGTAGAGCCTAAATCGATTTTGTTAATTCAAATTAGGGTTAGTGTGGACGCACACCACCGAATTACTGTGTTTAAGTTAATGGGGTAGTGTGGCCGCACACCACCGAATTAATGTGGTTTAAAACCGAATTAAGGTGCTTAGTGTGGCCGCGCACAATCGAATTTATACAACCTGTTTCCCAAATTCGAATTATCTAAATTCGGATTAATCCTGTAGTGTAGACATACCCTGCGTTTTGTTTTCAGTAATCACCAAGCTCTAGGGGTAACCTGTTTGTTCCCAGGAGAAAGCATTTGTTCTTGTAGGAAGTCTAATGCAAACAGATGGGTTTTCTGTTGAATGCTAAAGATAGTGGCAAGGAGTTCCACAGTCCAGTCTAGGGCCAAATTCTACTGGATGTGCCTGTTATGTTTTACCAGGGTAGACAACAGGCTGTCTGAGTTGCTCAGCTGATGGTAAAAGAGTGCTCAGCCTGATTACAAGGCTCTCTAATGAAAAGGCAAAGAAACCCATTATGTGGCAGTCAAAGGAATCAGACAGTGGCTGCTGGTGAAGAGTTGCTAGTCAGTAGCTGAGACCATTTGGATTTCTTCTGAGATCCTGCTATTTTCTTCTCTGTGTTATTTTTGCCAGGTTGTGTGGTCACCATGGATTGTGTCTACACCACAATAGCTTAAAGACTCCGGTTAGAATCATAGACTATCAGGGTTGGAAGGGACCTCAGGACTAGATGACCTCCTGAGGTCCCTTCCAACAGATTTATTGAATTGGCTGTGTAGTGTCTGCATGTACATACTCTGAATTGGGCACACTGGTGTGGGCGGTGGGAACCATTCTACTTGTCACAGCCACTTTAAAATTGATGGTTCCTGGTGTCAGTTTCCAGACTGACAGCCCTGGAAATTGAAAGTGAATTGCGTTTTAACAGCCAAAAGAACTGTTTGTTTAAGATGTCCTTTGGCATTCATGCACAGTGGCAATTTTAATTTAAAACAAATTATGTTAAAAATGATGCAAAGGAGCAGTTAAAGGAAAGCAGTGAAATATTTTCAAAGTAATCTCTTAAATAATCCTACATTGCAGTTTCCAAAATAACCTTAACTCTGGCCTTGGTACCCTTACCTAGCTTCCACCTGTAGACCAGAAAACCTTTTACACCCCACCCTGCACTGGAATGGCAGGGCAGTCTAGAGGTGAGAGCAGGTTCCTAGTGGGGCAGGACTTCTGGCTTCTCGTCCTTGCTCTGCCACTGACTCTTAATGACCTTGGGCAAGTCATTAAGGCCCAATTTTTCCAAAAGTGATCACTGGAATTTGATGCCTCCATTTCTGGAGGCCCTAGTATTGCGAGTTGGGCACCCAAAGTGAGTGGCCACTTGTGGAAAATTTGGGTCTCAAAATCCGCATCAACGTCCCCACCTGTAGTGTAGATAATACTTATGTCCCTTAGTAAGAGCTACTAAGAGCAAGGATGGCGTGGTGGTGAAGGAACAGGACTGCGACTTAAGGGAGTTGTATTAAATTCTTAGCTCGGCCTCAGTGTCCCCATCTGTAAAAATAAGGATAATGGAACTGACTTCCTTTGCAATATACCCATGCACAGTACAGTATAAGAGTTATTATTATTCACCCCAAGAAGTATGATTTACACTCTAGAACTCAGTTCGACCTCTCACTGTAGAACCTAATCCTGTAGCACTGATGTTAATAGCAGTGTTGAAATGGTCTGGAAGCAGAATCTGGCTCAAAGGGCATAATTAAGGCTGGGACTACGCAGCGCCCATTGTCCTCTGGTAGCCCTGCTGCTCACCAAGGCTTTATGTTAAGGAGCTCTGATCTGTCTCATTCCTGAATCCTCTAGGGCTGCCCATCATCGACGTGGACAATAACAACATTATACTTTGCATTTCCATAGAACCTTCTGTCTGAGGATCTGAAAGCCCTTTATTTAGGATCATAGACCATCGTATTAGAAGGGACCGCAAGGGTCATCTAGTCCAGTGGCTCTCAACCTTCCCAGACTACTGTACCCCTTTTAAGGGTCTGATTTGTCTTGTGTACCCCCAAGTTTCACCTCACTTAAAACCTTACAAAATCAGACATAAAAAACACAAAAGTGTCACAGCCCACTAGTACTGAAAAATTGCTAACTTTCTCCTTTTTACCATATAA
Source organism: Terrapene triunguis (assembly GCF_002925995.2). Classification (NCBI taxonomy): domain Eukaryota; kingdom Metazoa; phylum Chordata; order Testudines; family Emydidae; genus Terrapene; species Terrapene triunguis. Next base: position 109,357,376 of record NW_020664409.1, on the reverse strand, counting down.
TTATAAAACAGCTCAATTGGAATATAAATATTGTACATACATTTCAGTGTATAGCATACAGAGCAGTATAAACAAATCATCGTCTATGAAATTTTAGTTTGTACTGACCTGGTTAGTGCTTTCTATGGAGCCTGTTGTAAAACTAGGCTAATATCTAAATGAATTGATGGACCCCCAGAAGACCTCTGAGTACCCCCAGGGGTACACATACCCCTCACTGAGAACCACTGATCTAGTCTAACCTCCTGCCAAGATGCAGGATTTGTTGTGTCTAAACCATCCACGACAGATGGAGATTCCATAGCTTCCCTAGGCAGTTTGTTCCATTGTCCTACTTTTCTTACAGTTAGCAAGTTTTTCCTAAGATTTAGCCTAAATCTGCTCTGCTGTAGTTTGAGCCCATTGACTCTTTTCCTGCCCTCTGTGGCAAGAGAGAATAACGTTTCTCCATCTTTTTTGACTAAATAAGCCTCACAACCCAATCATGTCGTAGTGTGACAAAGCAGGGTACAATCCAGACCAGGGTGGGGCTCTGTTACCCCTGCCCTGCCACTTGGGGTGCCTTACAATGCCTTGCTGAAGTAGCTCCCACCTGGGCCTCACACAAACATCCTTTTGGCATGCAAACCAGACCCTGAATGTCTGTGTATGTGTGTAACTTCAGCCTGGCAGCTACACACTGGCTCTTACCAGCCTTGGTTATACGGCAGAGTGACCCCAACACAGCCTCAATCCCAGATTTCCCCCAGAAATGTATGTCCTGTGCTGCCCAGCCGTCTCCTGGACAGTACAAATATATTAAGGCCATTATTCCTTTCAGGGAATCATATGCCAACTTATTATCTTAAATAGTTACCCAGCCACTTCAATTTAAAGCCCCTGGATTAGATAAAACAACTTTATTAACTACAAAGGAGATTTTAAGTGAGTACAAGTAATGAGGCATAAACGTCAGAAATTGTTACAAGAAAAATAAAGATTAAATGTTTAATATCTACTTAAGAATAGGGCTGTTAATTAATCGCAGTTAACTCATGCGACTAACTAAAAAAAATTAATCGCGATTAAAAAAAAATTGCAATTAATCACACTGTTAAACAATAGAATACCAACTGAAATTTATTAAATATTTTGGATGTTTTTCTACATTTTCAAATATATTGATTTTTATTACAACACAGAATACAAAGTGTACAGTGCTAAATATATTATTTTTATTACAAATATTTGCACTGTAAAAATGATGAACAAAAGAAATAGTATTTTTCAATTCACCTCATACAAGTACTGTAGTGCAATCTCTTTATCGTGAAAGTGTAACTTACAAATGTAGATTTTTTTGTTACATAACTGCACTCAAAAAAACAAAACAATGTAAAACTTTAGAGCCTACAAGTCCACTCAGTCCTACTTCTTGTTCAGCCAATCGCTAAGAGAAACAACTTGTTTACATTTACGGGAGAAAATGCTGCCCGCTTCTTATTTATAAAATTACCTGAAAGTGAGAACAGATGTTTGCATGGCACTGTTGTAGCCGGCATTGCAAGGTATTTACATGCCAGATATGCTAAACATCCGTATGCCCCGTCATGCTTCGGCCACCATTCCAGAGGACATACTTCCATGCTGATGATGCTCATTGAAAAAATAATGCATTAAATTTGTGACTGAACTCCTTGGGAGAGAATTGTATGTCTCCTGTTCCGTTTTACATGCATTCTGCCATGTATTTCATGTTATAGCAGTCTCGGATGATGACCCAGCACATGTTTTAAGAACATTTTAACAGCAGATTTGACAAAATGCAAAGAAGGTACCAGTGTGAGATTTCTAAAGATAGCTACAGCACTCAACCCAAGGTTTAAGAATCTGAAGTGCCTCCCAAAATCTGAGAGGGACGAGGCGTGGAGCTTTCAGAAGTCTTAAAAGAGCAACACTCCGATGCGGAAACTACCAAACCCAAACCACCAAAAATGAAAATCAACCTTCTGCTGGTGTCATCTGACTCAGATGATGAAAATGAACATGCATCGGTCCACATTGCTTTGTATCGTTATCGAGCAGAACCCATCATCAGCATGGACAGATGCATGCCCTCTGGAATGGTGATTGGAGCACGAAGCATATCTGGCACGTAAATATCTTGTGACGCTGGCTACAACAGTGCCATGTGAACGCCTGTTCTCACTTTCAGGTGACATTGTAAACAAGAAGCGGCAGCATTATCTCCTGTAAATTGTAACCAAATTTGGTTGTCTGAGCGATTGGCTGAAGTAGGACTGAGTGGACTTGTAGGCTCTAAAGTTTTACGTAGTTTTTGAATGCAGTTATTTTTTGGACATAATTCTACATTTGTAAGTTCAACTTTCATGATAAAGAGACTGCACTACAGTACTTGTATTAGGTGAATTGAAAAATATTATTTCTTTTGTTTTTTACAGTGCAAATATTTGTAATAAAAAAATAAAGTGAGCACTGTACACTTCATACTCTGTTGTAATTCAGATCAATATATTTGAAAATGTAGAAAACATTCAAAAATATTTAAATAAATGGTATTCTATTATTGTTTAACAGCGCGATTAATTTTTTGAATCGTGGGATTAATTGCAATTAATTTTTTTAATTGCTTGACAGCCCTATGTCACACTTTTATCAGGACAATACTGACTAGCAAATTGTGAGTTTTAAATATCATCTTACACGGCATACCTTGTGCAAAGATTATTACAGTCGTGTGTAGGGGTGTCTTCTGTCACAAGTATGTGTTTTTATTTTACAAATGGGGACAGTAAACAAGCCTGGCTGTCCTTCCCTGTCGGCCTGTGAGGAAGGCCATACCCCCTCACAGTCTGCTCTGCTAGAGTACTCTCAACACAAAGAAAGGAGAAATTAGCGGTACTCAGTGGGCCTGTGCTTCAAGCAGGATGGGGCCGCAAACAGTCTGGGCTCTGGCCGGCGGTCAGGGCAGAGTGATATTAAGTCATAAGTCCAGCCCTGACGCAGGTCGGGGCAGTAACCAGTCAGGGCTCTGGCCTGTCATTAGGCAGAGCTGTAGCACCAAGCATCGTCTCTAGGGCTCAGGCAGGGGGTGAGCCCCAACCACCCTCTTTGGGGCTCGGGCCTCGGGGGGGGGGGGGGGGGAGGGAGAGTACTGCCACCCAGTAGGGTGACCAGGTGTCCAGTTTTCCACCAGAACATCCAGTCGAAAAGGGACCCTGGCGGCTTCGGTCAGTGGGGGGAGCCTCCTACCCCCCAGCCTACTAGCGTCAGACCTGCTGGACGCTTTCGGATCACGTGCAATGTGATGTCAGGTCAGGCAGGCAGCCTGCCTTAGCTAGCCTCGCTGCATCGCTGACCCAGAGCCACCTGAGGTAAGCTTATGTCCCAACCCCCTGCCTCAGCCCTGAGCTCCCCCCAAACCTGGAGCCCCCTCCTGCACCTCAACCCCTTCATCCCCAGCCCAGAGACTTCATCCCCTCTTGCATTCCAACCCCCTGCCTCAACCCACAGCCCCCTCCCACACTCTGAATCCCTCAGCCCCACCTCCCAGACTGGAGCCCCCTCCTACACCCCAAACCCCTCATCCCTGGCCCCACCCCAGAGCCCACACCCCCAGCCGGAGTTCTCACCCCCTCCCACCCCCTAAGCCCCTGCCCCAGCCCAGTGAAAGTGAGTGAGGGTGGGGGACAGTGAGCCACCGAGGGAGGGGAAATGTAGTGAGTGGGGGTGGGGACTTAGGGAAGGGGTCGGGCAGGAGGAGGGGCCTTGGGGAAGGGGCAGGGCTAGGGTGTTCGGTTTTGTGTCATAGGAAAGTTGGCAACCCCACCACCCAGGGGTGGGATGGCAGGGGTAGGAGGACGCAGGTCCGCCCCACTCCACTGGGTCAGCAGGGAATCCCCCCGCAACACACTGACCGTGGCTCCGGCAGCACCACAGCCAGACAGTAGTCTGGTTCCCCTGGGCTGCTTCCTACTCTCGCCTCGTGTGTACCTGTGTCCAGGGGCTGTCCTCAGTCTCCCCAGTATACACCGCCAAGAATAGCGGTACCAGTTCCTCAGCATCAGGAGTGGCAGGGCTCTCTGGAAGCTCGTGCAGGTCCTTGGGGCAGCAGCGGTTCTCCTTGGCATCCTGCTCCAGCAGCGGAGAAGTAGTATCTGTCTCCCTCGGCAGCTCCCTCCCAACTGAGCTGCTGGGCCGGCCTTTTATACTTCCTGTCCTGCCCCTCTGCTTCTGGCGCGCGGGGCATGGCCCTCCTGGTTCCTCCCACCAGGCGGCTTGCGGTGTTCCCTCCACAGCTGCCTCTGAAGGAGGTCATGCCTCCTTGCTACAGGGAAACGGAGGAAGTGAGCAATGACAGTGATTTGCCCTTCAGTGGATTAGAATCTAGATCTCCTGATTGTAAAGGATGATGCTAGACCGTATCATGACACGTAGGATCACAATCTTTCTTAAACAGGTGGAGTAAATTAAAAAAAAAATAATAATGAGGCCCAAACAAACAGGCTTCCACGCAACTTCAGTCCTAACTCTGTCTCCTTTGTTTACCAGGGACCACATCCTGTCTGAAACTATATGCAGAATACAGACATCTAGTTGCTGCATAATACAACTGCAAATATAATTACAGACTGTGCTTAAAGAAAAATAATCAAAGTAAAGTTAGGATGTAATCCTGAGAGGTGGTGAGCAACCTCATCTCCCAGCAAGATCAGTAAGATATGGGGGTAGATGGCACTTTTCTGGACCAAACCCCTAACTTTCCAATGACCTGATATGTCTGGTGTAATTGGGGCATTGTAACGGTTTGAGGACTCACCACCACAGCGCCTCCCACTGGTGACTCCGGGAATTAGCTCAGTCCAGTGGAGCGCCCCATCCTGGTGGTGTACGTGCCGTCGTCTCGCCCTCAGTTGGCGTGTCTGGACCCGTGTTGCTCCCCGCTCGGCAGCATCCTCTTCAAGCCACTGCCCTCCAGCAGTGCCCCTTAGTCCATCCTCACCTCCTTCCGGGGGGTGGGGTGGGGAGAGCAAATCAGCTGTCTCTCTGTGCCCCGGCCAATGTGGGCAACTGCACCCCAAAGTCACACCCCTCTTGGCAGGGGGTTGGTGCAGCCCTAGATGGCCACTCCCGTCGGCCGGGTGTAAGGCAAGGGGTACCCAGGCCCACCCACTACTCTGAGTCCCAACCCAGGGACCCTCTAGTGGCAGCTGTCCTGCCTTCCTTCTCTCCCTCCGTCTGTCCATGGGCCGCTTCCCCTTCGACCCCTTGCACTGGCTAGGCCTATGCTTATGGCCACAGGGTGCACATATTCCCCTCAGGGCCTGCAGCCTGGCAGACACCAGGCTGGAGTTCCCTTCTGCTCCCCTGGGCCTGCCCAGCACTGCTCTGCGTGCGCTGGCCCAGGTGCTAGTCTCCCAGCTCTAGAGATAGACCTTCCCCTATCAAAGGCCTGGTACAGACTGACTCTCCTCTCCCTGAGCAGCCTTTTTATAGGGCTGAGCCTGGCCCTGATTGGCTGCCTCCAATCTGTGCCCTGATTGGTTCCCAATAAGTCCTTCTCTGATTGGCTGCCTGCCTGGGCAGGCGCACTGGCCTGCTTCAGCCTAAATTCTCAGGGAGTGGGGCAGCCGCCACACTACAGGCATAATTCAGCACCTAATCCAAAAATGGTTCCCTTTCTAAGCATGTGCACGTCTCCTTTAAGAAGAGGGGGGAGGCAAGAAGCCAGTGATGTCCTCTGGCAAGGGATGCCAAAACCCCCATTAATGCAGGTCAGCAGAAGACGAAGCAGGGGACCCAGCTTCTGGATGCTCTCGAAGTCTGTCTTTTGGATATATGGCCCTTCTGGGAACAAGGAGCCAGGTGTAATTTCAGAGGCAACATAATAATAGACTGCAGTCAATTGTAATTTAGGCCAGATGATCGATAGATGAAGCCCCTTCTCCTTCTCAATTCAATGTCTAATAAACAAAGGCAAAAGATATTTTACCTCTCTCTAGGTTAACACACTTAAGTAGACAAATACCTTTTTAAAAAAGCAGCTATTTTCGTTCCTATTGATTTAGCGTTCAAAGGGGCAAGTAGGGAGGAAATTAGAAAACTTTATGATAGCAGAGAATCAGGGCTGTAATAGAACTGCTTGTCCCCACGAGAGCAGATAAATTCAAAAAATATACTGTGGTTGGAAGGAGATGGGACAATGGTAATAAGGGCAGAACAAGAAGAAGTGGGAAGGAGATTGTAGAAGGGAGTCTAGCGGTGAAAGGGTCATGATTAGAGCTGGGTGAATGTTTTTTGGAAAAATAGTTTAATCAGCAAAAAATGCAGTTTCAGGTCAACCTGAAATTCTTTGCAAATTTGACTGGAATTTGCCAAATAGCTTTGGGCAGAAAAGAGCATGTGAACACAAAGACTCACTGCCAGAATAGCCGATAGCCTACCAATTAAGGCACATGTTAGTTGTGGGGAGGACGGGTTCAAATCCCTGCTCTACAAGGGAGATTTGAATGTGTATCTCCCATGTGAGTGCCCTAGGCTGAAAGTTGAAGCTGGACACCACCTTCTCCTATTCCTTGTTATTTTGTTTCAGAGTAGCAGCCGTGTTAGTCTGTATCCACAGACAGAACAGGAGTACTTGTGGCACCTTAGAGACTAACATTTATTTGAGCATAAGCTTTCGTGGGCCACAACCCACTTCATCAGATGCATAGAATGGATCATATAGTAAGGAGATATATATACACGTACAGAGAACATGAAAAGGTGGGAGTTCCCTTACCAAATCTAAGAGGCTAATTAATTAAGATGAGCTATAATCAGCAGGAGAAAAAAAAACTTTTGTAGTGATAATCAAGTTAGCCCATTTCAGACAGTTTGACAAGAAGGTGTGAGGATACTTAACATGGGGAAATAGATTCAATGTGTATAATGGCTCAGCCATTCCCAGTCTTTATTTAAGCCTAAATTGATAGTATCTAGTTTGCATATTAATTCAAGTTCAGCAGTTTCTCATTGGAGTCTGTTTTTGAAGCTATCAATTTAGGCTTAAATAAAGACTGGGAATGGCTGAGTCAAATCAATTTTTTAATTTTTTTTTTCTTGAACTGCCGGCAAACTGAAAACCCAGTTCCTGGCCCGCTCCTAACCATGATTCCCAAAGAAATACGGTGGATCAGCAGAACACGTTCCATTCCATTGGCTCTCTGCCAAGAATGATTATTTATAAACTGGGATAACAATGCTCCTCTGGTGCTGAGATACGACACTGATGAGGGGTGAGAGCAGCTGGACTCATGGGCGACGGGTGGTAGGGGCAGTTAACGTACAGTGCTTTCCCCAGGGATGTAAGCCATTACAAACCTGAAACAACCAGCATCCATGCCGATTATCCCCATTTATAGATAATAATTCTCGATTGTTACAGCACGTAGTAGAGACGGGGAGCTGAGGCACAGAGAGAAATTGGAATGCAAGGCGCTCAGCAGCCACCTGCAGGATTGGTCCCCAGGCCGTTCCATTCTAGCTCCTGCTTTGTCAATATCCTGGGTCCATTGAGTGTAATCCGGCAATGGGCTTCCTGTTAAGCTCAATTCTAGGTCTACAAGCTAGTTTCTGGGATTCACAGGGCAGGCCTAGGGCTGAGAGGTGGAATGATGCAGGCACTATGTTGGCTGCCCCTGGGGACCTGTGGGGGTGTGTGCACACACACCCCATCCCCGTTTGGGGTGGATCGTGGGTTTGGTCACACCGTGGTTACAGTCTACCAGACTGGCCTGGAAGTCAAGAAAGTGGAGCTCAATGGCCAAAGTCAAAGCAGCTACCCTTAGGTTCTGGGCTGCATGGTCTAATGGCCCAAAACAATAGGGCCTCCCTCGAGTGCAGGGCTGCGCGGCTTAGTGGCCTGAGAGAATAGGGCCACCCTTGAGTGTTGAGCTTCAAGGCCTAGTGGCCGGACCTGGAGGCCACCACCAAAGTGGGGGTGGCAGCTGGGGTGGGGGGACCCGGACCCACCTGACTCCACCCGGTCCTAGCCCAGGGTCCTAACAATGGAGGAGTGGTTCGCCACTGGCTCAGTGTGGAATCTAGCCACAACATCCTGACTTTACCCAGGTGGGAGATACCACTCACTGCACCTCCCTTGGCCACTTCCAACCATACTTCCTGAAGTTGTAGTCCCTATGACATTGGGGTCTCAGGGCTCCTGGGACTCCGACTCTAGCTGGTCAGCTGTTGGCGACAGGTCTCCCGTCTGGGTCTCGGGATCTCCGGCTCTCATTGGCAAGGGCTGTAACAGCTTCTGGGATGGAGCCTCCACCAAGCATCTTTCCTCTTTGTTGGTCATCCTGGATGGAGCTGGGCGGCTCTCCTTTATACTAGCACAGCAGTTGGAGCATGCCCAGCATGGTCTGAGGGGCAGGAATTCCTCTGCCCATAGTGTGGGGTTAACCTTTTCCTGACTAGCGTGGGGTATGCACACCCCGCCACAGGACCGCATTAAATCTTAGAGGGTTATTCCTCCCCTCCAGCTCAGCTGCAGAAAAGTGTTTCAGTTTCCCATGGGAGCCCAAGGGCTCACATTGTTCAGGTGCCCTCAGACGAATTCTGAAGGCGCTTCTCGCTAGCTCCTAGTGTCTGACCGTGCCGTGTACAGGGCCGTGATTACACATCTCACCCCACAGGGCATTCCCCTGCCTGAAGGAGTAATGCAGAGCATAGGGGATAACAAGTCTTCACATGGAGACATCCCTTAGTCTGCGTGCTCCAGGAATTTTCTCCCAGCTGCAGTCGGGTGATGTAGATCTAAGCTCAGGGGACTGGCACAGGGGAGGGTGCAGGGGTCAACGCCAGATGCTCCCCCAGGAAGCAAGTGGGGAAGGAGGGGATGGGCCATTTCTCCACCCCCCTGACTCCCCATGTGTTGGCCTGTGGAACTGAAGAGGCAAGCAAATGGGGGAGCATGCTGTATCCTCTCTGCCCCCTCCCAACTGTGCTGTCTTGGGAGCATGGACCCTCTCTGAGTTCTTCTATGCGCCGCCCCTCACTCACAGCGGCGGATAAGTGCACCCTGTGGCCATAAGCACATTAAAATAACAAGCAAATCCATAGCAGGAGGTGCAGTATGGGAAACACCTTTTTTTTGAACAGCGCATACACTCAAGGGCAATTAGGTTCAGGTGCCATTCAGCTCAGTGTTATGTTAAAGAGTGCATTCAATGGAATCAGCCCCTGCATTTAAACTCTACCTAATGCCAGCGTTAAGACCTGGCTGTGCCCTTCGACTCTCTGAAGGCAGCATGTGGGGCCTGAGGACCACACATGGATTTGGGGTAAAATGGAGTGTGTGTGTGTGTGTAGGGGGCGGGAGGGGTGTTAAAAACCGTATCCCACTGAGAATTTGATCCAAGTCAACAGGACTGCTGTCAATGAGCTCCTCAGGGTCCAATTCTGCAAGCCTTCTGTATACCAACTCCCAGCGATTTCACTGCGGCCGGTTGACTGAGTTGAGGCATCATGGGGCGAAGGGGTGGGAAAGCAGGCGTTGGGGACAAGAGATGGTCTGCTAGACAAAGCGCCAGGCTAATGATTAGGAAAGCTGCGATCAGCTCCCCTTTTTGCCCCCTGACTGCGCGTGTGACCTTGGGCAAGCTGTTTAGTGTCTTTGGCCCATATCTTCAAAGGTATTTAGGTGCCTAACTCCCACTGGTTTCATCAATGCATCAGCTCCCCCTCTGTAAACAGGGGCTAATAATGCTTCCTCTGTCTTGCCTATTTAGATTGCAAGCTCCTTGGGCCAGACGCTGGCTGGTTTTGGATGCCTAGACACTACATAGTATGTTGGAGTCTATAGTTGCTAATATAATAGAAGTACAACAGTGAGACCAAGCAAGAGCCTCCGTACGTGGATAAACAGAAGGGAGAGAGCAGGATTAGGATTAACTGGGATGAGCCCTGATTTTATCTATTGTGAATGGCATTGATGGCACCTTAACTAGCACAGGGATGGGAAAGTTTCACCATACTGGGGTGCTGTCAGCCAGTGCCAAGGGGTTAACTGGTGTTTAACCAGGTATTCAATAGAATCAGCTGTTTGCTATGAACTTCGTGGCTATGGCCAGCCAACAGGGAAGTTAAAGAAGAGGAAACAGGGATTAGCTCAATGCAGTGAGTGTCGCTGCTCTTCAGTGCAGCATTTTATGAAGTTTTTATTCTTTTCAGGCCATTCGTTTTATGGCCCCGACCGCGTGAGGTTCTGAGCACTCTTGACTTCAGCGGGACCTCTTCAGAGCAGGGACTGTCTGCCTATGTGTTTGTGACAGCGCCTGGCACAACGGGGCCCTGATCCTTGGAGAGGCCTCTACTACCATCACACAATTATAATAATAATAATAATAATAGAAACTCTCTGAAGGAGCCAGTGGAATATTCACCTCCACTAAATCTGCCCTAAATCCCTGTTTAAAAAAAAAGTCTGAGGTGAGGAATATAATCAGCTATTCAAGAGGGAGGAAGGATGGTCCAGTGGTTAGGGGATTAGCCTGTGAGTTTAGAGACTGGGTTGCAATTCCCTGCTCCACCACAGAGCCTCTCTGAGACACTGGGCAAGTCTCTTGGTCTCTCTGGACTTTAATCCCCCCTCTGTGCAATAGGGATAATAGCACAATACTGCTGTGAGGATAAATTCACCAAAAAGTAGAACTCCCACCCCCCACAATATTGCCATTTCAATAAGGTTGAAAGAAAATATTTCAATCTTATCAAAATGAACCATTTCATTTTCTGCTGAAAAATCACAATACAACCAATACATACCCATGAGACGATCCGAGTGAGTCAAATCAGCATTTTCCAGTGAGAAAATGTTCCGCTGGAAATTTTTTAAACTAGAGGCGATGTGGGGGGCAGGGGCATGCAGAGTCGCATGGCCCACCCCAGACTTGCTGTTTGGATTGGACTGAACATGCTCAATAACACTGCTGAAGCCAGCTGCCCTCACTATGCCCCCCCACTATCAGCAGGCACAGGTCATCTCTTGTGATGGGGTCCATGGATAAATAGTCATAGAATACCAGGGTTGGAAGGGACCTCAGGAGGTCATCTAGTCCAACCCCCTGCTCAAAGCAAGACCAATCCCCAGGCAGATTTTTGCCCCAGATCCCTAAATGGCCCCCTCAAGGATTGAATTCACAACCCTGGGTTTAGCAGGCTAATGCTCAAACCACTGAGCTATCCCTCCCCTGATAGTCAATGTTCAGGCTTCTCTGTAGCCCCACCCCTTGCTGGAGACTGGCTGCTTGGGGGTTTTCCCGGCGAGTGCCAGATAAGTGTGCATGAATATTTACTTTCTAATAATTGCACAGTATTAATCCTCAACGTCGCTGCCTCAGGTTTGTTAGTTAATTTCAGCGGTGTTCTGCCACCCCGTGATGATTTTAAAAATGTCTCTGGAGCTGCGGCGCCATTTGGTTATTAATTGCCGAGAAGTGTTTCCGAACATGTTTTTGAAATGGTAAAACAACTCGCCCAGAGCTTACCGGGGGCATGTTAGGCTATGGAGACAGGAACAAAACCCATATAAAAGGAAACACTCTGCCTTTGTGTTACCACGGCTCACGGTTTGTATTTCAAACAAGCTGGATAATCCATTCTGCCTGCAGACACACGGAGTTCTCATTTGACTAAGATGTGTTGAAGTGTGATTTGAAATGTAAACTGAGGTGAAATGCTGCAAATAGGCCCATAAGGACCTAGTACAGAGACAGGTTTACTATTGAATTCGACAGTCTCAGACGCGATGGAGCAAGCTGTTTCAGGATGGTTCAGTTAGGAGTAATGGGATGAGATTCAGCAGTATCTGAGCTACATCATATCTTTTAGAAAGGCAGCCAATCCTGACGTGAAGACGTTCAGGCTGGAAAATTTACATCATCTCCAAAGTCTCTGTTGCAACACCCTCAGTGTTAGGCCCTGTCTACACTCTACCGAGTTAAGTCGACTTAAGTTACATCGACCATCATAAACCGCTGTAATTACATCACTTGTGCATTGTAGCGGGGCAGTTGCCCCTCTCCTGAAAAAAGGTAGGCTGATTGGGTGCGGCTGCAGCTGTGACCGCTTTGCCATTCAGGCCATAGCTGGCCCTGATAAAAGGGCTGAGGGCGGAGCTGGGTCAGAGTGTCTCTCTCTCTCTCGCTGGAGAGAGAAGGACTGGGCTGCCTGGGAGCTGAGCAGGGTACCTGAGGCTGAGCAGAGCTGGGAAAGGGCAAAGGAGCTGGGGAGTTCCAGCCTGGCAACTCCCCAGGCTGAGGCCTTGGTTAAGGCCAAAGCAGGTACTGGGGTTGCAGAGATGCAGCCCGGGGATAGGCAGAGGCAACTGGTCTGACCCCCTTGCCAATGATGAGTGGCCATGACGGATTGCAGTTTGCCCCAGTGAGCGGGGGCTAGATGATGTCTGGCAGTAGTCATTGAGGCAAGGCGGGGATAGAGGGTTGGGGGTTCCCCTGGGAGGGGAGACCCAGAGTGTGGAGGTACTGTGGTGGGCAGAACCCCAGGGTAAGGGGCACTGGGGTCCGGGTGAGACACGGGAGCCCTAAGGCAGGTGAGACACCGGCCTGCAGAGGGCGCTTCGGACTGGGCAAGAGCTAATTCCCTGGACAACCAGCAGGAGGCACCACCGGGTGGGTCTCTACTGCCCTACATGCATGTTCACACAACGCTCTTGTGTCAGCGGAGCGCGTCCACAGTTGCTGCTCCAGCACCAAAAGGGAGAGCAGTGCACCGTGGGTAGCTATCCCACTGTGCAAATCGCCACTTTCTGCAGCTAAGAGTTCTGGGAACGAATAAAAGTGCATCATGGGAGAGGGATCACTGACCCATGATGCAGTTTTCTCTGTCCCATAATTCCAAGGCCTTCCGACTACATTTTGTGCCATTTTTCAACTGTCCCTGTAAACTTTGTGCCCACCATCTCTGCCTGAAAGCATGGCTCCTGCACGGCTCCCAAGTTAAGAACAGGAATCCATGCTGCCTGCCCTGCTGTGTGCCATGGAAAGAAACAAGTCAAGATTGATGTTGGCATTCACGGAGCAGCTGCATACAGTGGGCCATCACTAATGGGCTTGGAAAACAAGCATATGTGGAAACTGGCAACTCTAGACTGCTACCAGTCATTCACAAATCAGTTTGGAGTTGGGAAGTCCACTGTGGGGATTTACGGCAATGGGATTCCCCTAACTGCGGTGGGGTGATAGCACGCATATCCGAATTTGGCCCCAGACCATTTTATCACAGAGTACATCAAGAGAAAGGGCTACTTTTCTGTGGTATTGCAGGCACTGGTGGATCACTGTGATTGATTTACTGACATCCATGCGGGGTGGTCAGGGAAGGTGCCTGATGCATGCCTCTTCAGGAACACTGGCCTGTATAGAAAGCGGCATGCAGGGACTTTCTTTCCAGACTAGAAGATTCCAATAGAGATGTAGAAATGCCCATAGTGATCCTTGGAGTCCCAGCTGACCCCTTACTCCTGTGGTTAATGAAGCCTTACACCAGAAACCTTGACATCAGCAACGATCACTTCAACAACAGGTTCAGCAAGTACAGAATGATCATAGAATGTGTGTTTGGCAGATTAAAGGGTTCCTGGTGCCACCTTTTTGGCAGGTTAGACCTCAATTAGGAAAATATTTCCATGGTCAAAGCAGCTTGCCGTGCTCTGCCTAACATTTGTGAAGCAAATGGGGAACAGTTTCCCCAAGGGTGGGTTGAGATGGATTGCCTGGTGGCAGATTTTAACAGCCAGACACCAGAGCTGTTGGAGGGGCTCAACTGCGGGCTATTCGAATCAGGGAGGATTTGAAGCATTACTTACTTGCCACCTGGAAGGACCCTTGTATTGATTCCTGTCTCAGCGTTAATTGCAGTCTGCAAATTTGCTGAATGCCACAGTGCATGAATTTTTCTTGCAGCCACCCTGAGTAGTCACAGTAAGGCAGCCGCGGCTCTCTCCCCGTCCATCAGGGCGGGAGACCACGCCCCCTCGCTACGACACTTCTGGAGTGCTTTGGTACAGGGGAAAATCAGCTCACAGTTAGTGTCCCTGGCCTGCAGTCAGGCCGAGCTGCGATAAATCTATAGGCCCGGAGCCCTCAATCAGGGTGGGGCGACACACAGTTAATGGCTCTGGCTAGGGGTTTGGGAGAGCCGCAAGGAGTCTATCTGCTCGGGCTCTCAATCGGGTGGGGCAGTAATCCAGTAGGGGCTCTGACCTGCAGTCAGGCAGGCAGAGCAGTAGAGAGTCTATTCGCCCGGCGCCCTCCATCAGGGCGGGGCAGCAGTCAGTTCAGGTAGGGATCTCTGGCCTGCAGCCAGGCAGAATAACAGTGGGGTTTGTTTGCCCAAGGCCCTCAATAAGTTCAGTCTAGGGGAGTTTAGCTCTCTGGCGTGAGAGTCAGCAAACCATCTGATGCCCTAGTTCAGGTGGGTGCCAGACCAGTTCAGGCCTCCTGACCACTAAGAGGGGAGGCTGCCACTCCTGATGGTGGGGTGGCAGAGGGTAGGGGGATGTAGGCCCTCCCGCTTCAATGCGTCCCAGCCCAGGGCCCTAGCAGTAGAGGAGTGATCCGCCACTGGGTCAGTGGGGAAATCTGACCACAACACGCTGGCCAGCTTGCAATCAGTCACACAGCCGAACCCTATTCGGCTTCCCTGGGCTCCTTCCTACCCTCCCAGTCCGGGGGTACCTGGGTTCTGGGGTTGTTGTCGGTCTCGCTCGGGTAAACAGCAAGTGGCAGCCCCAACAGCTCCTTGGTGTCTGGCAGCTCCGGCAGTCCCTCTGGGTCTCTGGCACTGTAGCAGCCTCCGTCAGGTCCGGGCTCCAACAGCGGGAGAGAGACATCCCGCTCCTCTGGCAGCTCTGCCATAACTGAGCTAGAGGGCCGGCCATTTGTAGTTTCTGTTCCTGCTTCCAGTGGGGTAGCCGCGGGTATCCCGGTTCTGCCTACCAAGGGGTGGTCACGGTTCTCTCCCCATCTGTCGGGAAGGGAGACCATGCCCCCCTTGCTACAGTCACAAATAAAGAATCATTGTATTTGTCAGACTAAATTTTTATTAAACAACAATGCACAGATTAACATTTCTTACAAGAGACCTGGCACTGAGCACCACTCTCTGAAATGAGGATCTCACAGCTGTGTGTCAGTCCAGCTGTCATTATGGAAAGTGTCCCTAGGGCCTAGGGACGGAGTGCAAGGGCTACTGTAATGGGCCAGGAACATGTGAGGAATGTGTGTGGGGAGTTTGTGGAGAGCATGGAACGCAGTTCTGTATACACTGCAGGGAGAGTTGAGCACATATGTGTTCCAACTGCAGTGCAATCAGGGACCTGAGCATCTCTGTTGGGTCCTATAGGAGCTTTATCATCTGCTCCTGACACTCTATTATCCGTTCCAGCCCCTGCCTCCTCTCCTGGCTATCCATTTCTAGCTTTTCTAGGTTTATTGTCTCTCTCCACGCTCTGTGCTCGCCATTGGCCTGACCAGACAATGACAGCACTTCGCGAAACATGTCCTCCTCGTTCACCTCCTTATCTGAAGCAGGCTCTCGGCCGGTGTGTAGAAGCAGGCCCTCAAGGGCACATCTGCAGAAGCAAAAGAAATAATACACAGTTATTATTGTGGGTGCACTCGCAGCCTTGAATCATAAAAGTTACATACACTTCTTTCTCACTTTCCCTTGGCAAGCACTCAGCAGAGCCAGAGCACAAACCATGGTGAGTTCGGCCCGAAGAGGGGATGGTGCAAGATGGGACAAAGGGTCTAGTGGTTTCAGAAGGGGATCACTACACATGCCTAGGGTCACTATTCTGAATACTGGCTCTGTTTTCCACAGGCAGGGGTGATCGAAGCTGAAATCACACTACTGAGGGTAACCGAAGATGCAAGGGTGTGTCTCCTGCATGCATGTGGCTTCAGACAGGGTCCGTATGCTGCTCTGGTTCCTGCAGAAGTAATTGCCGATTGGCACAGCAAAGTTTCCTACCATGGGGGAGGAAATAAAGCAGCTCTGCCAAGGAACATTCGTCAAAGGATTGCAGAGTATCTGCAGGAAAGTTTCCTAGAGATCTCTATGGAGGATTTCTGGGAGATCCCGGTGTGCATTAGTAAACTTTTCCACAGGACCCTCACTGTGTAGCTACACAGGGGAATGAGAAGCAGATGCAAACAGTACCTAGTGTTGTTAATTTCAATCACTTCTCCCACATGCACCATGTAACAAAATAAAGAACACCTCTGCCTCATGTAACCGTGCAGTATCAAAGCAAAATGAGTACTTACCGGAGCTCCCCTCTCCTGCTTCAGAAACGCCAGAGCTGGACTGCTGGGACTGCCTAGACCTCTTCAGAGTCAAAAAGAGGTCCTGGCTTGCCACGCCACCAGACGAGACTGTCGCCTGTTCCACATCCTTCTCCAACTCGACCTCCTCATCCACCACTTTGTCCTCAGGGTTGACTCTGTTGGTCACTGCCTCCAGTCCCCCTGAAGTATCCACGGGACTCTTGGGGGTGGAGGTGGGGTCACCACCGAGGATGGTATGCAGCTCCTCCTTGTAGAAACGGCATGTTTTCGGCGCTGCACCAGAACAACGGTTGGCCTCCCTTGCTTTCTGGTACACCTGCCTCAGCTCCTTGAGCTTAGCATAGCACCGCTGTATGTCCCTTTCCTGTCCCTTCTCATCCATGCCATGAGCTATCTGTTTGTAGGGGTCAAAGTTCCTACAGCAACTGCACAGCCTCCTACGCACAGACCCAACAGATCCAGCAACTCCGGTATACTTTAGGCTGGAGTGCCTTTGCTGCGAAAAGCCGACATGGTCAGCTGGGAAGATGCGATGTGAACTGTCCACGCTGAGCAAACAGAGCTACTGTTTTGTCGACAGAACCTGACTTTTGTTGACAAAACTGTGTAGTGTAGGCAAGGCCCTATTAAAGACTTCAGGGATAGTCTCCAAAGAGAAGACGTGGCAGCCACGTTGCTTAAGTTGTTTATAACTGGACTGGCCAAAGCATTGGAGAATATGCTAGTTCAATGGGGTAGCACACAGGGGCCATAGTCTGGCCACAAATGTCCCACAGCATCCCCCTGGCATAGGAGGGGCACATCTCCATCACAGCTGGGTCTTGTGACCTCTGGCCCCCATGTCTCCTGGGAAAGGAGGTGTGCTGATGGCAGGAGAAGGTGCTTTGGGCATGGAGAGGGGTCATGGCTGAGTCCATTTTAAGCCAGTGACAAAACTTCAGGATGTCTAGCAGCAACTTTAAGTTGCATCAGAGCTGGCCTGACAGAATCAGGGCAAAAGAACTAGATAAGTTCATGGACGATAGATCCATCAATGGCTGTTAGCCTCTGTTTGCCAGAAGCTGGGAATGGGCGATGGGATGGATCACTTGATGATTACCTGTTCTGTTCATTCCCTCTGGGGCACTTGGCACTGGCCACTGTCGTAAGACAGGATACTGGGCTAAATGGACCTTTGGTCTAACCCAGTATGGCCGTTCTTATGTTCTTATTGTGTATAGAAGGGAGATGCTGAGGCAGCGGGGCTCTATGAACATCTAAGGTGGATGGATAGTGGGGAATAATTCTGCACTAGCTGCGGGTTGGACTAGGTGATCTTATCAACAGAGAGCTAAAGCTCTCACAGGCCATTTAGTCCAGTCTTCAGTGAGGGCTATTGGGTCATCTAATCTGACCGCCAGCCAGTGCAGGACTCTTCCATCCTTCCTGACTATTTCTATTGCCCCGTCACTGTTATATCTAAGCACTTTCCAGATAAATTAGATCTGTATAGAATCTTCCTTAGTGGACGTAAGTCCAAAGCTGACTGCAAAGAGAGCCCTACATTTCTGTGATGATGACAAAGGGATCTCACAACATTGGGTGAGTGGGCAACAAAATGGCAGATGAAATTCACTGTGGATAAGTGCATAGTAAGGCACATTGGAAAAAAATAATCCCATTAATACATACAAAATGATGGGGGCTAAATTAGCTGTTACCGCTCAAGAAAGAGATCTTGGAGTCATTGTGGATAGTTCTCTGAAATCATCCACTCAATGTGCAGCAGCAGTCAAAAAAGCGAACAGAATGTTAGGAGCCATTAGGAAAGGGATAGATAATAAGACAGAAAATATCATAATGCCTCTATATAAATCCAGGGTACGCCCACATCTTGAATACTGCATTCAGTTCTGGTTTCCGTCTCAAAAAAGATATATTAGACTTGAAAAAGGTACAGAGAAAGGCAACAAAAATGATTAGGGGTAAAACCAACCTTCCGTATGAGGAGAGATTAGAAAGATGTAGATTGTTCAGCTTGGAAAAGAGACGACTAGGAGGGGATATGATAGAGGACTATAAAATCATGAATGGTGTAGAGACAGTGAATAGGGAAGTGTTATTTACCCCTTCACATAAGGCAAGAGCCAAGGATCACTCAATGAAATTAATAGACAACAAGTTTAAAACAAACATAAGGAATTACTTCACAGAGTGCACAGTCAACCTGTGGAACTCCTTGCCAGTGGATGTTGTGAAGGCCAGAAGTATAACTGGGTTCAAAAAGGAGTTAGATACGCTCACAGAGAATAGGTTAATGGCTATTAGCCAAGATGGTCAGGATACTGGGCTAGATGGACTATAGGGCTGACCCGATATGGCCATTCTTATGACTTCATGAGGTCTCCTCTTCCTCTCCCTCCCCTGGTACAGGAGGATCTGCTTGAGATAGATCTCCTGTTACTTTTTGTCTCTTACTTCTGTGATGTGTGGCGATGCAGTGAGCCATAAGGGAACACAGCGATACCTGTCTGCATGCCAGGAAGCAGAACTAAATACATGAGACACATCCATTGAACTATCACTGTAGAGGTGATAATCATAGGGAGTTACTGGATGCACATACTATAAATGAAACAGTGCTTACTGGGCAGGGTTAATGACTTATGACCTGACCCAATGCCCACTGAAGGCAATAGGAAAGCTCCACAGGTCTGGCCTTTAGATAGAAATTCATGTTGAGATTAATAAGTGCTGAATTTAGAGCAAATTTAAGGAAATATTTAGGCAAGTGGAGTTTTATCAACTTCTGGAATTCCCTGCCCCAAGGGGCACTTCATGCTGCTCAGATAGCAGAGAGAGAGGGGCAGGGTATGAGACCCTTATTAGAATGAGAGACCATCCTCACAGTCTGTGATTGGCTCAGAATAGCTCTGAACGCCAAGAACCCATCTCCAGGCTACCAGGAGAAGGCAGGGACCTTCTAAACAAGAAGAAGCATGGGCCAGTGGTTAGGATGCTAACCTGGGACATGGAAGGCCTGCTCTACACTACTGGGTTAGGTCGAATTTAGCCGCTTTAGGTCGATTTTAAAACGAATGTGTCCACACAACCAACGCCGTTCCGTCGACTTAAAGGGCTCTTAAAATTGACTTCTGTACCCCTCCCCCGATGAGGGGATTAGCGCTAAAATTGATCTTGCTGGGTCGAATTTGGGGTAGTGCGGACGCAAATCGACAGTACTGGCCTCCGGGAGCTATCCCAGAGTGCTCTAATGTGACCGCTCTGGACAGCACTTTGAACTCCGATGCACTAGCCAGGTACACAGGAAAAGCTCTGGGAACTTTTGAATTTAATTATCTGTTTGGTCAGCATGGCAAATTCAGCAGCACTCAGCAGCACAGGTGACCATGCAGTCCTCCCAGAATGCTTCTACACTCCCCCTATCATCTCCGTCCCTGAGGTTATCACAGATTAGAAGGCGAAAAAAACGCACTCGCGATGACATGTTTTCCGAGCTCATGCAGTCCTCCTGCACTGATAGGGCACAGCTTAATGCATGGAAGCATTCAGTGGCAGAGGCCAGGAAAGAATTAAGTGAGCATGAAGAGCGGAGGCAGGACGCAATGCTGAGGAAAGCCAGCAAGAGCACAGACCTGCAACCGCCTACCCTCCTCCCCATGTTCCATAGCCTCCTCACCCAGACACCCAAGAACACGGGGGGAGGCTCCGGGCACCCAGCCACTCCACTCCAGAGGATGGCCCAAGCAACAGAAGGCTGTCATTCAAACAGTTTGAGTTTTAGTGTGGCTACAATAAGCAATGTGACCGTGTCCTTCCCTCCTCCCCCACCTCACCCGGGCTACCTTGTCCGTTATCTCTTTTTTTTTTAATGAATAAAGAAAGAATGCATGGTTTCAAAACAATAGTTACTTTATTTCGAAGGGGGAAGGGTGGTTGGCTTACAGGGAATTAAAATCAACAAAGGAGGTGGGTTTGCATCAAGGAGAAACACACACAACTGTCACACCGTAGCCTGGCCAGCCATGAAACTGGTTTTCAAAGCCTCTCTGATGCGCAGCGCGCCTTGCTGTGCTCTTCTAATCGCCCTGGTGTCTGGTTGCTCAAAATTGGACGCCAGGCGATTTGCCTCAACCTCCCACCCCGCCATAAACGCCTCCCCCTTACTCTCACAGATATTGTGGAGCACACAGCAAGCAGCAATAACAATGGGAATGTTGGTTGCGCTGAGGTCTGACCTAGTCAGCAAACAGTGCCAGCGAGCTTTTAAAGTGCGTGACGGTGAGTTGAGTGGGCTCCATGCTTGCCGTGGTATGGCGTCTGCATGGGTAACCCAGGAAAAAAGGCGCAAAACGATTGACAGCCATTGCTTTCATGGAGGGAGGGGCGACTGACGACATGTACCCAAAACCACCCGCAACAATGTTTTTGCCCCATCAGGCATTGGGAGATTAACCCAGAATTCCAATGGGTGGGAGAGACTGCGGGAACTGTGGGATAGCCACTCACTGTGCACCGCTCTGTAAGTCGATGCTAGCCATGGTAGTGAGGACGCACTCCGCCGACTTAAT
Source organism: Terrapene triunguis (assembly GCF_002925995.2). NCBI lineage: Eukaryota > Metazoa > Chordata > Testudines > Emydidae > Terrapene > Terrapene triunguis. The sequence goes on along the minus strand of NW_020664409.1, from coordinate 109,336,447 downwards.
GCGCTTAGGGGAGACATACACAATCGACTGTATAAAATCAATTTCTAAAAATCGAATTCTATAAAATCGATTTAATTTCGTAGTGTAGACATACCCGAAGACAGAGGTCAAGTTCCTGCTCTGCCATAGGCTTCCTGTCTGACCTTGGATAAGTCACTTACTTGTTCTGTGCCTCAGTTTCCCCGAGTGTAAAATAGGGATAGCAGCCCTGTCCTACCTCACAGGGGTGCTGTGAGGATAAATATGTTAAAGATGGTGAGGTGCTGAGGTACTATAATGATAAAAATCATATAACTGCCAAAGACAGATGAAACCTTCCCAGAAACTCACTCACATGTACAGCAGAGGCAGAACTCTTCTTTGGGAGAGAACAAGTGACCCCCACAGCCTGTTGGGAAATGTTTTATTTTATCTCCTGCCCCTCTGAGGAAAAAGTTGATGAAAGCAACTTTTTTATTTCAGTTTTGTCAATTTTCCTTTGAAAAAAATAGATCAACAAACAGAAATTTTATTTGCCAAGTTTTCTCAAAGAGCCTTTTTTTCTGTAAAAAAAAATGATGATTTTTTCCCTAGTAAATACATAAGAACATAAGAACGGCCATACTGGGTCAGACCAATGGTCCATCTAGCCCAGTATCCTGTCTTACGACAGTGGCCAGTGCCAGGTGCCCCAGAGGGAATGAACAGAACAGGCAATCATCAAGTGATCCATCCCCTGTCGCCCATTCCCAGCTTCTGGCAAACAGAGGCTAGGGACACTTCAGAATACAACCTTCCGGTGCTTCCTCCCATGACAAGGGCAGAGGTAGCATAACCATGCTGGCCTACCATTTAGAGGTGAGAAGCACATGCAGCTGTTAATGAAACCGAGGGAGAGACATGCGGAGGAGCACTGTGAAGGGTTAGATCCTTTGTGTGTTGGATATAATTTCCGTTCCCAAACCTCCTTTGCACTCTGGAATCCTCCAGTGCCTCCTGCATCAATCTCTAACGATAAGCTGAAATTTTATAACGACCATTAAAAAAAAATGTGCTGTTTCCAATGATAGGAGACTTAACTGTGGTGAAACTAGAAGCCGTTCCAGCAAAGTGCAATAGTAAAAGGCCAGTAAGTAAGCTGTCCATTTATAGAAAACATAAGATATAAAATTCATTTTTAATGGACTGTTTCCATGGAAATGGTCCTTCGTGGAGACGTTTTACAGGGTATTAAGCAGCGCAGAGGGTTAAGATGGCGGCCGTGGTGGTCATAATAGAGATTCTATGGTTTGTTAAAAATTGTAACTGCTAAAAGGTTTATAGCCAGGGGCGCGTGGAATATTTCAGAGCCGTTCATCACTCGCCTGGCAAAATGGAGCACTAAAGTACACCTAGCAAAGTGGGATCCCGTCATGATCTGAGCCGTTTGGAAAGACAGGGAAATATGTCCCTTGATTATAGGGCTAATAATAATTATTGATAATATGTACATCCAGATCCCATTCAACAGAGGATCTCATTTACAAATATTAATTAGCCCTCCCCCTGTAAAATACATGTCTCTTGCCTGCAATCTGCTAATTGTTCACGTTGCTAGATGTTATTTATTATTTGTATTACAGTAACGCCCAACTGAGATCAGGGCCTCTTTGTGCTTGGTGCTGTACATACAACCCAAGTTCAAAGTGTAGACCTACCCTAAGCGTAATTCCCATCTTGAGGAGACGTACCTGCGCTAGCTCTGACCAAGCTAGTGTGCTTAAAATAGCAGTGTACCTGTGGCAGTGTGAGGGGTGGGTGGGACTAACGGCCGAGTATGTGCCTAGCATCTCGGACAGGTACATACTTGGGCAGGCTAGCTGCTCGTGTTGCTGTGGCTGCAACTATTTTTAGGGCACTAGCCCAATCGGAGCTGGTGCAGGTACGTCCCCTCTAGCCGGAAATTACACCTCCAACACAAAGTGTAGTCATACACTCAGGAAGAGACAGTCCCTGCCCCACAGAGCTTAAAGTCTAAATAGACAAGACGAAGGGTGGGAGAAGACACAGAGGTACAGAGAGGGGAAGTGATGTGCCTAGTCTACATGCATGACCTAGCTCTGCCACACAAGCATAAGGAAAAACACAAACCTGCCAGCTGCCCTAGGCAATCAGTACCGGAGGCTATAGCCAAAGTGCCTTAGCTTATAGCAGCTTTTAGAAACGTCTCCCAGAAAAAGACTAGCTGAGACTCAAACCACACAGAGCTATAGACTTCAGAAAAGCAGACTTTGACTCCCTCGGGGAACTGATGGGCAGGATCCCCTGGGAGGCTAATACAAGGGAGAAAGGAGTCCCGGGGAGCTGGCTGTATTTTAAAGCCTTATTGAGGGCGCAGGAACAAATCATCCTGATGTGCAGAAAGAATAGCAAATATGGCCGGCGACCAGCTTGACTTAACAGTGAAATCTTCGGTGAGCTTAAACACAAAAAGGAAGCTTACAAGCAGTGGAAACTTGCACAGATGACTAGGGAGGAGTATAAAAATATTGCTCGAGCATGCAGGGATGTAATCAGGAAAGGCCAAAGCACAATTGGAGTGGAAGGTAGCAAGGGATGTGAAGGGTAACAAGAAGGGTTTCTACAGGTATGTTAGCAACAAGAAGAAGGTCAGGGAAAGTGTGGGACCCTTACTGAATGGGGGAGGGAACATAGTGACAGAGGATGTGGAAAAAGCTGAAGTACTCAATGCTTTTTTTGCCTCGGTCTTCACAGACAAGGTCAGCTCCCAGACTACTGCACTGGGCAGCACAGTATGGGGAGGAGGTGAGCAGCCCTCAGTGGTGAAAGAACAGGTTAAGGACTATTTAGAAAAGCTGGACATGCACAAGTCCATGGGGCCAGATTTAATGCATCTGAGGGAGTTGGCTGATGTGATTGCAGAGCCATTGGCCATGATCTTTGAAAACTCGTGGCAATTGGGGGAGGTCCTGGACGATTGGAAAAAGGCAAATATAGTGTCCATCTTTACAAAAGGGAAGAAGGAGAATCTGGGGAACAGCAGACTGGTCAGCCTCACCTCAGTCCCTGGAAAAATCATGGAGCAGGTCCTCAAGGAATCCATTTTGAAGCACTTGGAGGAGAGGAAGGTGATCAGGAACAGTCAGCATGGATTCACCAAGGGCAAGTCATGCCTGACCAACCTGATTGCCTTCTATGATGAGATAACTGGCGCTGTGGATATGGGGAAAGAGGTGGACATGATATATCTTGACTTTAGCAAAGCTTCTGATACAGTTTCCCACAGTATTCTTGCCAGCAAGTTAAAGAAATATGGATTGGATGAATGGACTGTAAGGTGGATAGAAAGCTGGCTAGATTGTCGGGCTCAATGGGTAGTGATCAACAGCTCGATGTCTAGTTGGCAGCCGGTATCAAGCGGAGTGTCCCAGGGGTCTGTCCTGTGGCCGATTAGTTCAACATCTTCATTAATGATCTGGAAGATGGGATGGATTGCACCCTCAGCAAGTTCACGGATGACACTAAGCTGGGGGGAGAGGTAGATATGCTGGAGGGTAGGGATAGGGTCCAGAGTCATCTAGACAAATTGGATGATTAGGCCAAAATAAATCTGATGAGGTTCAACAAGGACAAATGCAGAGTCCTGCACTTAGGAAGGAAGAATCCTATGCACCACTACAGGCTGGGGACCGACTGGCTAAGCGGCAGTTCTGCAGAAAAGAATCTGGGGGTTACAGTGGACGAGAAGCTGGATATGAGTCAACAGTGTGCCCTTGTTGCCAAGAAGGCCAACGGCATATTGGGCTGCATTAGTAGGAGCATTGCCAGCAGATCGAGGGACGTGATTATTCCCTTTTATTCGGCACTGGTGAGGCCACATCTGGAATATTGCATCCAGTTTTGGGCCCCCCACTACAGAAAGGATGTGGACAAATTGGAGAGAGTCCAGCGGAGGGCAAAGACAAGCCCTCTGAAGATCTGGCACAGCACACTCCCTGGGCTAAATCTTGACATCCTTACCCAGGCATCGCAGCCACTGAAAGTCAATGGGAATTTTGACTGAGTAAGGGTGAATGAGACTTGAGCCAGAGCTTCAGGTTTGGACCTGGTATGGCTGGCACCTCTAAGTTCATGGCAAGCACATTCTGCACTAACTGTAACCAGCCAGTTGTCCTCAGGGGCTGCTCTAAGCCAAACACATGGCAGGAATCCAACCCAGACACCACAAAGGGATGAACAAAGGTGCTGTGTTCTGTAATTCCACAGCCAGACGGAGATCTCGGTGCAAGCCACATCACTACATATCAGGCCCGCAGCCCCACCCCATAGAGACCGACTGTATTTAAGGAGCAGCCAATGACCTGCTCTCCCCCGCAGATAGCGATGGATGGGGCTTGATTTGCCAGCCAGCCAGCCCAAGTTAGGGAAGGGTCATTACCAATGACCATGTGGGGCATGTTTAGCTAGCTCCCTGTTTTCTGTTTGTCTGGCTGACACTCAGAGCAACAGAAAGGAGTCGCTTTAATATGAAGTGACAGTTTGGAACTGAAACTATTTCCTCCCGTCAGGGAGACTAAATGGTCGGCAGGGCCTTCAGGCGCGATGAGGCCTGGCCCTGCCAGAGTCGTTAGTTCCTAACGCAGCTCCGGGTCAGCTCTCTACCCCGCTGCTTGGGGGCTCCTTTTCTCCCTGGTTTTAGAAGCGCAGCACTTTCCCATATCAACCCTGGTGCTGAGTCAGCCTCCTTTTTCTGGTCAGTTTTGCTAGAAAAGGGTAAATTTGGTGATCTTGAGAGTGAGGGACTAATGCAATGACTTAGAGCAAAGCAGGCACTGTATGTGTCCTCCATTCAGCTTTGCCAGTGACCCGCATTAATAACCCACAGCCTCCTTCGTTAACCCAGCCCTGGCTTTCCATTTGCAGCTATGCCAGTGAAACTTCATTCTTGTCCTGCAGCCTCTGCCATTCCAGTCCTGGGCTCTCACACAGCTCTGCCAATGCTCCTTTATCCAAATCTAGGACCTCCTTTGTTACTGCACTTCTGGGTCCTTCTAAACAGCTGCTCCATCTGAAGAAGTGGGTTTTTTACCCACGAAAGCTTATGCCCAAATAAATCTGTTAGTCTTTAAGGTGCCACTGGACTCCTCATTGTTACCATGCACCTCAATACCCCTCTGGTTCTCCTCTACCCAGCCCTGCCTGCATTACCCACCCCTTGCTATTATAGTCACAAGTCTGTGGGTGACCGACCAGCTTTTACAAAATGATCACTTCATATCTGACCTCTCAGTCCTCATCCTCAAAGGAAACCCGCACAACACCTTCAGAAGACGAACCTGGGAGCTTAAATTTATAACTTTGCTAATACTAAACATCATTGACTGAATAGAGACACTGGATTTATGGTTTATTATGTCAACCTATAACCCACTAACCCCCTCCCATCCCCAGCCTTTTTCCCCCTTTCCCCCTATGACAGTAGAGGTGTTAACGGGCCACTTCACCTTGGATGGTCCCTTGAAATAGGTGCTAAATACTTATGCTATCTGTTAATAAAAATAAATAAATGGAGGTATTCTATCTCCTAGAACTGGAAGGGAGCTTGAAAGGTCATCGAGTCCAGCCCCCTGCCTTCACTAGCAGAACCAAGTACTGATTTTGCCCCAGATCCCTAAGTGGTCCCCTTAAGGATTGAGCTCACAACCCTGGGTTTAGCAGGCCAATGCTCAAACCCCTGAGCTATCCCTCCCCCACTAGTCTAGCTTATATTTTTCTGTGACACTCTGTGTCTATTTCCCAGACCAGAAGAAGAGCTCTGTGTAAGCTCAAAATCTTGTCTCTTTTGCCAACAGAAGTTCATCCAATAAAAGATATGACCTCACCCACCTTGTCTCTCTAAGGAAAGGGTAAAGCAGAATTCTCTCTTCTGTTTTATGGCCTTATGAAAATGAACCAAGGGCTGCAGACCTAAGCAAAGGATGGTGCCGAATGGGTATTTAACATCTGGTAAATCTACCTGTAATAGGAAGAACCCTGGGCTTGAAACTGTACCTAGTTAATTTAGATAAGTATTGCAGCGGCCAGTCTCAAAAATACTTGAGTGTTTGCCAAGCTATTTGGCACATCCACCATCCTATCTTTTATCTCAAGTGCAGCCTCTGTATTCGTACAGGCTATAAAGTATTCCCTTATTTTATGACTGCACAAATATCCCCACATGAACAGCTATGAACTAGACCTCTCTAATGGGGATAGATGGATGGCCAGCAGCCATTTGAATAATGGCACAGGCCTTGACAGATAGCATCACACTCAAATATATTAAGATGCTCCTATCTTTGGGCTTCCCACACACTCAATGAGACCTTTCTCTTTGACTCTGCCATTTTATTTCTGCTCTCCCATTAACACCTCTGCTTCTCCTCATTTCTACTCCTCAGAGTGTCGAGTGCTGCCCATTAAGGCACAATCAGCCCTTGATGAATGATAGCCCCATTCGCTGAAAGCACATATGACATTCAGATGTACAAGCCAGGAATTCATTAGGATCAAGGCAGTTATCAATTATGATGAACACTTCAGTAAAGTGCTACCAAGTTGCCTGTCTTCTCCTCTTTTCCTCCCTCCTACCCCCCTCAAGGCAGCAAAAGTCTCTTACAGACAGCTATTATACAGGGAGAATGTATGGAAACAAATCCAATATTTACTGGAAATGAACCAAGCAAAAAGATTAAACTTAAAATGCAGCACACAGTAGAACATTGCTATAGACTGGCTAGTGCGTATGTGCCCCACTGACCTCTGCTGGATGGAATCAGAACTGCGTAGCTGATGGTCATAGGGCCTATACTGGACTATCATGGGGTTCACTCACCACTGATGGGACCTCCTCTTGGTAGGGTTGCCAGGTGTTCAGTTTTTGACCTGAACGATCAGTCAAAAGGGGCCCTGGCGGCTCCGGTCAGCACCATTAAAAGTCCAGCTAGCGGGGCTGGCAGGCTCCCTACCTGGCATTGCGCGGCTCCCGGAAGAGACGACATGTCCCTCTGGCTCCTAGGCAGAGGGCCGGCCAGGGGGGCTCCACCTGCCGGCTCCGCAGCTCCGATTGGCCAGGAAATGCAGCCAATGGGAGCTGTGGGGGTGGAACCTGCAGACAGAGGCAGTACGCATCATGCAGAACCACCTGGCCGCCCCTATGGCTAGGAGCCGAGGGACATGTTGCTGCTTTCAGGAAGCCCCCTGAGGTAAGCGCTGCCCAGAGCCCTCTCCCCACACCCCCTCCCATATCCCAACCCCCCTGCTCTATCCCTAAGCCCCCTCCCACACCCAAACTCCCTCTCAGAGCCTGCACTCCCCCACACACCCTTGCCCCAGCCCGGAGCCCCTTCCAAAACCCGAACCCTTCATTTCTGGCCCCACCCTGGAACCCACATCCCCAGCCCAGAGCCCGTACCCGCTCCCACACCCCAACCCCCTGCCTCAGCCCGGAGCCCCCTCCCAAACTCCTATCCCCTCAGCTCCAACCCCCAGCCCGGAGCCCCCTCCTGCACCCCAAACCCCTCACCCCCAGCCCCACCCCAGAGCCCACCCCCCCACCCGGAGCCCTCAGCCCCTCCTGCACCTCAACCCCCTGCCCCAGCGAAAATGAGAGAGTGAGTGAGGGTGGGGGAGAGAGCGATGGGGGGATGGAGTGAGCGGGGGACGGGGCCTCAGGGCAGGGGCGGGGTCTCAGAGAAGGGGCGGGGCAAGGGTGTTTGGTTTTGTGCAGTTAGAAAGTTGGCAACCCTACCTCCTGGCCATTTTGGGGGATTAGCTGTTGGCCAGGCCTCAGGCCTTCCTCTGGCAGTGTCTCTCCTGCCATCCTCTTGCCCAGTGGACCCCTCTCACTCCAGGAAGCACGGCCTCCTCTTTCTGACGCGGCCTTCCAGCAGGGTCACCATACGTGTTCACTGCTTCCGGGCTAGGTGTAACAAAGTCTTTCCAGGACTCCCAGGCAGTCTGCTGTCCTCTGCCTGCCCTGTGCCACATACCCAGTGGCTGCCAGGGGAACCCAAATCCACCCTCTACTCCAGGGTCCAGTCCAGAGACCCTCAACCCAGCAGTTCTGGGGTTTACTCTTCCAGTCTTCACTGCGCCTTTCCTGGACTGCTTCCTACCACCCCGGTTCCCCTCTTTGCTCTGGCTCTACCAGCTCCAAATAGTCCTCTCTCTTCCCAGGGAATGACAACCACCTTTCCCAGTAGCCCCCTTCTGCTCTCTGCTTCTGGGCTTTATATAGGTTGCTCCTGTCCCTGATCAGCTATTCCTCCTTCCAATTCATTTCCTGCTCCCTGACTGCTCCTCCAGGTGCAACTTGTGGAGTTAATTGACCCGCCTGGCCATCTTAACCCCTTCCAGTCCTGAGTGGGATGGACACCCCATCACGTGGGCAAATTAGGGATTTTTTGGTATGTTGGCAATTGTGAAAAAAAAATCAGTTTGCGTTGAACTGAAAACATTTTTCTTTTCAAAATGTTCAGGAAATTGAAAAGTTGAAAAAAAAATAATTTGGGGTCAAACAAAACTAAGCGTTTTGGTTTGATTTTGAGCATTTTTTAACATTAAAAAAATAAAATGAAAGGACATTTCAACATGAAAAGTAGTTTTGAATCAAAACATTGAACATTTTGTTTCAAAAATGTCAATAAAATGTTTAGATTTTTTCAGAATTATTTTTAGGGTTTTTTTTTTCCCGACTGAAACAATTTGGTGAAATCCACATGAAGTCATGAAATGTTTTGGCGTAACCGAACCTGCATTTTTTCACCAAAAAAAGTTTCAGTTGAAAAATGAAAGCCAGCTTTAGCTTATACTCCTAACAGCAAATGGCAGAATTCAAGTGGCAGAATTCTTGTCTATCTTAGGTACTTATAGAGACAAGGTGGGGGAGGTTGGACTTTTATTGGACCAACTTCTGTTGGTGAGAGAGACGAGCTTTTGAGTTTACACAGAGCTCTTCTTCAGGCCTGGGAAACTAAGGGTACGTCTATACTTACCTCCGGGTCCGGCGGTAAGCAATCGATCTTCTGGGATCGATTTATTGCCTCTTGTCTAGACGCGATAAATCGATCCCGGATCGATCCCGGAAGTGCTCGCCGTCGACGCCGGTACTCCAGCTCCGCGAGAGGAGTACGCGGAGTCGACGGGGGAGCCTGCCTGCCGCGTCTGGACCCGCGGTAAGTTCGAACTAAGAGACTTCGACGTCAGCTACATTATTCACGTAGCTGAAGTTGCGTATCTTAGTTCGAAGTCGGGGGTTAGTGTGGACCAGGCCTAACTCCAAGTGTCACTGTTAAATTGATTGCACTGGCCTCGTGAGCACTACAAAAGTAAATTTCCCTCTCTTGATATTCACCCCTTCTTGTCAACTGTTGAGAACAGGCCACTTCCACCTTAATTGAATTGGCCTCGTTAGCACTGACCCCCCGACTTGGTACGGCAACTCCCATCTTTTCATGTGCTGTAATATATATACTGCTTACTGTATTTTTCACGCCACGCATCCGATGAAGTGGGTTTCAGTCCACAAAAGCTTATGCCCAAATACATGTGTTAGTCTCCAAGGTGCCACAAGGACTCCTCGTTGTTTTTGCTGATACAGACTAACCCGGCGACCCCTCTGAAACCTGTTAAATACAAGGTACTTCTGACTGTCATTAACACCTGCCCTCCCTTGGCTTGAAAGCCTGAGCTCTAGCATAAGCTGCAACACCCACCCAGATATTTTTAGTCCGTGTGTACCCAGGCTAGGAAGCTCGCCCCCAGCTGCAGTGTAGCTAAGACATACCCTGAGTAAGGCTGTGAGTTTGTCACGGGGGTCATGGAAGTCACGGATTCCATGACTTTCCCTGACCTCCATGACTTCTGCAGCTCAGGCAGCCCCTGGGCCAGTCACACCGGCCGCTCCTGGGGCAGGCTTGGGCCACTGCGCACCTCTCCCCCAGCAGCAGCAGGAGTTTGGGTGTGGGAGGGGGCAAGGTGTGTCCTAATAGTGCCCACTGCTCTCGTAGTTGGAATGGAGGAGTGGTTGTCCTGGTTCCACCGTGAACTTCCTGTTTGGCCTTGGGAGAGTCACTTCACCTCTCTGCGTCTCTCAGTGTGGACAAAACACTGCCCTGCCCTGGGATGTGGTTAGGATTGATTCATAGATGCCGTGAGTGAACTGAGAACATGTTTTGCAGAGGCACAATGACATTTTCAAAAGGGACTGGTGATTCGGGATACCGCCATTTTCGGATGTCCAGTCTGAGAGGCCTGCACGGGGCCTGGTTTCGCAGAGCGCTGCCGCTTTCTAACTGGGCACTGCAAAAGCAATCCCCTAGAGTCACCAGAATCAACTAGGCCCAGGTCCTTAAAGGTATTCGGGCTCCTAACTTCCACTGAAATCAACTGACGCTAGGAGCCCAAATGCCTTTGCGGATCTGAGCCTTCGTCGCTTTTCAAAATACGGGCCCTCGTTCCGACACGCTCAGACAACCGCGCTCGGCCTCAGGTGCAGCTCTGCCTCGGGCCCACGGGAAGACGAAAACAATAGAAGGGGGGGAGACACACACGCCGCTGCCTCCCTGGTCATGTATCTGATCAAAACATCTTCAATCCCTCCCGCATCCCCCCCGGCATAAAGGGCCCGTGGTTGCGCCTCCATGTCGCGTTTTGCTTCGAGCAAAAGGCCAAGCGTTGCCCTGTGTGTGTTGGAAGTGTTCCTGACAAGCCCGATGAGCCAAAATGAACGAAAGCCTCAAGATTTTTATTTGAGGTTTTTTTTTATGGTAAAACAGCCAACGCTCACCCTGCGGGACGCCCTTTGTTTATGTACAACAAGGAGAGATACTGTGGGCCAGCGAGATGAGCACAACCTCCAGATCCCAGCATACCCCTGGCCTCCCACAGATGCAGCTTCTTGCCGCTCAACTTTTCAACTTTTGCCTGGGGGGGGAATGTAACAGCCTGTTGCTTTTTCGCCTGCCCGACTCCTCCCGGGAGAACAGCTCCTGGCAGCTTGTTTGGAGCTGCTGGCTAAAAATAAACGCTGCTTCTCGAGACAATTTGTATTCTGCTAACCCTGCTGCAATGCTCTAGCCACTCATTATGCGAGCGGCTGGTTTTCTTCCCGAGCACAGCACAGGCCTTACGTAAGAGAATAATCCTGCACAATATAGCGGGTAATACGGGGGGAGGGGATCCAGGAACATAATAACAGGGACACGTTATGTACAGATTTTGGAGTCATGTTGCGCAGTAACTGCAATAATTCTCCATCACAGACAAGGTTAATCCGCGTTGCTTCCCCCTCCATTTTTCCAATTTTCTTCCTCCGTACAAGGGAAACAAACGGGAAACTGATCTCCAATGAATTAAAGGGACACCGGGCCCTGATGCTGCAAACCCTTTCTCAGCAGAGGAGTCCTGCTGAAATCAACGGGAAGGCTCACATTGGTAAGGGCTGCTCGTGTCACAAGGATCTGGCCCAGTAACAGGCTGAAAATTCATCATATGTTTTTTTAAATGCCCGTACCTAGGTTCCTAATGACACCTTAAAAGGGAAGATTGCAACTGAATCTGCTCGATTCTGCACCATTTATTCTTCTTATTATTCGTTACTTGTATGATCATAGCACCTAGGAGCCCTAGTCATGGCTAGCTATGATGCTAGGGGCTGTACAAACACGGAACAAGAAGACAGTCCCTGCTCCAAAGGGCTCCAATAGAGAAGACAGACACAGCCGGGGGCAGAGGTACACACAAGCTGAGAGAACTTCCATTAGCACCTAGAGCTAAGTCTCAGTTGAGGCCAGAATTAGCCCCCCCCCACTTTTCCATACAGGAAACTGAGGCAGAGAGAGATTAAAGTGACTCGGCCAAATTGGCCCAAGAAGTGCACAGCAGAGCTGGGAACCGAGCCCAATCCACCTGACTCCCAGTCAACTACTGTACCTGCAACACCTCATGTCCCCCATGCTGCTGTCTTTCTTTTTGCACTTCGCTCATTCACCTGCACATCTACCAATGTGATATGTGCCAGCAATGCCCCTCTGCCATGTACATTGGCCGAATCGGACAGTCTCTACGCAAAAGAATAAATGGACACAAATCAGACGTCAAGAATTATAACATTCAAAAACCAGTCGGAGAACACTTCAGCCTTCCTGGACACTCAATAACAGACTTAAAAGTGGCAATTCTTCAACAAAAAAACCTTCAAAAACAGACTCCAACGAGAAACTGCAGAACTGGAATTAATTTGCAAACTGGACACCATCAAATTAGGCCTGAATAAAGACTGGGAGTGGATGAGTCACTACAGAAACTAATTTCCCCATACTAATTTTCCCGTACTGTTTCACACACCTTCTTGTCAACTGTTTGAAATGGGCCACCCTGATTACATTGCCCTCATTACAACTACAAAAGTGATTTTTCCTCCCTTGGTATTCTACTGTTGAGAATAGCCCACTTCCACTTTAATTGAATTGTCTCGTTAGCACTGACCCCCCCACTTGGTAAGGCAACTCCCATCTTTTCATGTACTGTGTATTTATACCTGTCTACTTTATTTTCCACTCCATGCATCTGATGAGGTGGGTTTTAGCCCACGAAAGCTTATGCCCAAATAAATTTGTTAGTCTCTAAGGTGCCACAAGGACTCCTCGTTGTTTTTTCAGATAATCTAGTCACTCTAGACAATCAGTAATCTAGTCAGTTTCACTCTTGTCTCCTAGGAAGCGTCACTATCTGGTTCTCCCGCGACATCATCTTGCCTGGGTTGCAAACACTTCAGGGGCCATTTTAAATCCAAGCAAACAGCAAGGCTCTCTTCATGCGCCACTTTCAGCAGTAATAACCTGCATGATCTTTCCCCCATTTTAGGCCTACGTTGCACGTAAAGCAGCTTCCCAGTAAGAAGCCAGCAAGTGCCAGCAAATGCTAATATTCTACCTAAATACTTGTAGTTCCCAGGAGGTTGCTGCAATACTCATAGTTGGGGCTATATTTAGAGCCATATTTCTGACTGTAGCTAGGTTGTATAACATTGCAGCACTCCACAAATCTCTACCAAATGCGTAACCGTGTCCCCCTTCCTTACACCCCCAAAATATTATTTGAACAGGCTATTTCTTATAACAGCGTTATTTAAAACCGCCTCCTTCGTTGTGCAAGAAGGATGATTTGGTACATAGGACCCACCGCAGTTAAGCTATTGAGAAGGAAAAACGCAAAGGGACATCGATTTTCCTGCATCAGAACCAAGCTGATGGACAGCTGAGGCGAAGGAGAAATGTTCCCCTTCAGGACCAAACGATGAGTTAGACTCTCTCTGAAAGATGCAGCGGTGGAGGTGGAATTGCTCGGCCGTTCTTATCTGCGTAGTTAATGGGTTAATTTGCAGTCACGTTGCCATCTAATCTGTGACCATCAACCACTTCAACTCTTGGTTGCTCACCATGGCTACTTGCAACAGCAAGGCAACGGTGGGCACATATCGCATACCCTGCCACTCCTACAGTGCCGGGGGAAGGATGATCCAGTGGTTTGGGCTTTTACCTTGTATCTTAGGGTTAAGGCTACATTTTAGTCGCGGGTATTTTTAGTACAAGTCTTGGACAGGTAACGGGCAGTAAACAAAAGTTCGCGGCCCATGACCTGTCCATGACTTGTACTATATATCTCTGACTAAATCCGGTAGGGGAGTTGGCCCAGGGGTGCCATGGGTGCTCAGAGGGGGTGGCCCAGGGAATGCTGTGGGTGCTGTGGGTGCTGGGGGGCATGGTGGGTGCTGAGGGAGCAGCCCTGGACCCCCCCTGGTGTTTGGTGGGCAGGCGGTGGCATGTGGCTCGGGACCCCCACTGGTGCTTTGGGGGAATTGGAGGGGGCCGGCAGGCTCCTTACCTGGCTCTGTGCCTCCTTGGAAGCAGTGATATCCCTCTCCCTCAGCTCCTAGGCGGAGGTGTGGCCAGGCACCTCTACGTGCTGCCTCCAGCAAGAGCGCCAGCTCCGCAGCTCCCATTGGCCAGGAACTGAGGCTGGGATAACCTGCATGTAATGTCCAAGTACAAGATTGCCTAGGGCACTATGTCTATGGGGAAGTTACAGAGCCATGAAAGCAACAGGGTCATACGGAAATGATGCCTGTGACGGGGTCCCCGGGGTGCAGGCTGGGACTGTGAGACCGCTGTGTCCCCTGAACTCTCCAGTATGGACTGTCTCTCTCAATGCTTTGCTAGTGACAAGCAGCAAACCCTTCCAGGCCCTGCTATCACTCAGCACAACAGCATGTGGAGCCCCACACCCAGCTAGATTGCCTGATTGGGAATTGGTCCTGCTTCGAACAGGGGGTTGGACTAGATGACCTCCTGAGGTCCCTTCCAACCCTGATATTCTATGATTCTATGGATGCTCCCAGAGCCACTGATGAATCACACGGAGAAAGGCACCAGCCAAATCCCCCCAGCTCCCAGCCTTGTACTTCAGGAATACACCATCTTGCACTGCTCAAGACAAGCAGTGCAGATTTATTAATTGGTTCACCACTTCAGCAATGGAAAGTGGATAGACACCAGCCTTTGCAAACCTGAGCATATTTACCACACACTTCAGGCAAACTCACTGGTAAAGATAAACAGTTAAACAAATTTATTGACTACAAAAGATAGATATTAAGTGATTATAAGTGATAGGCAAAAAGTCAGAGTTAGTTACCAAAAGAAAACAAAATATAAGCTGTAGTAAGAGGAGGCCCTGAGATATAAACCTTGGTATCAGAGGCCTGGAATGAGGCCTGAGGCCTGAACTAAAGTAATGGTCAAGACTTTGCTAACATAAAGCAAAGTTAAGCTGTGAGCCAGAGGCAGGCCCTGCTCACAGAAGCAGGCAAGGAAAGGGCTGATGCTGCAAGAAGATACATACCTAAAAGGTACGGAATACTAGATATCAGAATGCTCCAATACTTGTACACTCCACACAGATAACAAGGAACAAGCTGACCTATCCCAATGACAGGCCCAAAAGAATAATATGATGAATAGAGTTGTTTTGTTCAAACCAACATGTACAAGGTGAGAGGTGGCACCTTACTACGTAGTGGGGTTGTACTTTGCTACGTAGTGGGGTTGTACTTTGCTACGTAGAGGGGTTGCACCTCAATACATCAGGAGTGATGTGTAACTTGTTTGTACCGGTGTATAAGAATGTATCCCTGGGGTGGTGTCTTTGTCCGGCCGAGGGGGCAGTGGAAAGTCCCGCCACTGACTGAGCCGGGTCCATTGCCAAGAGGCATCTATTAGTTGTATGCCCGGTAGACTAAGTAATCTACGGGGAACTGCAATTGTGTCCGAGGTCGCAATAAACCTACTCGACGTGACTTTGCATCTTACTAGACTCTGTGGTTATTGGGGGTTCTCTTCGGGTCTGCTGGGTCAGCTATTTGCGCAGAGCTGGGGCAGCACACAGAGGGAACACACGCACGCAGCCGAGTGATATCAACAAAGGAGAAAGCAGAGCACCACACCGGTAGCATCTGACAACATAAGCCTGCAGTCTAAACTCTCAACCCTATTAGACTGGGTAACATCTACATTAAGCAGTTTTTCTCACCCCACTGGATATTGCAGTTCATAGTACACAGGTTTCACCCTTGAAACCTGGGCCAGTCCCTTCTGTTGGAGTCTTCAGTCTTCTGAGTGTCCTTGTTGCTTGCAGTGTAGGTGAGGGAAGGAGAAAGGCCCAGCATGGGCCCCTGTGTTCTGTTTTATACCCTTAGTCCATGTACTTGGAGGACACAAGTCCAGGCATGTCGGGGCACATTGCTGAGTCTCCAAGCAAGGCTGAGCAATTCTCCTGGTGTGGCCTTATGCAGGTGAGTCATTGAATTGTAGCTGCCTTGCTGGACAATGGCTGTTGATGGTTGTTTGACGCCCGCCCTGGCGTTGGTTACTTTCCTTGTTGTTGTCTGTGGGGAGCTACTATCTGGCCGATTCCCCAACTTACAGCATGTGTTACTGACGACCATACAACACAATCTCATAACTTCATATGCACTAATGACATACACATTTAGAGAGAACAGTGACTTTCCGCAGATCATAACCTTTCCCCTGATACCTCACATGGCCTGCTATATATGCAAGATCACAATTATATATAAATGAGGAATATGGGGGTTACAGGGTGCTCCCCCAAGGTATACCTTCCAGCTGCAAAGTTTCTGCCCATCTGTCCGGTCCCCTGAGAAAAGAGTATCACACTTTCTGCTCAGTTATAGGTGACCTAAGGGGGTTTCTGATACCCTGCACTAGCTGTGAATAGAGGTCTGATCCCCCAGATGTCAGTCACCTGAGAGGAACATTAAAAAACCCTGACCCACAGGTGGAAAAACTAGGGATTGGCTGAGAACTGCCAGCAGTGAGCAAATACTTCCCTTTCTCCTCAGGATTCAGACCCCAGTGTGCATGAGAAGGGCATTCTGGGTAAGGGCATATACACCCATTGTCCTGCGCTTCAGAATTTGAACTAGTAGCCAGGCCTGGCCCCATGGTTTGCCTGAAGAGAATGGAAGAAGGTGACAAAGTCACCAGGGAAGGGAGAAGACTGCCCAGAAGAGGGGGTTGAAGCAGAAGCTGAGAGTGAAGATGCATCGTAGGCGTGATTGTGTACAATTGCTGTATAATAGCTTTGCAGTGCATTAAAAATGCTGACCTTGGACTTGACGAGGGACAAGAATGGACACAGGTGGAGGCATCTGAGGGCAGGGATAATGCCTGTGGAGTGGGCATAAAAATATAAACACCCAAGCCACAAAGACCAATTGTGATCACTTCCAGAAGACGGTCGCTCACAGAATCAATTGCTATGGGGAATACAAAAGGAAGCCTTGGTTCTATTATCCACCCCCAAAGGCTGTCACCGACCTCATCTCTATTGTTGTCATAGTCACACATAAGTTTCTCCTGGGTGAAGTACCAGGTGAACAACACAAGTCAGTTAAACACACTTCATTTTCCCAACGGGCAAATGTTCAGAAGAAAGATGACGAGACAAGTACATTTGTATGATCACATGGACAGGCAAGTGAGGATGGGGGATGGAGTGGACGGGGATGCAAGAAGAACTTGGCAAGAGCAGGAAAGGATACAGGATCTGAGGGTGGGTGGAGCACAAGAAGCTAGGACAGAGGAAGCTAGGCTACCGAGTGGTTGAAAGAGAATGGGTCGGGCCCAGCGAGGTGGGGCACAGTGGTGTAGAGTCATAGACTTTAAGGTCAGAAGGGACCATTATGATCGTCTAGTCGGACCTCCTGCCCAATGCAGGCCACAGAATCTCACCCCCCCCCACTCCTGTAATAAACTCCTAACCTATGTCTGAGCTATTGAAGTCCTCAAATCATGGTTCAAAGACTTCAAGGTGCAGAGAATCCTCCAGCAAGTGACCCGTACCCCACGCTGCAGAGGAAAGCGAAAAACCCCCAGGGCCTCTGCCAATCTGCCCTGGAGGAAAATTCCTTCCTGACCCCAAATATGGCAATCAGCTAAACCCTGAGCATGTGGGCAAGACTCACCAGCCAGACACCCAGGAAAGAATTCTCTGTAGTAACTCAGATCCCACCCCATCTAACATCCTCATCACAGGCCATAGGGCATATTTACTGCTAATAGTCAAAGATCAATTAATTGCCAAAATGTGGGGCAGGTGTGGGCATAGCACAGAGAGAAAAAGTGAGTGGATAGCTCAGGGATTGGGTAATCATAGAATATTAGGGTTGGAAGAGACCTCAGGAGGTCATCTAGTCCAACCCCCTGCTCAAAGCAGGACCAACACCAACTACTGGGTTGGTGATCACTCAAGCCCTTCATCCCCAATTCAAATCCAGCCTGCAGCACGTTTATACATAGGTGTGACACAATGCAAGTCTACTTCTCAGCTGACAAGCATCAGTGTTATGAAACCATGACCACTTGGTAGCTGTGTCAGTGGTCAAGTGGAGCTGAGTTCCTGGCTCTCTCAGCTCTAGATGTGGTGGTAGGGCTTGGGGCTAAGCATGCTGATGAGGGAGGATGTGGTGCTACTGCCCTTGTACCTGTTCTGTACAATATCACGGGACTCCAGTTTCTAAACTGGGCCTGTATTAACTTACCCAGAAGAAGAAGCTGGTTTCAATCCATATAATTGTTAATGAAAAATAAAACTGGACGTCATTGTAACCTCAAGCTTTAGGGCTGTGAAGGTCTTCATGGGCACCAGTAAAAGAACCTAGCGAGATGGACTGGCTTTGGAGACAGCAAAGGGGCGAGGGGGGAAATTTCCACCTGGTTTAACCCCTTCTTGAGCAAGTGGATATCAGCAAGCTGGACAGCTGTTCAAGGAAAAGTCCTGTAATTTTCATTGGCCACAGCTACGCTAATCAGGCACGCAGGCAGCAGGTCCATCCCTAGAGACAAGTAAGAATTTATTCTCTTTTTAGGGCCTGCACTTCCTTATGTGATCTAAGCTCCCCTTCTCCCCAGCCGTTGTGCCAAGCTGTGCGGGAATTTATACAGACGCCAACGTCTGGCTTTCATGTTACAGAAAATACCGGCGCTTTCAACTAAGCAACCTGGCAACTCAGTCCCTTCAGGGCCTCATTTGCAAAGTTAAGAGACAAATGCTCGGTTCCGTAATCTATTTAGCCCGTTCCTCCTTGTAGTTTTAAATTCTAAATGAGTTTGCATGTAGCAGATGGCTCCCACAAATGTCTTCTCTCAGAAGTTTGAAGGGGAGCCCCCCCCCTTCTACCCCTGTCCCCTCAGCAACCCAAACAGTTGGGAAGAGCAAAACTGCTTGAGTTTGAAGACACCTGCTATGCAGAATCGTAGTCCTGGGATTGGTAGGGCAGTCTGGGGGCTGCTTTATGCTAAGCTCTTCAGGGCTCTGTCTCTTTTCTGTTTTACATTTAAATACAATGCTTATTTTCCAGGAGACAAAATGAGAGGGGCAGTTTACACAGGGTTGTTGCAACCGGGGCAGTCCGGTGAGACTCCCGATTAACAGCCCCAGGAAGGAGGGCTCTTGTTGTAAGCTATCTATGGTAGGTCTGTGGGCCCATCACCTTCGTATCCGAGTGCCTCACAACACCCTGGTGAGGTAGATGCTATTATCCCCATTTCACAGGGGAGGAACTGAACATCAGAACATAAGAACGGCCAGACTGGGTCAGACCAATGGTCCGTCTAGCCCAGTATCCTGTCTTCCGACAGTGGCCAATGCCAGGTGCTTCAGAGGGAATGAACAGAACAGGGCAATCATTGAGTGATCCACCCCCTGTCGCCCATTCCCAGCTTCTGGCAAACAGGGGCTAGAAACACCATCCCTGCCCAACCTTGCTAATAGCCATTGATGGAGCTATCCTCCATGAACTTACCTAGTGCTTTTTGAACCCTGTTATATTCTTGGCCTTCACAACATCTTCTGGCAAAGAGTTCCACAGGTTGACGGTGCGTTGTGTGAAAAAATACTCCCCGAGGCACAGAGTGACTAGGGCCCAGATTTTAAAAGGTATTTAGGCATCGATGGGCTCAGCGTCAGCCTAAATCTCCTTTTCGAAAGGAGCCAAATCCTATCAATTGTCCTAAATACCTTTAAAAATGTGGGCCTAGGTGACTTGCCCAAGGTCACTGTGGTACAGCAGAAAATTGAACCTGAGTCTCCCCAGTCCCAGGCTGGCATCCTAACCACTGGGCCATCGTGCCTCTAAAGAGTGGAGCCTAAGGGAGTTAGGCACCCAACTCCTATTGAAAGTCAAGGGTGTCCGTGATCTGTCCCTTTAATTCACTACAGTGTGCAAAGCCTTGGGGAAAAGACAGGCCACATTCTGATTGGCAAGGGTAGGTGTGTGCCCCACTCCTGTGGGTGCCCCTTGGGATTCCCAGGCTTTATTTAACAAAACAAAGATTCAATGGGCGCTGCACTGGAGTGGCTGTGAGAGGAGTTTGGCCTGCTCAGTCCATTTACAAACCCACTGGGAGCCAAGTTACCTGTCAGTGCCTGTAGCCTGTAGTGTGTGTGTGTAGTGAGTGTGTGTATGTGTGTGTGTGTGGGTAGTGAGTGTGTGTGTGTGTGCCTGCATGCGCACGTACTGCCCTCTGCTGGGTGGAAACTGAAGGGATCTATTATGTGTGTCATATGTACCATACTGCCAAAAGCTAAAGGAGATTCTCCATTAGCTCCACTGTTAAAAGCCTATGCTTTCAGGACAAGAGGGTGCAGGTGCTCTCTGTGTAGTTGCTGTGGAGTTTCCATGGTTCGCAGCATAGTGAGGAAATCCTAGGTGCTCGCAGATTTTAAACCTGATGTTTTTTAAACGTGTTCATCGCTGAATGGCCTAAATGGTGTAGCACCCAGCAGGACTGGCCTTGTGCCATACAGTCAGACTCCAGTCTTTTCCCAGTAGCTAGCATTTTATAGCGAATAAAAAGGACAAATCACAGACAGTCGATGCCATCCTGCCTGGAGCAAGAATGCATGTCACAGGCTGCAGCAAAATTCTAGGAGACTGAATTTTTCATCTCTAGGAAACATATCCCGATACCACTGCAGCTGTGAGGTGCACTGTCTTGGAAATGAATTAGAAGCTTACACAGAGAGGCCCTCTGAAATCAAACAGCTTCTTAGCTAGAAGGAGAAGTGAGAGAAAACCGTGGTTCAAGTATGTAATGGGCCAAATACGTAGTGGGCCAAAGCTATGGAAATCAACGGTGATACCTAAATCAGGGATCAGTTTGCCTCCTCGGTCAAAAAGTGGAATGGAACGGAGAAGGTCGGACTTTCGGTGTCACTAGGCAGCCAGAAGCATGGCTTTACAAAGAAGGCCTGTCTCTGTGACCTACCACGCTGGCAGGACCAAGGGATATTGTGAGCTGCAGGCACTGCATTCGGTGAGTTTTCTTTGCTTATGGTTCCACGTCTCCAAGTTCTGCTTCATTTGTTTGCTGGAGTCAGTTGGTGTCGCTCCATTATCTGTCGTTACTTTCCTTTGAGCAGTCAGAACTAATTTCCCCAGAGAACTTTCTCCCCAGCCTCATGCATTGCACATTCCCAGCTCAATCCAAGTTCTCTACCATAGACTCCTTCTGTAAACTGGGGCAAGTCACTTTAATCAGTCTGTGCCTCGGTTTCCCAAGGATAAAACGGGGGAAAGTTTGACTTTCTTTCTGGTTGTGTCTTTTCTACTTAGACTGTACAGTCTTTGAGCAGGGACTGTGTCTGCAGAGCTCAGATGGGATATTTAGAGGCTTCTGTAATACTCAGAATGCAGATGAGGTACAGTGGTTAAGAAAGAGCTGAAGGACAAAATCCTTGGACGTCTCAGCTATCCTCACGCCGCTACTTCGCTCTTCACTGACTCCACCCCCAACCGTGGCCGTACCCCTTCTGTATTAGCATTCACAACGGCTTGGGCATATTTTACATTTGCTACCGTTAAAGTAATCGGCCTGTCATTTAAACTGGCAAATGGATTGGGCGGGGGGGGGGACCCCACTGGAAAATTAATATGCGTGTACGGTTCAGAGCTGAGCGAAAAGTTGCCTTGGAGCGGCTAATTAGCTGTGCTGATGACAAAGGGAACATAAAAAGAAGGTACGTTTTAAAGGCAGCTCTCTAACCAAGGTACTCAAACAGCCATTTCCATCTGCCTGGGATGAGCAACTACGCATGAATTAGGCTCCTGTGCACCATATGTCTGTTTGTTTCCATCTTTATCCTCTTTCCAAAGCTGTTTGAAGACAGAATGCCGAGTTAGTGGTTTAGAGGTCAGACAAGATCAATCCCAGGCAAATAAATAAATAAACCCTCTGCCTAATCATTTTTGGAATGGAATTAGCATAATTTGTCCCCACGTTAGATGTTTTACTGACAAAGGCAGAAATGAAAGGAGACAGGCGATAATTAATGGCTAATATTTGCTTAATAGAGTTAAATAAAATAAGCTTCCAATGTCATCACCGTCGGAAACAGAGATATAAATGATTGCAACCTTTATTTCTCTTTGGTGCTGCGTGGAGAGGGCCCGTGGTATGCTTATAGCCAGGGGCTGGCAGAGGGAGCGAGCCGTTATGCGTCTAATTGAAAAAGTATCAAAAAACCAAACAAGCCCTTTGCAATTAATTCTGTCCATATGGCAAAACCCCGGTCGAGACGTCACCTGGCATCTGCTCTTGGGACATTCTAGACAGTAAAGTGGGTCGAAGCTGATGGCAATGTTTTGAGGGGGAGATGCGCTCAAGGGGCTGTGAATTCCCCCTCTGCTATTCTTCAGGGCGAGTCCTGTACCGCTGAAAAGCACCAGGTTGACCATCCTAGGGGTTGATGCCACAAAACAGGTATCAGGCAGGCAGTGGCGGTGTTGTTAATTAGGATTGTTTACTCACTGAGTGCTGTCAGGGTATAAAGCACAGAGGGAGACAGGGTCCTGCCTACAGTCCAGGTCAGACACACGCTGCAATTCAGACTCTCAGTGTGAAATTCACTCCCCATGCAGAAGGCCAGCTCATGGCCTATGCACCACTTAACTCCTACATCAACCGTCCCAAACTAATAGGGGTTGGGAAGAAATTTCCCCTATGGGCAGGTCACACCATAGTTACACTACTGTGGGTTGCCTTGCACAGTCTTTGAAGGATCTGGTGCTGGCGACTGCCAAAGACGGGATACTGGAGAAAATGGACCCAGGGTCTCATCTAATATGGCAAATCTAGTGTACCAAAGTTCATCATCCAGCATTGATCATCCTATGCACTGAATTCAGCAGGGGTCCCATGGAAAAGTAGAATGTGATCATGTAATTCAAGACTGTATCATAATGCGTATGCACAAGAGGATCGAATTAAAGCTGCTCAGACAATCTTTGCTCTGGGTGACCAGACAGCAAGTGTGAAAAATCGGGACGGGGGTGGGGGGTAATAGGAGCCTATATAAGACAAAGCCCCAAATATCGGGACTGTCCCTATAAAATTGGGACATCTGGTCACCTACTCCTGGCATTTCTTTGCTTTTGAGTGCTTGACTTTGCAATTTTAGCATTTTAACACACTTTTTGAGTGTGTAGTCTATGTATATCTTGGTTTCTCTCTCTCTCTCTCTCTCGTGATGTATGTAATGAAAGAGCTCACATATATTGTTTGGGGGTCAGAGATAAGGTTGTTATTATAAGAATTTGGATTTTGATTCAGCCTCATCTCTAATTCCTGCGAAGTACATTTCTGGCGCATGGTGTAAAATAATGAAAGCCCAGGGGTTGGTGTCAATTAGACAGATCATCTGTCAGATAGCACTGGGCATATTAATGCAAATTTCAATGTGGCATAAATAGCAGGGGCGTTGAGAATTAAAGGAGGAAAAACAGTTCCAGAAGAGTTATCGCATAAAGGGGCATCTTTTCTCCTAGAATATAGCATCCAGGGGAGCTCATTAAACAGTGGAATGAGGAAAGCTGGATGGGTATGATGGGCTACAGACATTCACTTCTGGAACAACCGTTCATGTCTACCACAGGCCAAATACAGTTACCATCTGAAGGCTGTTCTGTGGGAAACAAAGTCCCATTTCTAGTGGGGTAATGGTCACACCACAACTGGTATGCTTGTGGGCAGTCACCGGCAAGAGGGGTTAATTATTAATTAATGGAGACATCCTATCTCCTAGAACTGGAAGGGAGCTTGAAAGGTCATTGAGTCCAGCCCCCTGACTTCACTAGCAGGACCAAGTACTGATTTTGCCCCAGATCCCTAAGTGGCCCCCTCAAGGACTGAGCTCACAACCCTGGGTTTAGCAAGCCAATGCTCAAACCACTGAGCTATCCCTCCCTCCCCATGGGTCAGGGAGATTGGATCACTTCTCAGCCCGAGGAGGAGGCCTGTCCAGCTTACAGTGGGGCCGTGGGAAAGCACAAACTGATGCAACTTGTTCTGTGGATAAAATATCGAACCTCAGTGTCAAGCTCCACCCAGGCAACCCTAACGTCTGTGAGAATCTCGGAGGGGGCACCACAACTGAGGGGGAGGAAATGGCCTCAGGGAAGCGATCTGTGGTTTATACAAGAAAGCCTGTTCTGGTGACCCCCATATAGGGGGGTAGGCTGGAATGCCCCTCTATGGTGAGGGACAAGGCCGAGTCTTGGCATCTCCATCCAGTCTCCTTAGGGACTCAGGAGAGCAAGGCAAACTGGGAAATGTAGTCCATCATGGCAACCAGCCTTGTAGTCATAGCAAGGCCTAGTGGGAAATAGGAGGTGTATATGAACAGCACCATTCCCAGTGAACAGGGAGAGACCTGGAGAAAGTCAATGTGTCCAGGACATCTTCCTGCAAGGAATAGGTAAGTAAACCTGTTTTCCTTATATTTTATTTTGTAATCATTTCTTTTGTAAGGGCATTGGGACAGACACCTCGCAAGAGTGCCTGGGGCTGCAAACAGTATTGTCAACCTCAAAGACCAAAAATCATAGTCAGATCCCCCAAAAATCATAAGATTGGTCCAAAAAATCATGAGATTTAAAAAACAACAACACTTTATTGTGCTTTTTTCATTCTGTCTTTTGATTGTTGAATTCTCTCTGCTTATGCTTAGTGTGTGTGTGTGTGTGAGAGAGAGAGAGAATTAGTGCTGTCCACGCTCCCAAATTTATTGGTTAAGGGGATTTCGCCCTCCTCACTGCAGGAGTTCTCACCCCCACATCTGCCTGTGTCCTGCCCAGCAATTAATCCTGTCCCCCAAACTTCCAAATCAACCTTGTCTCTCCATCAATTCAACCCCCACCCAGCCACCACCCCATGGGTTAGTGTATACCCCTGGACACCCCTCTTCTTACCACTTATTGTATACACACACACTTCCTGGGTACACACCCAGAGACACACACATGCCCTCGCACACATGCTGCATGCTACACACACACAGAGAATGTCGTTTTCCGGTGCTCTCCTGACCTGCCCCTTTCTGCCCTCCGGGAGTAATTAGAAGAGGTGACTCTGTGCTGCATGTCTAGTTGATCAGCGAAAGAGGGAGATGCTAAGTTCTCCCTTTCTGCAGCCGAGCTTACGTGTGCGCCTAGGTGGAGGCGGGGGGGGAATAAAACCTTCAGCAGAGCTCCCACACGCTGGGCTGTGTGGTCATGCTGCTGATGCCCATAACACATGGGCTCGCAGGCACAGATTACATTCCTCTAACACATGCTGCCCACTTCCAGCCACACAACTGAACACTGCTCAACGCTCTCCTCTCTCTGTCTTTCTCTCTCTTTGTCCTTCCCCCTTCTCTAGACCTTTCTCTCTCTCTGTGTGTTTCTCTCTCATTGCCTATCACGCTCTGTAGACTTTCAGGCAGGGCCGGCTCCAGGCACCAGCTTGCCAAGCAGGTGCTTGGGGCGGCCACTCCGGACAGGGGCGGCACGTCCAGCTATTCAGCGGCAATTCGGCGGATGGTCCCTCATTCCCGCTCGGAGTGAAGGACCTCCCGCCGAAATGCCGCCGCAGATCGGGGTCGCGGCTTTTTTTTTTTTTTTTTTTTTTGCGCCGCCTGGGGCTGCAAAAACCCTAGAGCCAGCCCTGCTTTCAGGGATGAGTTTGGGCCACTTCTGATCCAGTCTGTTTAGCCCATCCCTGAATTACAACATTCCCGTCCCAGATGGGCACAAAGGACACTGCAGAGAGATATGGCAGGAGGGGTGTGATTAGGGTGACTAGATGTCCCAATTTTATAGGGACAGTCCCTATTTTTTCTTATATAGGCACCTATTACCCCTCACCCCCGTCCCGATTTTTTACACTTGCTATCTGGTCACCCTAGGTGTGATCAGCTAAGCCGACTGAAGGGTTAAAATCCATGTGCATTTTATATAACAACCTGGTATATGGATTGTGCCAGCTCTTTTTCAGACCCAAAGTCCAAAGTTTGGTCTGGAGACCAGAGGCCTAGCAAATAGTGATCTGCTAAGGGTATGTCTACACCCAGCCGCTAGTTCGGCGGCTGGCAATCGAAGTTCTGGGTTCGACTTATCGCGTCTTGTCTAGACGCGATAAGTCGAACCAGGAAGTGATCGCCGTCGACTGCGGTACTCCAGCTAGACGAGAGGAGTACTGCGGAGTCGACGGGGGAGCCTGCCTGCCGCGTGTGGACCGAGGTAAGTTCGAACTAAGGTACTTCGAACTTCAGCTACGTTATTCACGTAGCTGAAGTTGCGTACCTTAGTTCGATTTGGGGGTTTAGTGTAGACCAAGCCTAAGAGAAAGCTGGGGTAAACAAGATAACATTGCCTTTGCTAAGATATGCTTGGTCAGTAGAAATGCCAGATGGTGAAGCAATAACTGAATAATTATGTTTCATCCAATGTTTCATAGATTCTAGGACTGGAAGGGACCTCTAGAGGTCATCAAGTCCAGTCCCCTGCCCGCATGGCAGGACCAAATACTGTCTAGACCATCCCTGATAGACATTTATCTAACCTACTCTTAAATATCTCCAGAGATGGAGATTCCACAACCTCCCTAGGCAATTTATTCCAGTGTTTAGCCACCCTGACAGTTAGGAACTTTTTCCTAATGTCCAACCTAAACCTCCCTTGCTGCAGTTTAAGCCCATTGCTTCTTGTTCTATCCTTAGAGGCTAAGGTGAACAAGTTTTCTCCCTCCTCCTTATGACACCCTTTTAGATACCTGAAAACTGCTATCATGTCCCCTCTCAGTCTTCTCTTTTCCAAACTAAACAAACCCAATTCTTTCAGCCTTCCTTCATAGGTCATGTTCTCAAGACCTTTAATCATTCTTGTTGCTCTTCTCTGGACCCTCTCCAATTTCTCCACATCTTTCTTGAAATGCGGTGCCCAGAACTGGACACAATACTCCAGTTGAGGCCTAACCAGCGCAGAGTAGAGCGGAAGAATGACTTCTCGTGTTTGCTCACAACACACCTGTTAATACATCCCAGAATCATGTTTGCTTTTTTTGCAACAGCATCACACTGTTGACTCATATTTAGCTTGTGGTCCACTATAACCCCTAGATCTCTTTCTGCCATACTCCTTCCTAGACAGTCTCTTCCCATTCTGTATGTGTGAAACTGATTTTTTCTTCCTAAGTGGAGCACTTTGCATTTGTCTCTGTTAAACTTCATCCTGTTTAACTCAGACCATTTCTCCAATTTGTCCAGATCATTTTGAATTATGACCTTTGTTCAGATTGAACAAAGACAATCTGTATTATCATATCCTTTCACTGTTTCTTTGCTTTAACCCCTAAGAATGTACCTGTTGGACAATCAAAAGAGTTGCTCCATTCCTATGGACCCCAAATCAGAATTCAACATATATATTTTATACTAATAACATTTTATCGAAGTATTAATTAAATGTTAACTTGCTAACTTGAGACCATGGGCGGAGACATTATGTAACTGTCTAACCATTGGCTAATGTGCTATCTTGTCTTGCTGCAAAACCTATCCCGGGGTGTGGAACTGCCTACCCCGTCACTTTCCCCCGCCCATGGAAAATCTATATATTCTATTGTAATCAATTGATTGACAGTGTCTCTGAGCCTAATAAGCCAGGTGACACTCCGCCAGCGCTGTGTGTAATAAACTCCTATGCTTGACCTCTACATAGTGTGGATTTATGTCCTTCACCGACCAAACACCCCAACGCAGGGCCTAGTGCTGGGAGGTCTTCTCTGGCCACTGCTCGCTGTAGGCCACACAAACCCTGCACCGGAGTCAAACCCTGGGAAATGAAGGGTCTGAAGGGAGCGAAACGGAGGGTTTTTCTGCTGTCCCTGATCCAAGCCTCAAAGAAAGAGGGAAGTAAAGGCAGTCTGCAGAGAACGGCACTGACAGAACGGTATACGCCGGGTGGCTGGGGCAAGGGCTTTAGAACCAGCCAGGTTTTTCATCACCAACACAACTTTCCAACCGTAGCCGAATCCAGACCTAGGGTAAGACACCTCGTCTCTCTGGGCCTCAGTTTCCTCATCTGTAAAGTGGGGATGGGGATACTTCCCTACGGCCTGGGGGTGTCAGGAGGGGCTCAGCTACTTTGGTGATGGGGACCGGATAGGTGGCGCCCCATCTCTTCAGTTGTATAATGTGAATTGCCTGCTGGTGGGACTTGCTGATGGAGGCAGAAAGGTCTGTTGTCCAGGGCCTGATTCTGCAGGAGCTGCCCCTGCCCCCACCTTTTCCGCTCCCCTTTTCTCTCTCCTTGGGCAATAGGTTTCTCTGCTCAGTTGGGCAGCGGGAAGGAAGGACCCCTGCTGCCCCCGAGGGCAGAGAGCCCCTGCTGCACTCCTGGCGGGAGCAAAGGGAGCTCCATGCTGCTGCTTCTGATGGGGTGGGAGGAGCAGCCTCCCTGCCACCACCCTAGGCAAGGGGTGAGGGCACAGCACAGGGCTCAGGTTGTGGGGTGGAGCCAGGCATTACCCCATGTCCTGTAGGGGGCGGGGCACAGCACAGGGCTAGGGCTGGGGGGGCGGAGCCATAGGATACCCAGTGTCCTGTTGAGGGTGGGGCACAGCACAGGACTAGGGCTGGGGGGGCGGAGCCATAGGATACCCGGTGTCCTATACAGGGCGGGGCACAGCACAGGGCTAGAGTTGGGGGACGAAGCCATAGGATACCCCACATTCTAGAGGGGGAGGGGTAACAGTAGGAAGCTGGGACTATGGGGCAGAGCCATAGGCTTCCCTGTGTCATGTTGGAGGTGGAGCCACAGCATAGAACTTGGGCTGTGGGACGAATTCATGGGATACCCAATGTTCTGGTGTGTCTGGTGCCTGGATTGCCTTAATCTGTCTCTGCTGAATAGGAATCATCCATCCGGATGCATGGGTGTGTTTTTCCAGGCCAATTTCCAGCAGTGGGCAAGCCCCAGTCCTTTTGCTTTCCTGGTAGGTTTCTCTTGTGTCAGACTTCTCCTCGCTTGCCCCACGAGTGTTTTGACATGCCTCTGCGTGTGCTCTCCACAGCCGAGGACAATCCACCAAAGCGGAAGGCGGGACAATGACATTTCGCCCACGTGGCCCCACCCAGAGAATGGCACATTATTATTGTACGATGCCCTGGGGGCAAACAAAGGGGAAGCCGAACACACGGGCAGCTGAAGGCCAGGCCAAGCAGTCAGTCAGTCAGAGGAATATGGAAGTGGGAGGGAGGGACGGATCAGAGTCCTTTCCAGAGAGATATGGGAACGCAGGGAAATGATTGTAAAGAAACCTTATCTCATTCTTGCCTGTTCCCCCACTGCCATTGGGATTATGCAAATGAACCATTCAAGTAGGTTTCTTTGGTAATTAAAAACTCTGCTCTTTTTAATTAAACTTTCCCTTCAGACCGAGCGTTTTTTTTCCCCCAAGGGAGACTAATCCTTACAAGCCTCCCCCCACCCCCTTCAAAATTGACAAGGCCCATCACGAAGCGGTATTAACACAGAGTTAAATTGGAACTTGCTGCGGAAGGCCGGCAGTGTAAATTTTAAA
This sequence comes from Terrapene triunguis, assembly GCF_002925995.2. Taxonomy (NCBI): domain Eukaryota; kingdom Metazoa; phylum Chordata; order Testudines; family Emydidae; genus Terrapene; species Terrapene triunguis. Next base: position 109,306,940 of record NW_020664409.1, on the reverse strand, counting down.
TCAAGGTTTGGGGCAAGTAAAGAACTCCAGAGATGAGGGCCGTTAAGGAGGGTGTGGGGGAGGAAGCGGGAGGGCTTGTGAGCCAAGATCAGGAAGAGGAAGAAGTGAGAGGAAGCGATGACAGAAGGAATCTTAGGCCATGTCTGCACTACAAAACTAAGTCGACCTAACTTACGTCGACATACAGCTGCCGCAGTAGTTACGTCGCTTGTGTGTGTCTACACTTGGCTCCTTGTGTCGGTGGTGTGTGTCCTCACCAGGAGCGCTTGCATCGATTGTACTGTCAGTGTGGGGCATTGTGGGAGGGCTCCTGAACCAGTAGCAGTTGACATAAGCAACGCAGTGTCTACACTGACACTGCCTCGACCTACCTATATCAATCTTGGCTGTACGCCGCTCGTAGAGGTGGAGTTATTAAGTTGGTGGAGTGGGGCAGTTACATCGGCGGGAGCAAAATTTAAGTGTAGACACTTCTGTAGTTAGGTCAACGTAAGCTGTACTGTAGACCAGGCCTTAGATGGGTCTTGCCAGCTACTGGGATCTGGTGGCTAGGAGGAATGAGACAGAGAGTTGAGCAGCTGCAGCTGAACCAGTACTCTGGTCACTGCAGCTCCGATTAATTACTGCAGAACAGGCCGTGTTAAGAGCTGTGCCTAACTGATGGCAGGCTAATTAAGACATTAGGCAGAGGATACAAAAAGGCACAGGAAGGAAGTGGGGGCGGGGGGTGGGGGAAGAAGGAAACAGACAAAGAGAGATTGCTCTTCCCTGCTTGCCTGAGGAGTGGATGGCTCCCTACGACTGTAGGTATAAGGATGGGTAGTGTTCATTGTAAATAAACTTCACCATGTATTTTATCAGCATAAAGGTCTCTGTGCTGCTTGTGGACTTGAGCAGAGGCAGGAGCGAGCTGGGCCGTGCCACGTATGGGTGCAAATTTTCTGCTAGACAAGTTTTCCATCCAAAAACGCTGATTTGACAAAATTGAAACGTTTCATGGGAATGTACCAATTTGGCCAACGTTTTCAACAGGAATAGTCTCAAAATGAAATGTTTTGATCAGGGTGAAAGATTTCATTTCAACTTTTGCGTTTCAACTTTTAAATTACATTCTCGTTTTACAATCGACTATAAAGGAAATGTCAAAATGATGAAATTGAAATGATTGACCTTATTGAAACAAAACATGTTGACAAAGTCAAACAGAAATAGTTCTGAACATTTCACGATGTGGGAAACTCCTTTATTTCAACTCTTTGTTCTGACAGAACGGAATTTCTTGAAAAATGGAAATTCTGGTTTTTGTTCAGCTCTACCCTACCCCCTCTCAATGACTACAGTGTCGGAAATAACCCTCCATTGGCAATGACACGGGGCCCAATTCATCTCCCATTGAGCCCAGTAGGAATATCTGCATTGACTTTGCTGGTTGGATGGAGCCCATGGACTGTGTGATGTATTAACTCCATTCCATCGCTAAGGTCTCTGGTTCCATCCATGACAGTGATGACTGTTCAATGTCTCCTGGGATCCAGAGTTTCAACTGGGAGTCTTGGAAGGGCAAACTCTCGCATGAGACAACTAGAGACAAAATGTACTGGAGGGGACTAGAAATATAGTGAAAATATTTTTTTCCAGCTCTTCCAGTTCCAGATGCAACTAAGAAGTCTAGAAATACCAGAGGACAAAATTAGAGAGGTATGTCTCAAGCAAAATCTAATAGATCAGGGAGGGCTGAAGGTCAGAAGAATTCCTGAAGTCCTGAATTTAAATCTGATTTACCTGAGAAGTCCTTAGATATTACAGTGATGGGACTATGGAAAACCCACAGACAGACAGATATGAAAAATAATGTTATGGAAGGAGAACTAAATCAGACCTTTTTGACACTTCCTAGAAGTTTGGGTTGCGGCTGAGTTTTGGGCCAAAGTTTGTTCTTATTTTATCTGAATGAACTAGGGATGGGCCTAGGCTTGTAAAGTTTGGAGTCAGGTCAGGTCCAGATCAGAACTTCACCAATGCTTGGGGATGATGTTCAGATCTAGGATTTTGGTTTGACCCCCAATTCTAATTTGAAATGGTATGACCCATCCTTTCTTTCAAGTGATTTTCTCCTCCTCTCTCCCTCTGGGACAGACTCTTCCGTAAATACCATCAGCTGTTTTAGTTGGGTGCAGAGAAGAAGAAAGAAGGTAGAAGGAAGGTAGAAGAAGACATACATGAGCGCCTCCAGCCACTGGGTGCTAGGAGGACATTGCTGTGGAGGCTTAGCCAGCAATGGGAATACTACGGTGCTAATTGGCCAATCCGCAGCCGAGTCCCCAGGAAGAATTCCGGCTGATGCAGAAGTAAGCAGAGCACGCTTCCCCCTTAGTATCTGGTCCCTGAGTGGATGTGCAATAGAAGAAGGGATCTCCTTGTGTACTATTCCATTAGCCATCTCTATCTGCATCTCTCTGGTCAGAACCTAGCCTTATAGCACTCTGTGGGGTGAGCCAGGCAGCCCAAAAGAATGTAGTAAAATCCCCTGGGGACTTGAAGATTGTCCCCAAACCTACCTTTCTTTCTTTCTTTCTTTCTTTCTTTCTTTAAAATATTGCTATTTTCAAGTAAATCAGAATCATCCTTGAGTCCAGGGAGGCTAGCGGGTGGTGAGAACCATCAGTTCTGAACTGATTGCAGACACACTTATAGCTGCAAATCAACTGCCTCCAGCTTCCTCGTCTTTTGGCCTGGATAGTGACAGGTTAAGGGCTGGTCTACACCCAGAGTTTGTCCTGATTTAGCTATACTGGTTTGGAAAACAATGTAGCTAAATCGATTCAGACCCCTAATGTTTATGCGGCTATACTGTTATAAAAGCACTTTTGTCAGCATAGCTTTTCTCTGTACATTTGTAGAAATAAGCTTTATGGGTACAGTGTTGCCAGCTCTTGCAATTTCATCGTGAGTATTACAATATTTAGTGGGTTTCTCAAAGTCCCAGGTTCTGGAGTCATGTGAATACATGAAAATCAAAGCTTTCATTAAAACCAAAGTAAATTTCTAGCTCTCAGAGAAAAGCTTGGAAATGTGACCCCCGGTGCACCTCAACCCTCGGGAACCAGAAGGTGAATAAAAAGAATTCCACATGTATCACTTTTCTAAAAATCTCATGATTTTTGGGCCCCAGACTCATGATATTTGATTGCTTGAGGTGGGCAATACTGAACCTTAGTACTGGTCCTACACAAGGGCAATTCAAAGGATGGGCTGACACCAGTTTAACTCAACACTGATTTCCAAACCAAGGTAGTTCAGTCAGTATAAAAACGGTATAGACCCGTCGTTCAAAGGAAGGATTCCATCCCAGCAAGAACAGCTCCGGCGATCTCAGCGTGACATGCGAACAGCTCTCAGGCCAGTGCCTCTGTCTCACTCTCTTTTATTCAGGGAATGAACTTTGAGGCCTTTTTATTTTCCCTTCTCACCTCTCTTTTCTGCCAAGGACTCAGACAGATTGCTTTGCAGTGTACGAATGGTACGGCTGGCTCCCAGTTCTCATCTAGCCCTCGGTACCTCCATCAGCCTCTGGGCCCCTCACTCTCCTCCTCCTTGCATAGCCTATCCCCGGAAGGTTTAACCAAGAGCTTTGCTTTAGTCTAAGGGAATTCTGGCACATGCCTTAGCAGGAAAGGAAGCCTGGACTTGAGTTTAAGGAAGCGGGCTAGGAGATCTATGTTCAATGTCTGATTACATATCTTTACTACTTATATAGCCACCCTTACCCAAGTACCTCACAGCCCCCCTGTTAGGAAGGACCATGCTATTATTCCTATTGTACAGATGGGAAAACTGAGCCACAGAGAAGCTAAGTGACTTGCCCCAAGTCACACAGGAAGTCGGCAGCAGAGCACAGAATTGTCCCCAGGTCTCTCATGTCCTAATCTAGCGCCCCGACTATTGGTTCATCCTGCATTGTTAGTACAGCTACCATGTGTTCCCTATGTTGGCAAGGCCCTTCATCTCTCTTCCATATCTGTAAAATGAAGAGGATAATACTTCCGTTATCTGTCTTCACTGTTTAGACGGGAGATTCTTTGGGGGCAGGGACCGTCTCTCACTGTGTGTTTGCACAACACCTCGAGGTGCGACCATCATACAAATAATACATAGAGGAGCGTTGTCTCCGTGGGTAGAGCAGGTGATGGGGGCGGGTTGGAAGCCTAATCCTTGCTTTGCTAAGGGCTGCTGGGACTCCCCTGGGCCAAGGAGGCTGGGAACCAATGACCGAATGGTGACATGGGGGCTCGTGGCCCCTGGTCTGGCCTCTCTTGTCCCCGGCCAGCAGAACTAGTGAGTTCTCCCCGGCCTTGTGTGAGATGCTCCTTTGACTCCTGGTCTCGGGGCTAGCAGTGCCGCCCGTTAGCACAGCTCCACTTGGCAGCTTACAGCTGAGCTTTCATGATCAGCTCAGCCAAGTCCACCGCCCGGCACCTGCTGGCTGAGGCGCATGGAGGTAACTGCCTGGGGGAGGCAGGAGAGGCTGGTAACTGGATGGGCCACTTTGTGAACTAACCCAGAGGGGTCTCTCCAGGCCATGATTGGGGCCCTCTGTGGGGAAGAAGGAAACTGGTCTCTGAATCAACCGCCCGGCAGCTTCCAGTGTTTTCCCCCTTGAACCTTCACCGGGGCTAGAGCTGTTAATAACAAGCTTATGCAATCATTGCCCTTGCTGTGTTCTCTACCCTTGATAGGCCGTCTCTCTCCACAGCCCCCTCTGTCCTGCCCCAGGCTGCACCGTCTGTAAATCCAGCTCTTTGTCATATTTTTGAACTGGCTCGTCCATTTCACCGCTGCCTTCTACTGGGGAGAAACGGAACTGCTCAACTGTGCATCCTGGCCCTATAGTGGCAACTGATGAAGAGTTTCCTTTCACTTAAATGGTAGGGGACCATGGTCTTTGGATCAGGAGTTCTGAGTACTCTCCCACCATGCAGTCCTCCATGGCCTTGCTATGCGGTATAGTGACATCACTGAAGTTGGGGTGGTAGCGGCGGCCGGAGCCCCGGGCCCTTTAAATGGCCCCCGAGCCCCAGGGCTCCCAGCCGCCTCTGCAGTAGCTGAATTCGACATATCCTATTCGACTTACCCCGCTGTGAGGACAGCGGCAAATCGACCGCCACGGCTCCCCCGTCGACGGCGCTTCCTCCTCCTGACGAGGTGGGAGTACGCGCGTCGATTCGGGGATCGATTTATCCGTCTAGATGAGACGCGATAAATCGATCCCCGAGAGATCGATTTCTACCCGCCGGTCCGGGCGAGTCATGTAGACGTGCCCTGAGCCTTTTCTCAGCCTCGTGCTACCAGTGCTTCTGTGGCTGCGCCTGGTGCTTCCTCACTGCCTCCTCTCTCAGCTTATCTGGTCCTTCTGCTGTTTCTCTCACAGACACAAAAACCTTCACAAAACAATAGTCAGAGAAACCCTTCCCCCCATGTGTGCCTATGTTTTATGTGGTGACAGGTGCCTGTTTCTCTCTCATGTACCTGACCTGCTGGAGTTTCAGCTGTTTGGTTGCCTAAAGGAGCTTAATGGCTTCTTTCAACTATTTAAAATGAAGGGCAGCTGTTCCCCCCAACCCAGTTTCCAAGTGATTGAACCAACCCATCACAATATCCTGAATGCCAGTGCCCCCACACACCCCTGCTCCCTCCGCCCCTGGCCCTGCATAGCCGCCCTCTCTGGCACATATATAACTGCACATTGTAATATCCAAATCGCAGCCAGTAACCAGCACAGAAGGAAGATGCGTCAGTAACTAACTACAGTCAAGCAGTCCCTAAAGGACAATAGTTCTTATGCACATCGTCTCTTTAAATCTGCATGTTCTTCCCTACAGGGGTATTTTTAGTTGGCAGTCCTTCCCTGGAAATGGTGTGTTTTCATTGCAACACAACGGGCCCTAGTTTTAAACATTACACATTCTTCTGGGTTTTTTTTTTAGTATTGACTTTTTAAAGCCAATCTCTTTTCATCTCTTACATAGTTGTGTGTGTCTGTTGATGTGTGTGTTTATGTCTGTGTGCACTTGTGTTCATATACATGCACACGGATGGAATGTGGAACAGTGGGGTTTGCAATGCGAGAATAAGTCCAGGGGAGATGGATTATTAACCAGCCAGTGATTCAGACCTAGGCATGTCTTTGGTGCATTTATTTCATGTTTGTGCAACGTATCACGTTTTTGTAATGCTCGTGCAATCAGAAGTAGTGCGCCTTAAACAAACGGGTCTCGGAGGGTGCGTCCACACAACAGCTGGGAGGTGTGATTCCCAGCTTGGGTAGACGTACACACGCTAGCTCCGCTCAAACTAGCACGTTAAGAATAGCAGCGTGGCCGTAGTGGCACAAGCAGTGGCCCAGGCTAGCGGCCTGAGTACAACCCCACCTAGTCCCCTGGGCACATCTAGCCTAAACCGTCACTCATGCTGCAGTGGCCACACGGCTACTTTTAATGGGCTAGCACCTATATGTCTACTGAAGCTGAGAATCACACCTCCCAGCTGCTAGACCGTCCTTTCTCTCTTCCTTGCTTTTTCCAGCTCCATCTCTGAAGCAATAAGGTAGAGCAAACGCAGCACTTCAAAGCTCCCTAAAATTGTCCTCCCCCTTGCTGACCACATGGCTGCTGCGTGCTGTTCCTGCAGTCCAAACCGCCGGAGGAGATTTTAGCAGCAGACGTGAAAAGTGCCTGCAAAAATCAAGGCAGATATGAGTGGGATTCAGCAGCCTGGCTGTGGGATTTCTTCCATCGCAGCTACATATGCATGCACCACGCCACGCAGACATGCACGCATGGATGTTTCTCATGTCCACTTAATAACAGAGCTACCATATGAGCTTGTATTGCACATTGTCAGGGAACAGGAATCTGGGCACGGGTTGGTCCACCTCCGAATGTTTGGAGGGGAGGCAGTATGGGCTGGTGCCGAGGCTAATGGCCTTGTAAAGAAGATTTGGGTTCTGCCAGTGACCTGCTGCGTGACCTCTCTGTGCTTTAGGCCTCGTACTGCCTGTCCAGAGAGGGGTGAATTTCACCATCAGAGCAGAGTTTAATCCTCCACTGACCACTCTCCCAGACCCGAGGGAAAACATTCCCTTTTGTTCCTGGTTCTTTCTCCTCTCTTGATTCCGTCCCACGGTCTCTGTTCTCGGACACCTATCTGCTTCCTCCTCCTCAGGCCGTAAATTATTCATTTACATTCAGACATTGCATTGCACAATCCCGCCTCATTGGCTGAACTCGGAACAGCAGTAGCCAGAGGTCAGGCGAGTCAATTTCAGCCAGGGATGAGCCTTCAGGCATGAATCCCCTTCAAAATGAACAGAAACCCGTTTGCAGTGTCTTTTAAAACTCCTTTAAGATCATGCCCGTATCATTAATAGACTAAAATCAATGCAGAGCAGCCAGAAACTATTTTCTCCTTCACTTATCTGCCAAGAACTGAATCCAGGGTTTCCCTTGCATGAGCTGATGATATCTCCAGCACCTGGAGCAGGCAGGGCAATCATGCTCTCTTTAGTAAGGTCATGGCCTGGTGCTGAGGATTATGGAAACATCAGCTCAGCTCTGATGAGAAGGGCAAAAGAGGGACTGATTTCGCTCATCAAATATTTTGCTTTAAAATCTTCAAATTAGCCTTTATATTTTCTGAACGATTCGGGATCTTTAGCTTCTTTTTTAACCTCAACCTCCTTTTTAATCAGGACAAATGCCGAGAAACTAATAATTTGCAGGATTAATTTGAAAGAAATCTGATGAGGTTCAACAAGGAGAAGTGCAGAGTCCTGCACTTAGGACGGAAGAATCCCATGCACTGCTACAGGCTGGGGACCAACTGGCTAAGCGGCAGTTCTGCAGAAAAGGACCTGAGGATTACAGTAGACGAGAAGCTGGATATGAGTCAGCAGTGTGCCCTTGTTGCCTGAAGGCCAACGGCATGTTGGGCTACATTAGTTGGAGCATTGCCAGGAGACCGAGGGAAGTGATTATTCCCCCTCTATTCAGCACTGGTGAGGCCACATCTGGAGTATTGCATCCAGCTCTGGACCCCCCACTACAGAAAGGATGTGGATAAATTGGAGAGAGTCCAATGGAGGGCAACAAAAATTATTAGGGGGCTGGGACACATGACTTATGAGGAGAGACTGAGGGAACTGGGCTTATTTAAACTGCAAAAGAGAAGAGTGAAGGGGGATTTGATAGCAGCCTTCAACTACCAGAAGGGGTGTTCCAAAGAGGATGGAGCTCGGCTGTTCTCAGTGGTGGCAGATGACAGAACAAGGAGCATTGGTCTCAAGTTGCAGTGGGGGAGGTCTAGGTTGGATATTAGGAAACACTATTTTACTAGGAGGATGGTGAAGCACTGGAATGGGTTCCCTAGGGAGGTGGTGGAATCTCCATCCTTAGAGGTTTTTAAGGCCCGGCTTGACAAAGCCCTGGCTGGGATGATTTACAGCTAGTCTACACTGGCAATGTTAAAGCGCTGCCGCGGCAGCACTTTAACGTGGCTTGTGTAGTCACGGCAAAGCGCTGGGAGAGTAGCTGGGAACCGCACTGTCTACACTAGCATGTTACAGCGCTGAAACTTGCTGCGCTCAGGGGGGAGTTTTTTCACACCCCTGAGTGAGAAAGTTGCAGCGCTGTAAAGTGCCAATGTAGACAAGCCCTTAGCTGGTGTTGGTCCTGCTTTGAGTAGGGGATTGGACTAGATGACCTCCTGAGGTCTCTTCCAACCCTAATCTTCTATGATTCTATGATTCTTCTATGAAAGCAAATCAAAAGCTCTCTTTTTTGGAAAACTTTCTATTTTATAGACAAGTCACTGTGGGCTCATGAGATTTCATAGTCTAGAGCAGGCTGGGAGCTCTGTGGAAAAGCCAGGGTATCGCAGGAAACATTTTTGATGAGTCTGTAGGTGGTGGTCTCACCCTGAGCTGGTGTCAAACCAGTGAGCCAGCCAGGCTAGGGGTGCTGTGCTGTGGGAGATGCCATCTTAGCGAGGAGATGTGAAAACGAGGTTCCGAGCAGGGGTGTTCATCACCCCTTCCATGGCACCATTCACAAGACAAGTTCTGCACTCAGCCCTTACATCCTGCCTCTGTAATAGAGCTGACCAGACAAGAAAAAAATGTCATCCCAAATCAGGACAAAAAGTCAAATCTGAAAATTTCTGCAGGAAGGACAATCTAGAAAATTTCCATTTTGGAAGAACCAAGATAGAACTTCTTGGCTTGCTGGCTGGTTGCTAGGTGGACAGATGGGGCGGTGGGCAGCCTGGAGACGCACACATTGTGGGAGTTGGCTGTTTGGGGAGTCCAGGGAGCAAGACTGCTCCAATGCATATTTGCTTTGCAAAGCAGCATAGCGTTAACAGGGGAGACTGAAAGAGTGGGTCAGGTATTCACCCAGGAGGTCAGAGACCTAGGTTCAAGTGGCTGTCCTATATCAAGCAGAGAAAGGAGTTGAACATGGGTTTCTTACATCCTGGGTGAGAGCTTTAACCACTGGGCTATTGAGGAACAGGGGAGGCAGTTGTTTTGCAAGAAAGGGTTGACCTGGCTTAGCCACCCCCCCCATTAATGATAGGAGAGGGTCCACGGCAACGAATCCCAAGTGGAGTTGGGTGCCGGAGACACTGAGGAGGGCAGGGCTTAGGCCACACCCCTCTCCTCAGCCTTTTCCTATTGGCTAGTTTAGATGGGTCCCCGCTCAGCATGCCGGCTTTTGCGAAATCATTCTTCGGTGCCTAACTGTCCCTATGCATTGCATAAGGAGCGTGGGCAACAAACTCAGGGCCGTGGATCGCAGTAAGTGACAGGGCACTTTAGATTGCAATGCTGAGCCTACCTCCCCTTTGTGGATCTAGCCTAAAGAGAATAAGTGGCTTGACCAAGGTCACACAAGAAGCCTGTGGCAGAGCTGGGAACAGCACCCAGGTTTCCCAAGTACCAAGCTAGCATCCTAACCACTGGACCATCCTTTCTCAAGCACATCCCTTGTATTCCTTCTAATATTTTAAAAACTGTATTTACTGTAACTCTTGATAGCCTTGCTTTTTGTGTGAACATGTGGTCTTGGAAACATCCAATTTTGTTTTGAACCCCACTAAGCTTGTGGCCTCAATATCTTAAAGCAGGGAGTTCCACTGATTAACTAGGCATCATCTATTTATTCCCTTTTTAAAAACCTCCAGGGATGGGGCTCCCACTACAATTCCGCAGACGATAGATCTCACCAGAAGGATGTTTTTCATCCTATTCAGCTGAATTGCTGTCATTTACATTTCATTCAGTTATCCCAGGTTATACAAATATTTTTTTCAAAAATTAGAAATGGAAGGAATTCCTATTAATACATCTTTTCTTGTTCCTCCGGGGGAAAAACAAACAGATGGGATTTATTTTTAATCATTAAAATATTATTGAATTTTCATAACAAATAACGACATCGTATCTACAAAGGGTAGGAACAAAAAGCAGAAATTCCGTCTGCCAACTGAAACAACAGCATATCAATCCCTGACTTGTCGCGCTACCATGCAGTCACAGTACCCAGGTTAATGAGCACTAAAGGAGCTTTTAAAAGTCTGGATTGGTCTGGACATTTGAGCCTGTAAAAAGAGAAAAGGAAAGGGAGGAGAATCAGTAATTCCTGCCATATTCAATGCTAAATAATGATGTTATAGAAATTGACGAGTTTAGCCTCACAACCATTCTGGGAGGTAGGTCAGTATTAACCCCCTCTACAGATGGCAAAACTGAGGCAGAGAGAGACTAAAAATGGGAACCTGCTGCCATTTATTTCAATGGTAAAACTCTCATTGAGTACAGCAAGATCAAGTGACTTGCCCACATTTAGACAGGAATAGAGCTGAGTGAATAATTGATTTTTTTCAGTTCGGGGACTGAACTGAAAAATCGGGCGGGGGGGCAGGGGGGAGGAATTGGGTTGATTCGCACCAAAACTGATTTTTTTTTTAAATATGACATAGCCTAGAAAAAAAACCTGAAAAAATAAAATTGTTTTGAATTGACCGAAACATTTTCGGTTGAGCCAAAAAGAAATGTTTTCAGTGTTTTGGTTTGGTTGTTTTCAGGTGTTTTTCACCTAAAAAAAAACCCACTCGACCGCTTTTAAAAATGGAACACAATTTTGAAAGTAAAAGTCGCAATGAAATGTTTCAAAAATTTCCGACACCAAGTGTTTCGAAAGGGAAAAGTCAAAATGAAAAATTTTCATTTGTTTTTTAAAGGTCAACACTAGGCATTGAAATTGACCCAAATTTGCAAATAGTTTTGAAGCCCCCGCAAAAGACATTTTTTGGCAATCATTCTATTTACTGAAAACGTTTCACTTTGCTCTACAGAGCAGGGGATAGAACCCAGATTTCTTGACTTCCCTGGGCATAAGAGTGGGAGAGGACATACCCTCATGACCCCACACGGCTCCTGTTTTCTGCACTCTTTCTTTTCTGCAGAGCTCTAGGACTGTGTCCACACTAGAGAAGTGAAGGGGCTGCACTTGAATTGGGGGGGATAGAGCCAATTTTAGAACAAGCAGATCAATGCATACACAGTGATTCACATTCTTAACTATTGCTGGTGTGCCGGACGTCCACCCTAGTGCTGCCCTGTAGCTAACCCTCCCACAGTTCCCAGAGGCGATTTGGGAAGGATACACTGGTGCATCATAGGACAATGGTGTGGGAGCCTAATGGAGCTACTCTGCCTAGTCTATGTCTACACTGGCACTAAAACAGTTCGGCTTGAACCAGTTCTTAGACTTGCTGAAAGCACGTCTAATTGGAGTTGCTCTTGGAATGGAGATAGACTGTTTGGAATACTTGTGTGTGTGTAACCCACACACCTCCTGGGGGTGGTGCTCTGTCCCATCTAGTGACACTGAGACCACTAGCGATTAATGAGTCTGCTACAGCCTTAGCTACGGGGCACGTGGTTTTTAGCTCCTGCCGTAGAGGTTCAAGCACTAAGCTCCAGAAGTTCTAGACTTGATCCCGCCCGGGTCTGTTGGTGTTACATGTGGACCTGAGGTGGTTGTGGTGGCCAGTATTGATGTTCCTCCTTTTCTGGGTGCCCACCTTGAGACACATGAGACCTGATTTTCAGAGCGGTCGAGCGCTCACACAAGTGCGACTGAAGTCAGTGGGAGCTGTGAATGCTCCACACCTCTTGCAGCTAGCCACTGGACTCCGGCGGGCGGATGTGGGACTTACCCGGCGCGTAGCCCTGAGTGACCTCTGCTCCGGGTGAAATTCACCCACCACGGAGAGAACCCGTTCTTTGTCACGGTGTTCAGGCCAATTCTGCGTGTGTGCATTCTGAGCTGCACACCACACCGCAGCCTAATGAAAGGACGGCTTGGCCCCGGTGGAGTTTTCCTGCTGGGATTTGTTTGCTGGTGACATTTGGCCTTTGCGGCAGTGACAGAAGCTTTCTGGGAAATTGCCAGGTGCTTGCATTTCCCCCAGAAGGCTGGGATCTGAGTCATTTATCTACAAACCCCGCCCCCAGCCAACAGCAAGAGGTGATTTGCCCTAACCCTCCTTTAGCCCACAGTTGCTACTGGTTATTGGTCTGCACACAGCAGACGATGCCACTTTGTTGCTGCCCTACACCATGGTAGCTCCTGGATCAGCAGTAATGAGAATGGATCATCCTGCCCTCTCGCTGGCCCTTTAAAGGCAAGTCGATCGCAGCCTAGCGTGGAGGCTGGGGCAGCAATGCACTCTGGGAAGAAGGGGTAGTAAGGATATAAGGCGAGCGTGCTTTGGTCAGTGTGGTGAGAGGTGTGGAGGGTAGATGAGCTGTTTATGGGCTTTGCTGCTGCGGAGAGCAGGGCTGCTGTGGGTCTCTCTAGAAGAGAGACTGGGGACAGAGCTAAGTCTGAGGGGATGCTCCGGGCACAGACGGAGGCTGCTCTGGTGGGAAGGAGCCCTGGGGGGGGGATGGCTCTGGATGGGAGGGTGCTGGTAGAAATGCTGCAGAATGGCGTTCTGTTAGCATTGCACTGTAAGACCCTGGTGCAGGTGCTGCTGTTGGAGACTTTAGAGCAGGGGAGGAGGGGTTGTTTGGAGTGGTCTGGGCAATTAGCACTGGTCTCCCTTTGATACCAGACAGGGGAAACTGAGGCAGAGCGAGCAGAGGATAATGGAGAGACAGTTATGGTCTGATACTCCTCAAGGGTCAAGCCCAAGAATCTGGCTCTCAGCCTGAATAACTGGCCAGGGAGGCAGATGAGGGGAGGGCCCTTTGGCCTCCACCTCTGTCCTCATAGAATTATAGAATATCAGGGCTGGAAGGGACCTCAGGAGGTATCTAGTCCAACCCCCTGCTCAAAGCAGGACCAATTCCCAACTAAATCATCCCAACCAGGGCTTTGTCAAGCCGGGCCTTAAAAACCTCTAAGGAAGGAGATTCCACCACCTCCCTCGGTAACCCATTCCAGTCCTGCCTCCACCTGGTCCCTGGAGCTGAGCTCCATGTTGTTTCCCCACATCTGCCCGGGGGAATTGCATTACTACTGTTGCTATGGAGAGAGCTGAAACTGCAGGCTGGATTTAACCTTGAGACAGGCCGAAACAAAACGACGCAGCGCTCCCCTTCGAGGGTGTCAGAGTCCCAGGGGACAAGCTGTCCGGACGCCGTCTCAGAAGATCTTCCCTCCCTCCCATCACTTCCAGAGATTCCTCTGCTCCCCGTGGCTACTTCACCCCCCTCGGCCTCTTGCCGGACTCCCTCATCCAGGGCAGGATTTCCCTGGGCTTCCTCCTTGTCCCTGGCCAACTCCCCTTCCCTCTAGAGAGTGGCTGCAGATCTCCTGCCTCCAGCCCCTCCTGCTCTCACTTCCTGGCTTTATCATCCTATCCCGGCTCCTCCCCGCGCTGGGCTTCATCTGCCATTAAGCCTTATCAGTCCCTCGCTCCCCTGCAGGCAGGGCCAGCTCCAGGGTTTTTGCCACCTCAAGCAGCAGGGAGGGAAGACAAGATCATGATCGGCCGCAGCTCCGCCACGCCGCTTCAGTCTTTAGCAGCCAGTCCTTCCCTCCAAGAGGGACCTGCCACCGAATTGCCGCACATGCCACCCCTTTCCGTTGGCCACCCCAAGCATCTGCTTGCTGCGCTGGTGCCTGGAGCCAGCCCTGCAGGGGCAGTGTCTGAGATTAACTGGACCCTTCTGGCCTGCATTACCCTACTCAGCGTTTGCGTGAGGTGAACACCACATCACAGGGACAAATACACCACGTTGTTCATGTGCATTATTGTTGTATCCACCAGGCAAGGTATTAACAAACTTCATTTACAGTGGAAACCTCTTTACCAAGCTGTAGCTGCACACTCTGTAACTCTCACCCAGTCTCCTCAACTCCTCCCCCCTCCTTCCTGTCCTTTCAGACTCCCAAAAGCCAGTGCTCCCAGTTCTAATCACATGCAGCATCTAAACACCATAATTATGAAAGTCAAACTCTGTTGCTGCTCCAGAAGTGTGTCGCTCCAAAGAAGTGGCTGAAGGATTTTATTGGGCAAGTGGCACCTTTAAAGGTGCTGTAGAGAATCATAGAATATCAGGGTTGGAAAGGACCTCAGGAGGTCATCTAGTCCAACCCCCTGCTAAAAGCAGGACCAATCCCCAGACAGACTTTTGTCCCAGATCCCTAAATGACCCCTCCAGGACTGAACTCACAATCCTGGGTTTAGCAGGCCAATGCTCAAACCACTGAGCTATCCCTCCCCACATATGCTGCTCTACAGGATTTCAGCACCCCCTGTGCTCACTCTCCCTGTATAGCTGAGTGGACCAGCCAGTTGATCAGGCTACAGGAGCATTATCTCCCTGGATGCTCACAACGCAAAGGACCTGCCATATCTCAGGGCTCCTGCTGTCACACATCTCATGCCCGGTCTCCTCACCATGCCTACCTGCATCTTAGATTCAGCTGGCAGCTGGTAGATCAGGTCACAGTGACGTTCCATCTTCCATTGTGTTCATAACCCCCAGGACAAGCCATGTCGCTCACAACCTGTGTCCATCCCTTCCATCCGTCTACTGCCAGTCATCGGGGCAGCTACCATTCAAGCCAGATGCTCCCATGTGGTTTGGTGCCTCTCTCCTGACTCATGAGTGACACTACCATCCTTAAAAGCAAATCTATCAATCACCTCGTCCTCTCCGGTGAGCTACATAAGTAGGAGAGAAGGTGAGGCAGGGAATGCACATGCCTGTGGGTTTCCTCTACTGTAGGAATTCGGATGCAGTATCCACAGGGTACAGTTGGTGGCAGCAAAGTATAAACACAGAGACCAAGGAAAATATTGATGATATGTAATAACGATCAGTCCCTTTGTTTTAAGTTATCACAAACCGGCTCCTGCAGGCAGTTGGCTGTTTCAAGGGGAGCACCACCAAGATCTCTGTCTGCGTGGTGGCCCCTTTTGTTATCTCCTGGTGACAGCCTCAAGGAGCTCAATCTTTTGAGTTTTATAGAGAAGGTTAAGAGATGACTTGATCGCCATCTATAAGTACCCACATGGGGAGCAGCTATGTAATAGTGGGCTCTTCCATCTAGCAGAGAAAGTTCTAACATGAGCCAATGGCTGGAAGTTGAAGCTGGAAATAAGGTTTAAATTTTTAACTAGGGGAGTAATTAATCACTGGAGCAATGTACCAAGGGTTGTGGCCGATCCTCCATCACTGGCCATTTTTAAATCAAGCTTAGGTGTGTTTCTGAAAGATCTGCTCTAGGAATTATTTGGGGGCAATTCTATGGCGTGTGTAGTACAGGAGGTCAGGCTAGATTGGTTCCTTCTGGCCTTGAAATCCGTGAAGTGATGAAAGCACATGAGAACTGCCGACCAACTAGACCTGTATCTCGTCTGTGGCAGTGGCCAATCCTGATTGTTACAGACAAAGGAATAACTGCCCCCATCCCGGATTGCACCTAGTCATACAATGCAGAATTAACCTGTGTAACTCACTGCCCCATGGTCATAACCTTCATACAAAACGTTGGTATCTTGTAGCTTGGCAGGGGGTCAGACTAGCTGACTCTTGCAGTCTCTTCTAACCCTATGGTTCTATGAGCCTGTGTCTGACTACAAACGGCACCTTCCTTTAGGAAAGTTTGCCCTAATAAACAAATAAATTAGGGCTACATTTTTAGATCTGGGCATTTACATGTACTCTGCAAAAATGTGTGTATTTGCATGATTTATTTGCTCACGCAGTCCCCACCAGGGCATGCACAATTATGGTAACTGCATGTGCAAGTTGCCAGGTGCACATCTAATGAGGCAGTTGATTGCACATTCCTGGGTCCAGATCCCTGGGTCTGGTCTAGTTACACTCAGCGCAGGGGCAGGGGTGTGGAGAGACAGCGCTAAGCTAGCTTTCCATTCAGTGGTGCACCCCTGAGCCAACTTCATTGTGACTTCAAGCAGCTCCTCTGTGACCACGCTGCCAGCACACCTATTACTGCCACTAGCTCAGTAAAACATTGGGTCCATGCCCTGGTTTTCATAGCGGCAGCAAAGCACTACCCTCCCCACCCTGCTAGCTCAGCTACTCTGGCAAGGGTGTGGGTGGAGCCAAGGGTCTGCCCCGCCCCCTTTTCTGCCCCTCCCACTTCCTGCCCTGTAGAGGGAGGGAGTGGCTGAGTAGCACTGCTTATTCCTAT
>NW_020664409.1:109280043-109290197 GCF_002925995.2 Terrapene triunguis | reverse complement strand
TCCCTTGTACCCCTTGTTAAGAGGCAGAGCAGGGAGAGAACTGGCGTGAGGATAATCCACATTCTCCTACAGAAGAGTGACCCCTGCGGCTGAACGGCCTCGATTTGGGCGGAGAAGGGAGCAATCTGCCCCAGTGATGGGGTGAGAAGGAGCGGGGCACATGGGAGGTTTGCTAGTACCCATTCACAGTCTACGAGGGGCCTTGGCTGAAGTGAGAATGGGTGGGCAGAGACTGTGGCTCGGGGAGTCCTGCGCAGGTCCCAGGGAGGTGGAGTGGGTGTTCTGCTGGAGCGGGTGTTCTGGAGTCTCTCTAAATTTGCAGCCCAAAGACTCACCGATCGCTTAGAGCAACAGGCCTGAAGCCTTCTTTGTGCCTTGGGCCACATTGTAATAGACGGATTGTCTCCTGGACCTTCTCCCATTCCCTTTCAATGTCCCACGGACCATCTGCCTGGTGCCCTCCCATCTGTGCTCAATTCATGTTCTAGCGGCAGCTGTGGCAACATGCTAGCGCCCTGGAGACCACAGCCGGACAATCGTCACCACGGGCAAGTGCCGCAGCGCTGCTGGGAACTGGCTTTGGGCTGGCTCTTCTGAGCCCATGATGGCCACAAACAGCAGCCAGTGAACTCCAGCACCCTCTGGAGAGGCAGGGTGACCCTGTGGCTAAGGGACAGGAGTGGGGCTCGGGAGATATGGGCTCAACCTACAGATTCCCCATGCGACCTTGGGTGAATCTCTGTGCCTCAGCTCCCGGGCTGTAAAATGGGCACAGTGATAGTGCACTTCCTTTGCTTGTCTTGTCTCTTTGGACTGCAACCTGTCGCAGGGCGGCTGGCCCCCTGTGATTGAAATAGGTCCAACTCTCCTGTGCCAGCCTCCCAGCGGAACCAGCTAAGGGGGTGGGGCTGCCCATGGGAGTTCAGGGAGAGGAAAGCTAGAAGGGGAGCTGCCGGGGGAGCGGGTCTCCTGCAGGGGTCCCTGAAGAAGGGAGTTGGGCGCTGGGGAAGGAGACTCAGCGGAACATTTTGTTTTTCCTTCGGAAGAAGGCAGGCCAGGCCTTGCTTCTTCTCCAGCTGCCCAGCGAGCAGAAAGGGCTGGTACCTCAGGGCGCAGGGCCTGGGGCTGGCTTAAAGCTAAATGGAAGCGTTGGGCTTGTGTTTGCTTTTTTGGAGCTTTGTGATAATAAAGAAACCGGCCCCCCCAGGAAGGGCTGTGAAGGGGTGAGCAAGGCTGCCTGCGTGGGCGGCACGTGAACCCCCATTCGGAGAGGCTAGCCCCCCCCCATCCTGCCCCTTCCACCGAGGGCCCGCCCCTACCCTGCCACTTCTGTCTGAGGCCCTGCCCCCACTCCTCCCCTTGCCCGCCGGGGCCAGAGGAGCCCCGAGCCCCCCACCCTGGGCAAAGGAGTCTCAGCCGGCCCGCCCGAACCCCCGCCTGCCCGGAGGAGGTCTGAGCCCTGCCACGGGGCTGTGGCGGGGAGCCTTACCAGAGGTTTGTGTCGCCCATGGCTGCGCGGAGTTTGTTTAGGGCTCTCTGAAGGCAGGGAAAACAGGGGCAGGGCACTGCAGAGACACATCTGGGCCAAAGGGGGGCACTCAGGTGGCACAGCCTGGTTGGAGCAGAGGCTATCTCGTACCATGCACATCTGTAGCATCTAGCACAATGGGTCCCTGATCTCAGTTGAGGCCTCTAAGTATTCCCGTAATACCGATCATTAATAGTACCCCTCGTCCCCCAGTGCAGCTCAGGTTTATTTTTGTAGCTTGCATAGAATTATAAGCAAGAGTTAAAAAGCCCAGGCTCTAAAAATACTGCACGGCTGGTTGGCATGCGTGCATTCAGCACTGCTAATGCTCCAGGGCCATTGTATAATCGCTCCATCTCGCCGTGCGCCCCTGATTTCCATATTACTAGGGAAGGAGATAAGTGGAGTCCAATTGAATAGTTTTTATCCCAGGCTTTAAAAAACATCGGCAGAGTCATTAAGTGGGGAATGTCAGATGTGAGCGGCGATGCGAACGTGCGACACGCTTGGCGTTTCGTTGGTTGAACCTGGGCTGCGGTCATTCCTCGGGGGGAGTAAACCTCACTCCTGCAAGTAATCCCACTGACTTCGGCGGCACTCCTCTCACGAGGTGGGGTTTCAGGCAGGGCCATCCTTAGACATTGTGGTGCCCTACGCACACGCCCCCTCCAGGCCTCCACGGGGGGTGGGGGGGCTGCACCCAAGGTCTGTGGGGGGCAGGAGAAGGCTTGGGGGGGTAAGGGGAAAACCGCCCCCCAGCACTCACCGGTGGCGCGGCTGGGAGCTGGCAGAGCAGAGCGGGTTAGGGATGGGCCTTTCCACTTCCCGCTGCCCAGTGAGTGCAGGGCATGCCCGACCCCTGCTGCAGTCCCCCGGGACGTAGCTCAGGGGAAGGGGTGCAATGGAGGTGGGGGTGGGGGTGGGGCGGAGCAGGGGTGGGGGCGGGGCAGCTTTCCTGGTCGGCCCAGCTGGCTGGGGGATCGAGCTGGCCGCTGGAGCAGCACGCAGCTGCGTAGGGCACCAGGAAATTTGGTGCCACAAATCTCCTGGTGCCCTACGCAGCTGCATAGTTTGCATATGGGTAAGGATGGCCCTGGTTTCAGGGTCTGTCTCTTTATGGCCATATAAGGGCAGGAGGGAGTGAAGAGGAGCTTTTTCAAAGGCGTTGCCTTGGGCTGAGGTGCCAAACTGCCCTTTGTGCCTTTGCAAATTGCCCCCGGAGTTCAGGCTACTTTGGATTCGGTCTCCCATGCAGGATAATACTGGGGATGTTTCCAGTATATCCAGAGGTAGGACAGGCAGAGAACACCGGTGCAAAAAGCAGAGACCAGAAGTGAGGATCTCTGTACTAACCAAGCAGCACGTCAAGCAATGTGGCAGAGACACAGCATCAGTGAAAAGGCCAGTGGGCGACTGTAGCATGGTCAGATGCCAATGGAAGCCTACATGTTGGAGAGCCTGGCACTCAGGCTGTTTGGGGCTGGGGACCAGCATCCATTCCTCCATCAGGGCAGAAATCACTGTGAACTTGGTCACTATTTCTGCATTTGTAAAAAGGCCCAGATCGTTTGAGGAGTAATCACGACATCTTCAAGGGAGGAGGGAAGGTCTTGTGGTTTATTTGCGCTGCACTGCGCTGAGTCAGACTCATTGCACCGTGCCTCAGTTTCTCTATTCTATTCTATTTCCCAACCTCACAGGGCCCTTATCCTCCCTTCCCTTTCTCAGGGAATCTCCAGCCTATGCAGCCATAGGCATGACAGCTCGGAGGCACCTTGCTGAGCGTGTTGGGGCCTCTGGGCACTTCTCACATGAGTGTCCAATACACACACCACAGCCCAGCCTGGCCTTCAGGGACTATACAGTGCACAGGGATTTGAATGAGACTAACACACTATGTCGAAAAAGCAATGAGCATCCAGCGGAGACTAAAGCCCCTTTGGATCACTTGAAACTGCCAAGCTTTGGATAATGTCTGAAAATAATTATCTGATTTTTGCATCATTAGTGATTAAAGCTCATGCTTCAGGACACACGCTGCTCTCCACAGGGGTCAGGAAGGACTTGTTCCCTTTCACATGCAGCATTGTCACATTCCTGCCCTCCCTCCCCCAACCTTCCTATGAAACATCAGGTATTGGCAACTTTTTGGTACCAGACATGATGGACGTGAGTCCTAATTGTGCAGGGCAAATCCTCTGTTTCCTGTTACAATGCAACAGCATGAGTAGCAATCTTTGCTCAATAACTGGGCCATCAGAGGGTGCTTCAGGTCAGGACTGCGCAGTGTGGAGGCCCCAGGACTGGAATAGCAGGGGGGTTGAGGTGCATTGGCAGAGTTGGGTGGGGTCCCAGGCTTGCAGCATTATAGGGTGTTGTGGGTTAGGATGAGCTGCATTGGAAGAGCAGTGTGGAGGCCCCAGGACTGGAATAGCCGAGGGGTCGAGGTGCATTGGCAGAGTTGAGTGGGGTCCCAGGCTTGCAGCATTATAGGGTGCTGTGGGTTAGGATGAGTTGCATTGGTAGAGCAGTGTGGAGGGCCCAGGACTGGAATAGCAGGGGGGGTTGAGGTGCATTGGCAGAGCTTTGTATCTGGAGAGCCCCTCAGCAAGGGGTGCCATGGATTGAGCAGCCTTCCAGAGCGGGGTGCTGTCCCAGATCTGGGCCAACAGGAGGTGCGAGTTCAGGGCTGACGTGTATTAGCAAAGCGGCATCGGGGTCTGCAAAGACATGCGGGGGCAGGTCTGAGGTGAGCTCTAGCCGCAGAGCTGTGTGGCAGAAGCTCGCTGAACGCCCATCTCCAACCGCTGTGAATCACTCCAAATCAGGAGCAATCAATTCACTCGCAACGGTTCTTTCTTCCTTTCTTTTTTTAATAAAAAGCCAAAGCCGGGAAACCAATATTTCATAGGCACCTGATTGATCACCGTGCTTTAACCAAGTGTCACTTAAAATAACTCACAGCAAATCGGCGGTGTGTGTTTTCGTAATGCAGGAGAAATTACTTACAGATTATTGCCTTGCTACGAGATACAAATGACAGGCGTTTAAAACAAATAAAAGCCTTAAATCTGTTTACTCCCTTTCTTTTACCGCCTCACATTTTTAGGGGGGAAAATACTTAAAGCTGCTCAACGGGATGTTTTATTTCTTTCCTCTCAAGAGAATCGGGAGTTATTGTGCGGCCGGGGAGATGAAGTTGTCAAAGCACTGGGCTGGCATTGGGTGAGCTGGAAACACAAGTGCCTTTGCCGTATACCAGGTGCTCCCAGGCCTGCCCCATTTTCACACTGCCGCACAGGGGCTCAGGAGTGCAAGTGAAGGCCCTAATCCTGCAGCCAGCTCCTTCTGCCTGTGCAACAGCTGTTTGACTCAATGGGAATCTCCTCAGGCATTATAGTCCGCCTACCTCTATCCAGTTGCGAAAGCAGTGCCTGTATATGCTTTCTGGCCAAGCATCTGGGGTGAGCCACCTAGATTCCTTGCCTATATGTATCTGGCCCCTAGCAATGCCATGCTCTGCCACTAACTTCCTGTGTGATCTTGGGCACATTACTTAGCCAGGGGAGGGAATACCTCAGTGGTTTGAGCATTGGCCTGTTAAACCCACGACTATGAGTTCAATTCTTGAGGGGGCCACTTAGGGATCGGGGGCAAAAATCAGTCCTTAGTCCTGCTAGTGAAGGCAGGGGGCTGGACTCAATGACCTTTCAGGGTCCCTTCCAGTTCTATGAGATAGGTATGTCTTCATTTATTTATTTAGATCCGCAAAGGTATTTAGGGTCCTAATTGCCATTGATGTCAATGGGAGTTAGGAGCCTAAATACCTTTGAGGATCTGGGCCTTTGTCTCTCTGTACCTCAGCTGCCTATCCGCACAATGGGGATTACAGCACTGCCCTGCCTCGCGGGGATGTGGTGAGGAGAAATAGATTTTAAAAGATTGTGAAGGCCTTTGAGATCTACTGGTGAAAAGCTCGGGATGATGATTAATTAGCTGAGCACCTCACTGTCAGTAATGGATTTACCCCACAACCCCGCAGTGAGGCAAGGAAGTAGTGCCCCCCACTGTACAGATGGGAAACTGAGGCACAGAGAAACTAAGACCCATATCCTCAAAGATATTTAGGCTCCTAACTCCCTTTGAAATCAATGGAAATTGAGTGGTGAAGTGACTTTACCAAGACTACACAGTGGCAGAGCCAGGAAGTCAGTTCCCCCAACTCCCACCCTATCTCTTAGTCCTTGCATCCCCATAAGTGCTGGCTCAGCCATCTGCCCCAAATCAAGCAGGGTCCTGTGATTTAAGGGTGGACCTGAGGTAATAATAACAAGCCTTAGCTCTTGTCTGGCACTTTTCATCAGTTGATCTCAAAGTGCTTTATAAAAGAGGCCACTATCATTGTCCCCATTTTACAGATGGGGAAACTGAGGCTTGGAGCATAGCCATGCCGTGCCCAAGGTCACCCAGCAGCAGAGATAGGAAGAGAACCCAGGTCTCCTGAGTCCCTGGCCCATGATCGAGCCACTAGGCTGCTCTACAAACCCCACAACTCCTTGCTGTCTTTAAAACACAGGAGATCTGGGTTCTAACCCCAGTGGGGGTGCAGGCTGGGACAAAGGGTCTGGGTGGTTTCAGAAGGGGATCAGTACAAGCGCCTAGGGACACTATTCTGAATACTGGCACCGTTTTCCACAGGCAGGGGTGATCGAAGCTGAAATCACACTACTGAGGGTACCTGAAGATGCAAGGGAGCATCTCCTGCATGCGTGCGGCTTCAGACCGGGCCTGTTATGCTGGTCGCCTGTGTGCTGCTTTCAGGGATGAAAGTAACTTAAGGGACTTACTGGTACGCAGGGTGACCGGGGTCCTGAACGGGGGGGGGCAGCTCTTGGCCCCCGGAAGGGGTGGAGCCTCGGACGGAAGGGGCGGGGCTGGGGCCAGACTCCCTGGCCTGGGCGGCGATTTAAAGGGCCAGGTGCTCCAGCTGCTGCCAGGAGTCCTGGGCCCTTTTAAATTGTCAGCCCCGGGGAAGCTGCCCCTTTTGCCACACTCCGCCCCCATCAGCGGCCCTGCCAGTATGGTCGGCTGTGTGCCGGCTCTTACCGGTACGCCATACCGGATCGGCTTACTTTCACCTCTGGTTGCTTTGGTTCCTACAGAAGTAATTGCCAATTGGCGCGGCAAAGTTTCCTATCATGGGGGAAGAAACAAAGCAGCTCTGCCAAGGAACCTTCAGCAGAGGATTGCAGAGTATCTGCAGGAAAGTTTCCTAGAAATCTCTATGGAGGATTTCCGGGAGATCTCGGTGTGCAATTCGCATTAACAAACTTTCCCACAGGGCTCCCGCTGCGTAGCTGCCCACGGGAATGAGAAGCAGACGCAAATAGCACCTAGTGTTGTTATTTTCTATCCCTTCTCCCACATACACCACGTAACAAAATAAAGGACGCCTCTACCTCATGTAACCGTGCAGTATCAAAGCAAAACGAGTACTTTCCGGAGCTCCCCTCTCCTGCTTCAGGAACGCCAGAGCTGGACTGCTGGGACTGCGTAGAGCCCTTCAGAGTCACAAAGAGGTCCTGGCTCGCCACGCCAATGGCCACATCCTTCTCCAACTCAAGCTTCTCGTCGACCACTTCGTCCTCGTGGTTGACCATAAAACAGGCCATAAGACTTCCCTGGATTAATTCCTGCTTCAAGTCCAGTAGCTGCGTTTGAACTAGAGCGCATCTTCTAGAAAAAACATGCAGTCTAGATATAAAGCCTCCCAGCGATGGAGAATCCACCACAATCCTTGGTAAATTGTTCCAGTGGTTAATTACCCTCAGTGTTAAATAGAGCCCTGGTGTCTAATGAGTCTTATCTCATCCTTCCTCTCTCTTCCAATAGCCCATAAACTGGAGAATTTCTCTACCTAAAGAGGTGCAATTTGCCAAATGAATGATTCACCCAAGTCTTGAACTGATTCAGTTGGTAGCCAATGTGAAACGGGATTAGACTTGCGCCATTAAAAAACCCCGTTATGGACACAAGCGTAGTTTTTTGCAGCGTTTACTCAAAAGAGAAAGTGCAGAACACACTGTTTCTGACACTCTTAGTAGTCATTAGATCCTTTCTCCCTCAGTAGACTATTAACCTCCCTGTTTATAGCAGGTGAAAAAGGCCATTCTTGACTTGAACTGGAAAATTATGTATAATATTGAAAGGTAAAAAAAACCACACATAAAGTCAAGCAAACTAATCTGGGTAAAATAAGAGCTGACCTCTATCACTGCAGAGAACAATGACTGGACTGAACCAGAAAAAGCCTTTAAAGGTTTGAAAAAGTTTGTTTTGTTTTTTTCCCGTTCCCCTGAGTTTATGTTTCCTTTTAGCATCAGCCACTGTATTTCCTAGTTCTGAAGCAGCATGAGCAACGTTATTTTCAATACTGTTTCCAGCCTGACTGGAAGCAGAGACTATGGAAATCTCACAAGAATAGTCACAGATTTTTAAGGCTAGAAGGGAGCATTACAATCATCTAGTCCGACCTCCTGCATAGCACAGGCGAGAGACCATGGGCGGCGCGTGACTCGCGCATTTGCAGAGGCTGGGCATGAGCGCCAGAAGCGCCCTAGAAATGGAGAGGACCACCGGTGCCCAGTCATGGCCCTGCCCCCTGTTCCGCCCCGAGGCCCGCTCCTGCTCGGCCTCCTCCCCCCTAGGCCCCACCCCTACTCCACCCCCACTTCACCCCAGGCCTGGCCCCCTCCCCTGAAACCCCACCTGCTGCTTGCGCCTCTTCGCCCCCTCCCCCGAGGCCACCCCCACCCACCTGCCACTTGCCCTCTTCGCCCCCAAGGCTCCTATCCGCCCGCCCACCGCTCGTGCCTCTCTGCCCCTAGCTGCGGGCGGGGGGCCTCTGGGGAAGAGGTGGAGCAAGTGTTGGACCTCAGGGCGGAAGAGGCGGAGTGGGGGCAGGAAGAGAAGCAGCTGGATAGGGCCACAGGGGAAGAGGATGAGCCGGAGAGGGCCTTAGGGCGGAGCGGAGGTGGGGCTATGGCCCGGATGCCCTTTTGGCGGCGGCCATCCAAAGGCAACAGGCCGGTGCACCTCCGGAGGGACGTGCATCACATCCTGTTTTGGGAGGCTTAGCCTCCCCATGCCTCTTATACCCGTCGCCATGCCAGAGAATGTCATCCACTGAGCTCAACAACTCGTGGGAGAACTGAGGCGTCTCTTTCAGCAAAACACCCAGTTTTGAGTTAAAGACTCTTAAGTGATGGAGAATCCACCACATCCTTTGTCAAGATGCTCTGCGCTAGGTGATCAGACATAAGAACAGGATTGGAGTGGACCTCCTGGCTCATCGACTCCAGTGTCCTCCTATCTCCCGTGATCATCATAATGGTGCCAGGTGGCCTTAAAACTGACTTCAGCAGAGCCAAGATTTCATCCTACGAATTCTTTGGTGAATTGTTTTTTCAGGGGGATGCTCAGTGATCCCTTCCCAGTGTTCCCGAGAATGGCAGACAACTCCCAAGAACCCTGCTGCCCCCTTAAAGGTCTAAGAAGGCGGCAGTCAGGATGTTCCAGCTGGCTATGGATTTGTTACGGGGCAAAATTCACAGGTTCCCACCCAGGCAGCCCCACTGAATATTGTCCAGTTGACAGGGGAGTGGTCAACAGGCATCACTGAGGGCAGAGCTGGGCAGTCAATCTAAGGTTACTTGAATCTCCACTGTGCCACCTTGTGATGGGGTATACAAACTCCACACTGGGCAACACAGGGTTAATGAGCGGATGCGAGCTCAGTTGGCCCCGCCCTCGGCACGCCTGTGAGTGATGTCAGACCTGGAGGGAAGAGCTTAAAAGGGGGAAACCCAGCACAGTTGATGGTAGACCGTGGAGGAGAGAAGACCTCTGGTTCTGAGCTCCTGGAGAGAGGTCTGACTGAAGTCAGGAGTTCCTTGGATGGCTACCGTCTGGTAGCCCCTCCCTGAAGGAAGGGAGGGCCCAATGCTGACCCATCTTTTGAGGGGACTGTTCCTCTATATTAGCCTGTGAACTTGGCTCGTGGCCACAGCCCGGCAAGGGCTCTCGGAAGGACGAGCGCTTTCCTGCAATTGTAGGATAACTCCTGAGGCTGACGTCCCTTTTTCTGTTCACTGACGACCCCAGAAGGGACGGCTGGTCTCTTCTGACTGGAACTGGTGTGGGGAGACACCTGGAAGTTGCAGAGGCAAGGCCCAGGGGAATGCTGAGGCTCAGCCCAGGGCTTAGGGGGTGCCTGGAGGCAGGAGCCCCGGTGACACCCCGAATGAGTTTCAATAGCCAGGCCGAGGCTTTCAGATGGAGATAGGCGGCAGCAGCGGCTGTGGCTGGGGTAGGATGCTTTGAAGGCGCTCAGAGGCCAAGCTGTGCCGCAGGCTAATGAAGCAGTTGCTGATCTCCTCCTGCAAAGGCCCCCTTTAATCCCTTCCCTTATCAAGGAACAGGCTCCTTATCAACTCTATGCAGCAACGTTAGTAAGGAGGGGAGACAAGCTCGCGGTGCCTTCAAAACCCAGGCTTGAAATGCAACCAGTCCACATTGGCTCTGCTGTCTGCTTTATTCCTTAGAGAGCCGGCAGCACCCCCCTTGA
>NW_020664409.1:109228036-109270043 GCF_002925995.2 Terrapene triunguis | reverse complement strand
GGGGCTCGGCTCTCCCCCCGGCGGCCGGGGGGAGGGCGGCCAGAGCGCCGGGGGGAGGGCGGCGAGCCCGGCTGTGGCCCCGCTCTCCCCGGCGGCCGGAGCGCCGCGCCGCCCCCCTCCAGGTGCCGCCCCAAGCACCAGCTTGGGTGCCTGGTGCCTGGAGCCGGCCCTGATTACAGGAGAAATATCGAGATCTCCCTTCTTGTCACCATCATTTCCAGGAGCAGTGGTAATGGCAGTGGTTTTGTTTGGGATCATGTCTTTGTGTCTTCATAGGCATTACTGGAAAACTACAAAAAAAGAGTGGATTTTGAAATTAATGATACCCACCAAGATCTGCAATGTAAGAACTAGCCCCATGAGTCATCAGTTCATCCCAGCGATTAAAGGAGCTAAAGATGGCTAGCTCATGCAGACACGGACTAAGGAGGAGACGCCAACCATCCAAAAGCATTTGAAAGGCGTAAAAGAGGGGAGTGTTTACTGAGTCACATGCTATAAACATAATGGGTATGATTGTAATTGTAAAAAATGTTTGCTCTGAAACTGTGAACCTGTCAGGAGGGATCATCTCCGGCTCATCAAGAAGGGCTATCAAACTGAAATTGGCCACGGTGGGACATCACAATCCAAAGACTTTGTTAATAGCCACGTGCAAAAGGGCTCGAACCATCATCTTGAATTCTGGACGAAGGGTATAACGATAGCTGGCAAGAAAATGTTTCCTCTCTTTAGCTGTTCGGACTCTCACAGGGCTGAAGCGAGGGAACTAAAGCAGCGATCCCCAGGCTCAACCTGGGTTAGCCCTAAAAGCCATTCAGTGCTGGCAGATTGCTACAACCCTGACACCTGTTGGAACCATAGACTGTAACTCATTTGTGTGTATACCTTGCCTGCTTTAAGCTGTAGCTAACTCTCTCATCTCTTTAACCTAGCTAATAAATCTTTAGTTAGTTTATTACAGGATTGGCTACCAGTGTTGTCTTTCATGTGAGATCTGCAGGACGAATTGACCTGGGGTAAGTGACGGGTCCCTTGGGACTGGAAGCAACCTGAATCTTTGTGATCTTTGGTGTATAGCAACCACCTATCACTAAGTCCAGCTTGCCTGGGTGGTCCAGGGGACTATCTGTGACCCCATGGAGTTAACACTTGCTGCTTGGTTGGTGAAATCTAATCGTAGAACACAGTCTGACCTCTGGAGGCAGGCAGCTATTCCCAGCTGGAAGCTGGCTAACCCTGATTGTTATAGCTCGGGGCTAACCAGTTTGGAGTTGACAATAGGGTGACCACCCACCCCTAATTGGGCAGGACAGTCCTGAACTGTACATTTCAAGTTCCAGGCTGAATGACTCCGGGACAGCATTTGTTCCTGATTCCCTGCGGTGCGGCTCCGGGCTTGCCCGAGGCTCATGGGCGTGCCATCCTCTTTCTGGCAGAGGGGGTGAGGTGGGCCTTAGCCCCTCCTCTCACCATGAAGCCCCGCCTTCTGCTCCTCCTCTTTTCCCCGAGGCCCAGCCCCTGGCTGGTCTGGAAGCCAGAGCCGGGCAGTAGTATGAGCCGCCCATGGAGCCCTGGAGTCCCAGACCCTCCAATTGCCCTAGGTGGCATGCCCCGGGGGGTGGAGACACAGGTTGCGTGCTGCTCTTGGGCCGCCCGCCCAAGGCTGGTGGAGTGGTCAGGGGCTCCCCACAGTGGCCTGGGCTCCCTGGATGTTTCTGAGCACTGCGCAGCTCTGGCTTCGGGCCTGGCCAGGGGGGAGACGAGGGAGTGTAAAGGCTCCAGTGTGGTGCTGCAGGGAGGCCCCACCTTAATTTCCCCAAATGGAGCAGCAAAAGATTCAGTTTAATAGCCCAAGGCCAGGGGAAGCCAATACAGATGAGCCAGATGCCATTTTCCCTTGTAATAAAGTGTCAGGTCAGGGATCCTTACACCAAACAGCTCTTCAGGCCCGGGGCTCCCCAACTCACCATCCGCACCCACGTCCCTGCGTCAGGTTCAGCTTGTCTCCAGGTGTCAGGGAGAGCAACTGCAGCCCCCTGGCTTTACTCCTCTCTCCTTCCCTCCCGTGCTTTGCCATCTGTTCTTAATGATATGGCTCCGCCCCCCCGTGTACGGCAGGGACTCCTTGGTTATCCCCAGGCTGCAGGCGCCAGACTGTCCCTTAAAGAGGTAGTACACTTTTACCCAGACCCACTTTCCCGTGGAGGTTCGTGGACACTAACATGGGATGCATGCACCAGCAGGGTGCTTGATGCCAGGGTATTCCAGGGATAAGCCATTTTCAGTTGTGGACCAGCTCAGCCTTTATTCCCACCCATGAGACAGGCACGAGCGGGGTGTCTGCGCCCAGGGTTATTTTGGGAGGCGCAGCTGATCTGCCCACTCAGGAAGCCCTGCCTTGATGTGAAGGCAGCTGGCAGAAGAAAGGTTAATTCCACACTGAGCCATTGTAGGATGGGGGGGGGGGAGAGGTATGTGCATTTGGCCAACTGGAAGGCATAATGGCGCTACCTACTAACAAAGAGTGCCATTCCTGGTAGTGGGGCTTGTTGAGCACTGCACAACATAGGGGGGAGGAAGGGAGTGATAGCTCAGTGGTTTGAGCCTTGGCTTGCTAAACCGAGTATTGCAAGTTCAATCCTTGAGGTGGCCACTTAGGAACGTGGGGCAAAAATCTGTCTGGGGATCAGTCCTGCTTTGAGCAGGTGGTTGGACTAGATGAGGTCCCTGATATTCCATGAAATGACAGGCAAAGGGGAGCTGGTACAGAAAGCATGCTGCTGAGTCCAGGAAAATGACTGGCTCCTATTTGGGTATTATGAGGATTACTTCATTAGGATCACATGGTGACTAGCACTTCCAGCTTTGCCCTACCATGCTCTCTGTTTACCCACCTGCGGTTGTATAGCATGGATGGATTTCCACCGCTTGTTTTGCTCCTGTGTTACTGAATGTATCCCGAAATCGCCCTGCCACGCACAATCTTAATGCAAAATTAACAACGTTTTTGATGGCCCGAGCCAGCAGGCCCAGAGATACATTTGTAAAAATCAACCCCGCTGAGTACTGAAGTGCCCAGGGAGAAACTAATGGGTTTACACAATGCCCAGTAATTCCGTGTGAAAAACAAGCAGACTGGATCGTCCCCCCTGCATTTATGGCTCTTAGGCACCGTGCCATTTTCTCTACAGTTCTGTGTATTTAGCCCTCTTATAAAATATAAAAGGTGAGGAGGTGGGCGAGAGGGTAACAGTGTGATTTGTTGTGTGGCCGTTCCGTGGGGGCTCTTGTTATCAGCTTACAAGAAAGGCAAAGTTAAAACGCATGATATTGTTTTTATATAACACCTTTCACCTTGAAAGATCCCAAAACACTCCACAAACTCTGCACTTTCGCAAACTGAGGCTGGCCCTGAATGCTACCTTCATATATGCAGGTGGATTTCCCGTTGACTTCAAGGGAAGGTGCATGGGGGAATGTCTGTGTGTTAAACTGTGCTCTTTTCATAGGAATCTTTTGATAGATTACTGCCAGGCAGCCACCTCTGGGGTGGAGCATGGGGGCTGCTTGGCAAAGAACAACAGCAGTGCCCAACAGTGCAGGAAAGGAAGTGAAGAAGTCTGAGATCGCTGAAATTGCAGGGAGATGTTTAGGTAGAATGGAGTTACACAAACTATAGCTTTGGCTAGAAGACCATAGCAAACACCCCTTTCCTCACAAAACAGACCCTTACTGACCACAAATGGCAAGTCTCTTGCTGGTTATGTTTTCCGGGCTAGAGATGTTAGCTGCTGCGTAAATTGCACTGCAAGATGATTGCATTCTGCCTATTTAAAATTCACCAATGGAGCTTCAGTTGGATGTGGTATTCGTCACTTTCTGGCCTACGCTGTAGTGTAATAGTGCTGTGAGTTGCAAAATAGTTGCTGTGTCCCTCCCCAGAGCTGACTGCATTTCCATGGTGGGTGACATAAAGATAAATATTATCAATAATAATAATGCTAGTTATTATTTTTAAGCACTGCCACCACAGATAGAACAGATTGCAGTCTAAAAGACAACAAGCCCCACTGTGAGATCCAGAGGAAGTACTTACTGTCGAGGGAATAATCTACATTTCCCATTTGTGGGCCCTGCAGCAGAAGTAGATCTTGGAAGAAATTATCCATGAATTATCTGGAACTTCCCTGTCTGGACGGTGGTATCTAAATGTAAGATAGCCAATACCTCTGGAGCATCTTCCATCCAGGGATCTTAAAGTGTTTATCAAATGGTAATGAATCAAGCCTTGCAATATCTCTGTGAAATATGTCAGTAATATAATCCCCATTTTACAGATGGGGAAACTGAGTCACTGAATGATTAAGTGAATTGCCCAACGTTCTTTATCTATCTATCTATCTATCTATCTATCTATCTATCTATCGCCAGGTAATTGGGAAAACTAAGAGAAAGTTTCATACCAACCCAAGAAGTAAATCAACCAACACTCCAAACAATCAGAGCTTTCAGCCCTTCTGAGAGATAATCAAGGTAAAATAAGTGAAATTAGAATATCTGACAGTCTTGACAGAGGAGGAGGCAGGAATCTAGAATGGAATTGACTGTCAACAGCGGTGACCCTGTGGGTTTAGGACAACCTTGTGCTGGACCCACTCATGACCCACTCCACTCAAGGATATTAATTCAGTGCTAATGGGCTGATTCATTTCTGTACTCAGGGTCTCCTGGAAAATGAACGGCAAACCAATATTGAACAAGCGTAAGTCCATGTCAGCCTTAAGTGGTGCTGAGCTGGCATATAAATGAGTCACTAAAAATCAACAGAAAATTACAGCCTGGAATATGAATCACTCGCTGATTCCCTAAACATATGCTGGGGCTAAGGGTAAAGTTAGGAGAACTTGCTTTTGTTGAATGATTTCTGGGGAAAGAGAATGTTCTAGAAGTAGGTGACTGGCAAAGCCTCTGTTCCTTGTTCTGTTTTGCTGATCTGGATCTCCATGTCCTGGGAGTAAAATACGGTACAACCCACCTGAATTGGGTCCGGGGACAGATCCTCCGCTGGGGAAGTCATTGGAGTGAGGCTGATTTGCACCACAGTGCCTTTCATATGAACTGCATTCCTTCAAATGCCTGGCAAGAGTCTGATGGCTTCACTGGTCCTTTGGTTATTAATTTAAGTGGCACAGTAGGTCTTTGTTTCCTATATCGGCTCCAGCGTTGCAGTCGTGCTGCATGTTACATTCCCTGACCAGTAACCATTTTAAAACTGGACTTTAATTAAAGATAGCCATCCCAAATCAAACAAACACAGCTTGCCCAGGTTCCATTGTAGCTGAGTCCTTGCAGAGCACACCGAACACTGCTGCAGCCACCCCTTGTGCCCTTTGACCTCTTCAGCCAAGCTCCAATCCCTCAAGGGCCATAAAGAAAATGACTAAGGAAGTGTTATTTACTCCTACACATAACATAAGAGCTAGGGGTCACCCAATGACATTAATAGGCAGCAGGTTTAAAACGAACAAAAGGAAGCACTTCTTCACACAACGCACAGTCAACCTGTGGAACTCATTGCCAGAGGATGTTGTGAAGGCCAAAACTATATTGGGGTTCAAAAAATAGCTAAGTTCATGGAGGATAGATCCACCAATGGCTGTTAGCCAAGATGGTTAGGGATGCAACCCCATGCTCTGAGTATCCCTAGGCTCTGATTGCCAGAAGCTGGGAGTGGACAACAAGGGATGGATCATTC
This sequence comes from Terrapene triunguis, assembly GCF_002925995.2. Taxonomy (NCBI): domain Eukaryota; kingdom Metazoa; phylum Chordata; order Testudines; family Emydidae; genus Terrapene; species Terrapene triunguis. The sequence goes on along the minus strand of NW_020664409.1, from coordinate 109,264,285 downwards.
AATGATTCCCCGGTTCTGTTCATTCCCTCTGAAGCACCTGGCACTGGCCACTGTTGGAAGACAGGATACTGGGCTAGATGGACCTTTGGTCTGACCCAGTATGGCCGTTCTTAGCACTGTAACCCTGAGGTGTGGTAGGTAAGTGATGAGAGTGCTTGTTTAGCATCCTGAAGATTGTGGGATTGAGTCTTGCTTGAACTCCCCCTGAAAGGCTCCCTCCACTTCACAATGGGGTACCTGAGCCACCAGGTTAGGGTAGTCAACGCTGGTTGCATGTGGCACATTGCTCCCCCGTGCACTATTGGCTATGAAACTCATGAGCCTTAACCATGTTAGTCTGCTGAGCCCTTGGTAGATGCAGGGGGAAGCTTTGACAAGTGCTACACCCTACTAGAGGTGCTGTCCTTTGTGTGAAGTATTATATAGAGATAAAATGGTATGGAAGGGACCTCATGAGGTCATCTAGTCCAACCCCCTGCTCAGAGCAGGACCAATCCCCAGACAGATTTTTGCCCCAGATCCCTAAGTGGCCCCCTCAAGGATTGAACTCACAACCCTGGGTTTAGCTGGCCAATGATCAAACCACTGAGCTATCCCTCAGATGGGGGAAAGGTGATGTATTTTCAATGACAATTTTCAAATGAGAGGGAAAATGTTCATGTCATTCAAAACTGTTTGCAGAATTTTGGGGGGTGGGGGGAGTGGAGTTGCAGAAAGAAAAAAGATTTGGTTTTCATCCTCACCCCCTTTCTTCACATTTTGTCCCCACTTGAAAAGAAGGAGAGGAAAATAGGCGGGGGCAGGGGGGGCACACAGAAAAGAGACATCAACATTTTATTACAAAAATTGCCATTTTGATGGAAAAAATTTTTGATGCAAAAATCCTGACTAGCTTTATTATGAAACCCAGGCCCCATCTGCTCGTCTCTGGTAGCTGGCAAAGACCACATAGTGCTGTGAGGAAAAAGTCATGGGGATCCCAGCCAATCGTACGGACTAGCCATGTTTTCATGGATTTTCTAGGTTTTGCTGGCAACCCCCAGTTTCCTATACTAACAGGCACAGATTTCACTGGTCTCATTTTTCTGGGTATTGATATCAAGCAGTGTGGGAACGAGCAGCATTCGTAGTTCCCTGTCTCCTCTCTCTGATGGGATCTCCTAAGATGGGGATTCCAGTTCTCCCAGGATGGGAGAGGTGCACTGGACTGAGCGATCGGATGCCAGGGAGCAGGAATGAAGGAAAGAGCTAAGTGGATCTGAGCCTTTTTTGCACCCAGCAGATGGTCCTCCCCACCCCAGGAAATGCCATTAAGGAAAGGGGCCTTGAAACTACTAATTTCCCTGGACTTTGCCCTGCTGGAGGCCTTCTGCAGAGGAAAGGTCCTAGCAAAGCTGCCCCCAAGTGGAAAGAAGAGGAATGTGCAGACAGGGGCAGGGTGAGGGATGCTGAAATGCTGGCCATCTGTCATTTGCTCCAACACTAGGTGGTTATTGTCCTTGGGATCAATTTCTTTGGGTATCAAAAAATGTTCCCATTTAAAAAAAAATTGGTCATCCAATCAGGGAACAGAAACAATGCCATCTGACTTAGGTGACCAGTCACAGGACATAGGACTGAAAGGGACTCCCCTACCCCACCCCTGGGTCATCAAGCCGCCCTGTCAGATGATCCCAGCCATACATTTATCAAGCGCCATCTGCAAACGAGTGAGGTTGTTTGTCCCCTCCCCCACTGGAGTACAACACAAATGCTAAACAGCAAATGCAGAGTAAACAATTTGCGAGAAAACCCCCAGTCCACAGGCTGAGAATTAGGTGACACAGTGATTCAGAGGGTACTTACGAATAACAAGCAAATGCACGCCCAGAGAAACAGGATCATTTAGCAGCTGCGGATTATTTGTACTGCAGTGGAGCTTCCGCTAATGTAACCCTTCTGCCAGGCCAAGTGATAGCAGCAAGGGCCGGGTTCAGTACATAGGGGTCCCTTCCCAACAGCGTGACACAGAACCAGCTCGAGCCCCCACCCAGTGACCTGGGAAAATCTTACACACACCCCTGGGCGCCTCGAAGAGGCAATACTTCCCCTCTCGCAAGCACAGAGCCTCGGTGTAGCAGAAAAATGTTTAATAACAAGAGGTAAACGACATAGCATTAAATTGGGAAAACACCACAACTAGAGGTCATAGACCAAACCATGAGCGAAGACCCACCCCAGCAAATTGGGCCGTGTCCTTTCCCGTTGGTTCTTGAAACCCGCAACCAAAGTCCCAAAAGTCCAACAACCCCAAAGTCTCTCGGGTCCAGCAACCCAAGAATCACCAAAGTCCCAAAAGTCCAACAACCCCCCAAAGTCTCTGTCCCTGGTCAGTGCAGCCCCAGAGTTCAGGGGGGAGGGGCACAGGGTGTTAAGGGGCACCTTACGTGATCCGAGACCAACCGGCCGCCTCTCCGTGGGGTTCCGCCGCAGCCTTCACCACGAGCCGCTCCACTCCACCTGCTGTCCCGTGAGCAGCTCCTGCCGTCCCACGAACTGCTCTGCTCTGCTCTGCTCCGCTCACCGACCTGTGAGCCGCCCGGCTCCACTCCGCTCCGACCGTCCCCGCAAGGCTCCGCTCTGCCAGCTGCTCCTCCAGCTGCTCCGCTCCGCTCACCGACCTGTGAGCCGCTCAGCTCCGCTCTGCTCTGCTCCAACCGTCCCCGCGAGGCTCCACTCGGCTAGCTGCTCCTCCAGCCGTCCCCGCAAACTGCTCCGCCAGCCGCTTAGCAATTCAGGCTCCCCCACTAGTTAACACAGCCTCAGTGATTTCAGCTCTTTTGTGATTTCAGCTCATAGTGATTTCAGCTCATAGTAGGGGAGCCCCAGTGCTGGTGCACTAGTGGCCCAAAGTGAACTCAGCTCAGCAGCCTGTAACTAGACTCCTAAGGGAATCAAAGTTAGCTCTGACATTCAACAGTGGAGAGAGGAGGAGGTGCAATTGGTGTTTCAGGCTCACGCAGGGGCCCCACACCACCAGGTACCAATACCTGCCCCCAACCTCTCTCAATTCACTGGGTTTTGTAACCCATGCCCCTTGACAAGCAAATGCTACTTAGGTAATGGTGACGGATTCACTCAGTCCTTCTGTCATACAACAGTTCCACTGGCCTTGATTCACAGAATCAGGGTAACAAAACTTTATTCTTCCTGCCCCAATAACAGAGAAACTGGGGATCCCACACCAGCCAAAGTAACCACTTTTGGTTGCTGTGGGCTCATGCTAGGCGTGTGGGTGTGCCTATGCAAACGAGATCCGCCCCTGGAGTTCTTTTCCACACTCGCCATAATTCACCACCAGATGTCAGGGTAGAGCTCATCCTGACTCTGCTTACACTAATAAGACATCAATAACAATCAACTGTAAGTAATAATGATCAATAATTAACTAATAATAGATCACGAGCCCCATTGAGGTGCTGTACAAGCCTAGGGAGGAGGTGAAATCTCCTTCCTTAGAGGTTTTTAAGGCCCGGCTTGACAAAGCCCTGGCTGGGATGATTTAGTTGGGGATTGGTCCTGCTTTGAGCAGGGGGTTGGACTAGATGACCTCCTGAGGTCTCTTTCCACCCTGATATTCTAGGATTCATAGGAAATCATGATCCAGTAGCAACAATAGTGCCTAAATTCATAATGGATACATTCTGAAGCCAATAGATTCACTGGCTCCAGTGTCTAATGCCTAATGAACTTTTGATCCTGGAGCACAATTATCCAGATCACCAAAACTGCCACTGCCGCATCTCCTCTCTGCCTTGGTTTCTTGGCACGTCCTCCCTTTAGCATGTGTGGCCTGGTGACGGGTTTTCCCCCAGCAGAGAGCGTGTGGATTCAGGGAGCACAGAGGCTGAGACCAGCCTCAGAAGTGGTCCCTGCAGGCCAGGATTCCAGCACATTTAAAACATTAGGTTTTTGAAAGAAAATATGATGGGCATCACCTACGTGTCTTCAGTCCAGACAAATTGCTCCAGCTGTGTCTCTTCAGAAATAACTACAACCCGTGCTGGGCCTCCTACTCCAACCCCCGCACACTCCTCGTGGCCAATGTCCTGTCCCAGAATGGCGCTTGCGTAGAGGGTGTCATCACTTGTGAGATTCAAACCTGGGTCCGAGATACCTTGTGGTGCTTAACGATCCCATGGCGCTTTCGACAAGATTCAGCGCATCTGCTGTGTGTCCTCGGCTACATTCTGATATGGCTAATTCCAGGCTGCCTATGTAAACTCTCCCTGAATTTTTTAACTGTGAGAGGGGTATTTTTCCCCTTCCTGTCCTAAATTGTTGTGTGAACTTGCTGTGAACTATGAGACAGCTCCTGTGTCTGCTCCAGAGGTGTCTGCATTGCAGTGATGGGTGAAGTGATCCCTACAGGTAATTCTGTAAAGGCCTTATATCAATTAAAGGTTGTCATTCTTAGCATGTATTATTTATTAACTATCTGCAGTGTGCTGTACCAGACATTAATACAAAATAAACCCATATGTCCAGGCGCTTTCAATCTAAGCGGGAAATTCACCCCTGTGCAGAGGACCAGGAAAACTACTTCATTCCAAATTAAGCTTTCTTTTGAAGAGCTAAGTTGTACATAGGTCTTGAACCTTCTGCACAGAGTGGATTTCACCCTGGAAGACAAAAAGCACTGGGCATTTGGAAGAGGCTGGTTTTTGCTCTTGGTCCCCTCTCCTTTAGTATCATGTTGGGTTAGAATGGGCACTTGATGTGGGTTAGGGTCTGATAGCATCCAGGAAGAAATGGATCTTCAATAGGGACTTGTCAAAGCCTGTCAAGAGAGTTGCCCGGCACCCTGGAAATGAACCAATGTAAGTCCATGACAGCATTGTTTTAAGTGGCGTTACACAGCAGAAGACCTGAAGGTGACACCATGGTTGACATTGGTGGAAATGATGAGAGACCCAGTGAGAAACAAGATCCAAGCTGCAGGCTGCGAATGAGCTTTGCAGGGCCTTGGACAGGAGGTTGAGAAGTTTAAATTTGCTGCAATGGGCAAGATGGAGCCAGTGGAGGGATTTGAAGAGAGGAGTTACGTGATCTCGTCATCAGGTGAGGAAGACAATGCTAGCAGCTACCTTCTGGATGGACTGGAGGGGAACAGACAGGGTGTCAGTAACAATGATTCATTGATTCTGATTTATTTATTGATTCTAGTCTTACCACATGCTTAACACAAGCTGGAGAATTTCCCCTAGTGATTTCTGCATCAAGCCCATCACTTCTGTCTGAGCTAGAACAGATCTTTTAGAAAGACTTCCAATCTTGATTCAAAGACTCCAAGAGATGGAGATTCCATCATGACCCCAGGTAAATTGTTCCAATGATTCATTTGTCTAGTAGGTTGGTAATATGTCAGATGAACATAAGAACGGCCGTACTGGGTCAGACCAAAGGTCCATCTAGCCCAGTATCCTGTCTTCTGACAGTGGCCAGTGCCAGGTTCCCCAGAGGGAATGAAAAAAAAAAAGCAATCGTTGACTGATCCATCCCCTCTCGCCCTTCCCAGCTTCTGGCAAACAGAGCCTAGGGACACCATCTCTGCACATCCTGGCTAATACCACTGATGGATCTATCCTCCATGAATTTATCTCGTTCTTTTTTGAACCCTGTTATAGTCTTGGCCTTCACAACATCCTCTGGCAAGGCGTTCTACAGACTGACTGTGCGTTGTGTGAAGATGGGTGCAAATAACAGCGTTTCCCCCACTATTTTACTTTTACCTTCCATGTAATTCATGTTCATGCTCTGTCCATGGTCCTGAAATGCTGGCCAACCAGCCCTTGCTCCAACAACTAGCAAGTTGTTGTTGCTGTTTTTGTTTGTTTGTTTGTTTGTTTTTTGCAGGATAGTTTCTTCAGGCATCAAGTATGAGACCTGCTGTGGCAGCATCTAATGCAAGAAAGAGGTATTTCATAGAATGGTAGAATCATAGAATATCGGGGTTGGAAGAGACCTCAGGAGGTCATCTAGTCCAACCCCCTGCTCAAAGCAGGAACAACACGAACTAAATCATCCCAGCCAGGGCTTTGTCAAGCTGGGCCTTAAAAATCTCTAAGGATGGAGATTCCACCACCTCCCTAGGTAACCCCTTCCAGTGCTTCACCACCCTCCTAGTGAAATAGTGTTTCCTAATATCCAACCTAAACCTCCCCCACTGCAACTTGAGACCATTGCTCCTTGTTCTGTCCTCTGCCACCACTGAGAACAGCCAAGCTCCATCCTCTTTGGAACCCCCCTTCAAGTAGTTGAAAGCAGCTATCAAATCCCCCCTCTCTTCTGCAGACTAAACAAGCCCAGTTCCCTCAGCCACTCCTCATAAGTCATGTGGCCCCAACCACCTGATCATGTGTGTTGCCCTCCGCTGGACTCTCTCCAATTTGTCCACATCCTTTCTGTAGTGGGGGGGGGGGGGCAAAACTGGATGCAATACTCCAGATGTGGCCTCACCAGTGCCAAATAGAGAGGAATAATCACTTCCCTCGATCTGCTGGCAATGCTCCTACTAATACAGCCCATATCCAGCTTCTCATCCACTGTAGTCCCCAGGTCCTTCTCTGCAGAACTGCTGCTTAGCCAGTCGGTCCCTAGCCTGTAGCAGTTCATGGGATTCTTCAGTCCTAAGTGCAGGACTCTGCACTTGTCCTTGTTGAACCTCATTAGATTCCTTTTAGCCCAATCCTCCAATTTGTCGAGGTCACTCTGGACCCTATCCCTACCCTCCAGCATATCTACCTCTCCCCCCAGCTTAGTGTCATCCGCAAACTTGCTGAGGGTGCAATTCATCCTATCATCCAGATCATTTATGAAGATGTTGAACAAAACAGGCTCCAGGACAGACCCCTGGGGGACTTCGCTTGATACCAGCTACCAACTAGACATTGAGCTGTTGATAACTACCCATTGAGCCCGACAATCTAGCCAGATTTCTATCTACCTTATAGTCCATTCATCCAGTCCATATTTCTTTAACTTGCTGGCAAGAATACTGTAGAAAACCGCATCAAAAGCTTTGCTAAAGTCAAGATATATCACGTCCACCGCTTTCCCCATATCCACAGAGCCAGTTTTCTCATCATAGAAGGCAATCAGGTTGGTCAGGCATGACTTGCCCTTGGTGAATCCATGTTGACTGTTCCTGATCACCTTCCTCTCCTCCAAGTGCTTCAAAATGGATTCCTTGAAGACCTGCTCCATGATTTTTCCAGGGACTGAGGTGAGGCTGACCGGTCTGTAGTTCCCCAGATTCTCCTTCTTCCCTTTTTAAAAGATGGGCACTATATTTGCCTTTTTCCAATCATCCAGGACCTCCCCGATTGCCATGAGTTTTCAAAGATAATGGCCAATGGCTCTGCAATCATATCCGCCAACTCCCTCAGAACCCTTGGATGCATTAGATCCGGCCCCATGGACTTGTGCATGTCCAGCTTTTCTAAATAGTCCGTAACCCGTTCTTTCACCACTGAGGGCTGCTCACCTCCTCCCCATACTGTGCTGCCCAGTCCAGCAGTCTGGGAGCTGACCTTGTCTGTGAAGACTGAGGCAAAAAAAGCATTGAGTACTTCAGCTTTTTCCACATCATCTGTCACTAGGTTGCCTCCCTCATTCAGTAAGGGGCCCACACTTTCCCTAACCATCTTCTTGTTGCTAATAGGGCTGTCAATTAATTGCAGTTAACTCATACAATTAACTCAAAAAAATTAATCACGATTAATCGCTTTGTTAAACAATAGAATACAATACCAATTGAAATATATTAAATATTTTGGATGTTTTTCTACATTTTCGAATATATTGATTTCTATTACAACACAGAACACAAGGTGTACAGTGCTCACTTTGTATTATTATTTTGATTACAAATATTTGCACTGTAAAAATGATAAACAAAAGAAATAGTATTTTTCAATTCACCTCAAACAAGTACTGTAGTGTAATCTCTTTATCCTGAAAGTGTAATTTACAAATGCAGATTTTTTTTTGTTACATAACTGCACTCAAAAACAAAAAAAATGTAAAACTTTAAAGCCTACGTCCAGATTACCCGCCGAATCGGCGGGTAGTAATCGATATATCGCGTCTCGTCTAGATGCGATATATCGATCCCCGAATGCGCTCCCGTCAACTCCGGAACTCCACCAGGGCGAGCGACAGTAGCGGAGTCGATGGGGGAGCCGCGGCCGTCGATCCCGTGCCGTGAGCACCCGAGGTAAGTTGAAATAAGATACGTTGACTTCAGTTACGCTATTCCCGTAGCTGAAGTTGCGTATCTTACATTGACCCCCCCCAGTGTAGACCAGCCCTACAAGTCCACTCAGTCCTACTTCTTGTTCAGCCAATCGCTAAGACAAACAAGTTTGTTTACATTTACAGGCTGCTCCTGCTTCTTATTTACAATGTCACCTGAAAGTGAGAACAGATGTCTGCATGGCACTTTTGTAGCTGGCATTGCAAGGTATTTAACATGCCAGATATGCTAAAAATTTGTATGCCCCTTCATGCTTTGGCCACCAATCCAGAGGACATGCTTCCATGCTGATGATGCTCGTTAAAAAATAATGCATTAATTAAATTTGTGACTGAACTCCCTGTGGGGAGAACTGTATGTCTTTGGCTCTGTTTTATCTGCATTCTGCCATATATTTCATATTATAGCAGTCTCAGATGATGACCCAGCACATGTTCATTTTAAGAACACTTTCACAGCAGATTTGACAAAACGCAAAGAAGGTACCAATGTGAGATTTCTAAAGATAGCTACAGCACTCGACCCAAGGTTTAAGAAGCTGAAGTGCCATCCAAAATCTGAGAGGGATGAGGTGTGGAGCATGCTTTTAGAAATCTTAAAAGAGCAACACTCCGATGCGGAAACTACAGAACCCGAACCACTAAAAAAGAAAATCACTCTTCTGCTGGTGGCATCTGTCTCAGATGATGAAAATGAACATGCATCGGTCCGCACTGCTTTGGATCGTTATTGAGCAGAACCCATCATCAGCATGGACGCATATCCTATGTGGTTGAAGCATGAAGGGACATATGAATCTTTAGCGCATCTGGTACGTAAATATCTTCCGACGCCGGCTACAACAGTGCCATGCGAACACCTGTTCTCACTTTCAGGTGACATTGTAAACAAGAAGTGGTCAGCATTATCTCCTGCAAATTTGGTTGTCTGAGTGATTGGCTGAAGTAGGACTGAGTGGAGTTGTAGGCTCTAAAGTTTTACATTGTTTTATTTTTAAATGCAGTTATTTTTTGTACATAATTCTACATTTGTAAGTTCAACTTTCATGATAAAGAGATTGCACTACAGTACTTGTATGAGGTGAACTGAAAAATACTATTTCTTTTGTTTTTTACAGTACAAATATTTGTAATAAAAATAAATATAAAGTGAGCACTGTACACTTTGTGTTCTGTGTTGTAATTGAAATCAATATATTTGAAAATGTAGAAAACATCCAAAATATTTAAATAAATGGTATTCCATTATTGTTTAACAATGCGATTAATTGCACGATTAATCGCGATTAATTTTTTTAATCTCTTGGCAGCCCTAGTTGCTAACATACCTGTAGAAACCCTTCTTGTTACCCTTCACATCCCTTGCCGGTGTTTCCAGGTAAATTCAGGCACACCGGCTCAGTGGGCCATTTCAAAGATGCCGAAGTGACTGTAACATCCGTGGAGAGGCGTTGCATTGACCGCCCTGGAGACAGATGGTCCCTCTGTCTATGGAGAGGTTTAGCACATGCAGTAGCAGGGCAAGCTTCTACGCATTGCTTCACACCTGTTCCAGGGACATTGTTCTCGAGGTGGGGTTAGGGCATTTAATCTTTTGCCTTTGTGCTGAGGCTGCCAGTAAGGAAGCCAACTGATGTGACATACGACAGGTTTGTGTGTGATGTATTTGCAGAGGTTTGAAGATTGATGATTACCTGTTCCGTTCATTCCCCTTGGGGCACCTGGCATTGGCCACAGTCGGAAGACAGGATACTGGGCTAGATGGACCTTTGGTCTGACCTAGTATGGTCATGTGGCCACATCTAATAATAAATGGACAGACTTCTCTCACCTAAGTGATGAGCTTAATTTAGCTGGCTTAACAAAGGAAGGATGGTCTGTGGTGAAGGTGCTGGGACAGGATTCAGGAGATCTGGGTTTGGCTGCTGGCTCTGCCACAGACTTCTGATGTGGCCTTGGGCAAGCCATCTGTGCCTCACATCCCTGTCTGTAAAATGAGGTTAGTAAAGGGAGGATGAATCCAAACATACGGCGGATATGCTCATGTGCTGAACGGCACACTAGGGACCGAACCAGTGACCTCCAGAGCTAGGAGCATGAGCTGCTATTGCTTAAGCTAAAGTTCGCGAGCTAGTGGTTTAAAGTGGGACCTGTAAAACAGTGCCCAGTGGGTTACACTCAGACACTAGGCTGTTGGGTGCCATATAAGTACATAATGGACCATCTCCTCAGCTCTTGTGAATTGGGACAGCTCCACTGAAGCCAATGGAGCTACACAAGAGCTGGATCTGGCCCTATTGTCACAAGACGTGGTTGTATGTAAGAACATAAGAATGGCCATACTGGGTCAGACAAAAGGTCCATCCAGCCCAGTATCCTGGCTTCTGACAGTGGCCACTGCCAGGTGCTCCAGAGGGAGTGAACCTAACAGGTAATGATCAAGTGATCTCTCTCCTGCCATCCATCTCCACCCTCTGACAAACAGACGCTAGGGACACCATTCCTTAACCATCCTGGCTAATAGCCATGAATGGACTTAACCTCCATGAATTTATCTAGTTCTCTTTTGAACCCTGTTATAGTCCTAGCCTTCACAACCTCCTCAGGCAAGGAGTTCCACAGGTTGACTGTGCGCTGTGTGAAGAACAACAACTTCCTTTTATTTGTTTTAAACCTGCTGCCCATTCATTTCATTTGGTGACCCCTAGTTCTTATATTATGGGAACAAGTAAATAACTTTTCCTTATTCACTTTCTCCACACCACTCATGATTGTATATACCTCTATCATATCCCCCCTTAGTCTCCTCTTTTCCAAGCTGAAAAGTCCTAGTCTCTTTAATCTCTCCTCAAATGGGACCCGTTCCAAACCCCTAATCATTTTAGTTGCCCTTCTCTGAACCTTTTCTAATCCAAGTATATCTTTTTTGAGATGAGGAGACCACATCTTTATGCAGTATTCAAGATGTGGGCGTACCATGGATTTATATAAAGGCAATAAGATATTCTCCGTCTTATTCTCTATTCCTTTTTGAATGATTCCTAACATCTTGTTCGCTTTTTTGACTTCCGCTGCACACTGCGTGGATGTCTTCAGAGAACAATCCACGATGACGCCAAGATCTCTTGTAGCTAAATTAGCTCCCATCATATTATATGTATAGTTGGGGTTATTTTTTCCAATGTGCATTACTTTACATTTATCCACATGAAATTTCATTTGCCATTTTGTTACCCAATCACTTAGTTTTGTGAGATCTTTTTGAAGTTCTTTTGAAGTTAATGTTATCATTTCTATTACTGTAATATCCAGAGGCCCCCACAAAGGTCAGGGTCCCATTGTGCTGGGAGCTGGACAGCTCCATAATGAGAGACAATCTGAGTGCCAAGGAGCTTATGACCTATAGAGACAAGGCCGTCCAAGGGCCTGAAGGGAAGCAGGTGTGAAGTGACTTGACCAAGGTTAAAGAGAAGATTAGCGGTAGAAGTGGGAATAGAATCTCGGCTCCAGAGCCCCAGTCTAGTATCCTGTACGCTGGACCATGCTCCCACTCAACAGCACCTGGTGTTTAGTGTTTCAACTGGCAACCTTCATATGGAAGGCTCCATGCCCTGTTAGCGATCCCCTGTGCCGGCCAGTCTTCCCGTTGCTCTCTAATGCAAAATCTCCTGGCATTCTAAGAGCCCAAAACTTCCCTTCTCATTCCCGTGGGCCACATTCCTGTGCACATGTGGCTTCTTTGAAAGGGAGGGGTGTTAAAAGCCGCTGAATCTCCGCTGATTGCCAGCAATGCGACCAAATCGGTAGATTGCTCACGATCCAATAACCAAGATGCATTCTGATTTCAGAGCATAAAAAGCTGCAATAGGGTGCCAAAATACAATCTCACCGCGCAAATATATGACTGTTTCAATTTAAGTGTGTTTTAGCATTCTAACTGTCTGGTCCCATAAGCTTCAGACAAGTTATAGCTACTTGGAATTCTCTAGCAATAGTCGCAGACTTAATAAAACTGTCTTGGGGACTAATGAATTATTTAAAGACTGCATAAAGAAAATGTAACCTATGCATTTAAAGTAGAAAAATCCACTTTAAAGTCATCATTCTGCCGTCTTTATCAATCTTGCCAGGTTTTTTTTATTCATATATCGGTATTTTGTTTGTCCAATCTGAATGAATTCAGAATGGAAAGTATTGTCATTTAATTTAGGCCAATCTTTTAGTCTGCATAAATATATATATATATTCTGTACAGCTTTATTAAGCCATAAAGTGCCTTAAACATAAAACAGAATTTCCTTGTAAGGGGGGGTGGAAGGAATTCTACGTACAAACACACATGGAGGAGGAGTTTGTGGAGGGGCAGGAAGGTACACTGTCATTTTTTAACTCGACCTTGATTACCATAGATCTGTTTGCTATTTCAGGAATGTGGCAACTGAATGTTCAGTGGTGAAAAATGACATTGAACGGACAAAGAAAACACAAGCTCCGTGATGCATAAATAGACCAGATATTTCCAATGACTTCAGCACCCACAAGTGAGGCCAGATTTTCAAAAGAGCCCAGCACGTTGGGCGGGCAGCAGGTGTGGAGTGCTTTTGAACATCTGGCCCCAGATGTGGGTGCTGAGGGCTTGAAAATCCAGCCCTGAGCTCTTCCGAAAGTTGTCCCACAGACTGTGCAGAGGTGGGGAAGCCGTAGAGGAAGAAGCTACAGGAGTTGAAGAGAAGGGCTTGGGTGAAGATCTCGGCAGACGAGGAGTCAGAGCCGTGGTAGAGCTAGGCTGTATTGGGGTGAGGGTGACACTCACATACTTGGGGAGATGACACAGTGTCTTTATTGTGCACCTCTCTTACAGCTGCCATCTGCACACCCTTTCCCGATGGTGAGCTGAACATCACCTGAGCACCTCGCAGTCTTTAATGGCTTTATCTTCTCAGCACCTCTGTGAGGTAGGGCCGTGCGGTGCTATTATCCCCCTTTTAGATGGAGAACTGATGCCCAGAGAGACTACGCCAAGTCTATGGTAACTCAGGGAATTAAGCTCAGGTCTTCTGGAGCCCAGGCTAGTACTGTAACCACTGGGCCAGCTTTCCTCGATTCCTCTTGTCCAGGGAGAACCAGTTCTGCAGAGGCCCTAAATTGTAAAGAGTGGAGTGGACCTTCAGTCAGTGCAATGCCAAAGACCCCCCTTAACTGGAATTTTCAGTTAACAGGGGCGTCGTACACGTTGTGAGTTGTATCATAACCAGGGGTGGAAGTAACTTAAGGGACTTACCGGAACGTAGGGCCGGGGTCCTGACCAGGGGGCAAGGCCTCAACCAGAAGGAGTAGGGCCTCAACCGGAAGGGATGGGGCATTTAAATCCCCGGGGCATTTAAATTGCAATTTAAAGGGCCCAGGGCTCTGGCTGTGCTAGCGGTAGCTGGGAGCCCTGGGCCCTTTAGATCACCGCCGGAGCCCCATGGTAGCAGTAGCTGTGGCGGTGGCCAGGAGCCCTGGGGCTCTGTCGACGTTTTAAAGGGTCAGGGGCTCCGGTCACTGCCTGGAGCCCAGGGCCCTTTTAAATTGCCGGCCTGGGGAAGTTGCCCCCTGCCAGTACGGTCGGCTGTGTACCGGCTCTTGCCGGTACACCGTACCGTACCGGCTTACTGTCACCTCTGATCATAACCCTACAAGGGGCACTACATAGCTGAATAAGGGTGACTGCAACAGGGGATGGATCACTTGATGATTACATGTTCTGTTCATTCCCTCTGAAGCACCTGGCACTGGCCACTGTCGGCAGACAGGATACTGGGCTAGATGGACCTTTGGTCTGACCCAGTCTGGCCATTCTTATGTTCTTACATTCATAGAATCATAGAATATCAGGGTTGGAAGGGACCTCAGGAGGTCATCTAGTCCCACCCCCTGCTCAATGCAGGACCAATTCCCAACTAAATCATCCCAGCCAGGGCTTTGTCAAGCCGGGCCTTAAAAACCTCTAAGGAAGGAGATTCCACCACCTCCCTAGGTAACCCATTCCAGTGCTTCACCACCCTCCCAGTGAAATAGTGTTTCCTAATATCCAACCTAGACCTCCCCCATTGCAACTTGAGACCATTGCTCCTTGTTCTGTCATCTGCCACCACTGAGAACAGTCTAGATCCATCCTCTTTGGAACCCCCCTTTCAGGTAGTTGAAAGCAGCTATCAAATCCCCCCTCACTCTTCTCTTCTGCAGACTAAACAATCCCAGTTCCCTCAGCCTCTCCTCGTAAGTCATGTGCTCCAGCCCGTGCTGCTCCCGTTGTTCCTCTGACAATCACCGTCCAGTCCCTGCTCCCCCCTTGCCCGTGGGGGACGGAGGAGCGGGACTAACCTGAGCCAGCCCTTTTCCTGCTGCACCAGCTCCAGGGCACACTGCCTGCCCAGCTACCTCCATGGCAGTAGTAGCTGGGGGGCAGCTGGGGTCTCCCAGACCAGGCTCTGGCGACGTGGCTGGTCCACGCACAGGATTAAGGAGGCTCCTTATGCCCCCTCATTCTGTGGCCTGGGCGCGTAGCTGAGCTCACACACGAGCCCTGTAATGCTGGTTGCCGGAGTCTCATGAGCTAAACTGAGTGGGAGCTGGTTAGTAAGTGCACGGTAGATCCAGCGAGCTGCTGGCAGTGGTGGTGGGTGATAGGAGATGGTGCAGGTCAGCACTGGACCCCACATGGCAGTAGAGGGCAAAGCCTGTTGCTGGGCCCAGTTGTGATCTCACTTAGCAGTAGTATAAATCCATTATCTTCAGCAGAATCACTCTCTGTTTACAGTGGGGAAAATGAGATCAGAATCAGGCAGCCTGTCTATGGGGGGTGTGTGATGGAGCATGCATACCCTGCACTGGGCCAGAAGGGGTTAACCTCACACTATGGGCGTGCTCCATACTGGGCATGCTCCAAGTGCTATGTGTGAGGTTGCACTCCACATGTTTAATAAAAATATGTTTCTAAGTGTGGATATGATGTAACTGGAATATGCTTTATGCAAAAGGTCTCTTGTAAGGTATCATTACAAAACTTATGATCTACTGAGTGTGGTCATCCTATTTGTATGTATATATTATTCTTGTATCTAAAATATGAAGTATTACTCTGAAGTCCTATTGTGATTATGCAAAGTGTGGGCCATTAATGGTGGTTTAGAATCTTGATGGGTCCCAGTGTCTAGGACAATTGACTGTAGATGGCTCTGTTTACCTGCAAGCCTCCACTGCATATGTGCGGGCCAGTCCTGGAGGAATGGAGGGGGCCCTCTCAGGACATGTAATCATGTCACCTGAACTGGAATCCATCTTTAACCTGGTGCTTTTCCATTTAGAAGGAGGGGTGGGAACTCGGAGAGAGACAAAGGATTCCCGCCTTGTGCCAAAGCTATAAAAGGGGGTGGAACAGAACAAAGGTACCCCGGTCATGTGGAATCCCCTGCTTTTCACCTAAGGTGTCAGCTGGAACTAACAAGGTCTGTACCAGGGGAAAGGATTGGGCCCAGAGTAGGAAGGGGTCTAGTCTGTGAAAGAAGCTTATTGGAACATCTCTGAGGGTGAGATTTACTTGTACTCAGTTTCTTAATGTATTAGGCTTAGACTTGCGTGTTGTGTTTTATTTTGCTTAGTAACTTACTTTGTTCTGTCTGTTATTACTTGAAACCACTTAAATCCTACTTTTTATACTTAATAAAATCACTTTTGTTTATTAATTAACCCAGAGTAAATGATTAATACCTGGGGGAGCAAACAGCTGTGCATATCTCTCTGTCAGTGTTATAGAGGGCGGACAATTTATGAGTTTACCCTGTATAAGCTTTATACAGAGTAAAACAGATTTATTTGGGGTTTGGATCCCACTGGGAACTGGGTGTCTGGGTGCTGGAGATAGGTGACCTGCTGAACAGTTTTTGGTTAGGGTCTGCAGCTTTGGGGGTGTGGACCAGACCCTGGGTCTGTGTTGCAGCAGGCTAGTGTGTCTGGCTCAACAAGGCAGGGTTCTGGAGTCCCAAGCTGGCAGGGAAAATGGGCTCAGAGGTAAATTCAGCCCATCAGGTGACAGTCCCAAGGGGGTCTCTGTGACTGAACCCCATCACACTATGCTAGTATAAAAGGGAACAGCCCAGTTCAGTCTGGGTTGACCGCTGGAGAGGAAGGACCTTCAGTGGAGGCTCCAGCTGAGGAGCCAGCTCAGCCCTTGCTTGCGGGAGCTGGAGATCCTGAGAACTGGACTGGAGACCTGTGGCCATCAGAGTCCCTGGGAGTTACCTGCTCTGAGGAGCCCAGACACCCCGATGCCCCATGGACTGCAGCTTCAGGAAGCGCGGTAGGAAGTGATGCAGGGAGGGTGTGCGAGGGGTATCTCCCACCTGTGTGAAGTCAGCAGGTTTCGGTGGGATTCCCCACTGACCCAGTGGTGGACCACTGGTGATGGCCTCCCAGGTACTGGCCACTAGGCCGCACTGCCCTGTGTCTGAGGGCAGCTCTATTGACTCTGGCCACTGGGTCACACTGCCCTGAACGCAAAGGCTGCGGTATTGACTCTGGCCGCTAGGCCACGCCGCCCTGTGTCTGAGGCCTGCCGCTTAGACCCTGACTGTTGAATCTCAGCATAGCGAGACCCAAAACAGTCGGGAAGGCTGTAACCATGGTATCAGCACGCCTTCTGCCTACCCCATCAAGGGACGAGGCATGTATACACCGCCACGTGGTGGGATGCAAAAATCAAGGCGCTGACCCCTTGAGATTATACACGTATTTATTGGAACGTCTCAAGAGCCAACAGCACCTTCCCCAAGTGCAGAGCTATTCACCATGGAGCTCTGGCCAAATTCCCACATGGGATAGCAACATTCTGACCAAAGACCCCTTTCGCAGTTCCTGTTGGTTACGATGCTTTCCTTCACTTCCTGTTCGAAGATGCCCAGTTGCTGTGTCCTGTTATACAGTTGCTGCAACCTGCTCCAGAGGTGGCTGCACTTCGCCAGTGGATGAAAACCATTTACATGCTATTCTTCCTCACCTTTCAGTGTAGTCCCCCATCCAGGGCCAGATCTCCAGCGGGTATAAATCACGGGTGCTCCAGTGAGGTCAATGGGCCAGATCCCCAGTTGATGGGCCTACCGCGACTTATACCAGTTGAAGAGGTGGCCCATCCTTTCTAAGCTTGTGGGGGATTGAAAGTGCTTTGGAAGAGCCTAACCCAAACCCACTGAAGTCACGGAGTTTGGATCAGGGCCTAAAAGCGACATGAAATAATAAGCACAGCCCTATTATACGGAGGGTCAATCTTTTAAGCAGCCTGTAACTTTAGAAAAGATTGTCAGAGACAGAGCTATTAGCAGCTAACCGTGCATGACGCTTTCAGTCCTGCGTCTTTCACGTGTGTATTAGCTGATCTTAGTCCCGGCAAACAATGAGCCATTCTCCTTAACAGAACTCCCATCATACATCGTTCTTTTGTTCCTCTGGCGAGAGCTGCCTTTGTTTGCTTTTCAAATTACAGTCCTTTGAATATCCGACGGCACTCACCACCGCCGCCAAGGGAGCTGGCGTTTGAGCGCCGCCAGTGCAGAAGCACCCACATCAGGGCTTGTTTCTGTTGTTGCCGAGTCGAAGTGCTTTAAAAATATATATTTGAATATCTCCTCTATTAGGGAAATTACGAGAGACTCTCGGATCAAAGTCAGGGAAGACTTGGGTGTATCCACTTCTAATGCTTGGAAACCCTCTGGCGTTTAGGGTTAGCAGACACACGCTATGTGTACTAGGTGCATACCAGTCCTTCAAGGTGGAATCTGCCCTCTCCACTGTGCTCATGAGCGAGTCCCAGGGCTTGTCTACACTAGGGTATTTTTTGCACCGTTGTTGCAGCTACCCCAGTGCAGCCGCACTAGAGAAAGCCCCCACTGCCGATGTGCTGCACTGATGTGAAAGGTGATTTGAACCAGAACAGCTTGTTCCAGTTTCAAACCACCAGTGATCGTCACTTTATATCCGAGCACAACACATCTACACTAGGGGTTTGCACTGGTGCAATGGCATTGGTGCCAAATGCCCCCTATGCAGACCAGCCCCCGGAACCAGGGGAACCTGTGCAGTGCTGCAGCATAGGGTGAGTTCAAGATTTAGGGAGCCTGTATGGGGGCGGTCTGGACCCCCAGCATGCTGCGGGGTCCAGCTCTGTGGTGCTTCCTTGTGTGTCCCCGTGCACCTGGGCTTGGGGACGGGGCAGGGCAGTGATGTCACCAGCACTGTTTCAGTGAGTCGAGGTGCACAAGCATTAGGTGCTGTAGCTTCCACAGGGCTGCAGGAGTAGTTGATTCCTTTCACTGTCTACCCCCTCCCCCCCCCCCCCCCGCCCCGTGTTGGACTCACCAGGCCTAGCAGTGATTTGGTTAGTGCTCTGGGAGTGCCCGGTGCTCTAAGGTTTACGGTAGGTGACAGCTGTTCCTGAGGGCACATGCAGGGCCCATCTGTCTCCTGCTACAAAGCCTTCATTTGTTCTGGCCACACAAGAGGGCCCATTGCCCAGCAGCGACTGCTCGGTGCCTCGTTTAAATCAATAAGGCGAAGCACCCTGGGCGACGGGGATGTTGCGCCATTGCTGAGTGAATGAAGCCTGGGCCCTCCGGCTTGGAGAACCTGCAGTGGCACTGCAATGGGGGCTGGAGAAGCAAGTATGCTCATGGCATCATGGCAGAGTGGCTGCTCCCTGTGCAGGCAGGCAGGTCTCCGGGGCGGGATCTGGGTTTATTGTGCCTCGGATGTTAAAATCTCTATGATAGTCAAACTCCCACTATTGTAAATGGGCAGTTTGCCAGGGCGGGGCGGCAGGATCAGGCCCTGACCTGGTACCAGCTACAATCTCCAGCCCCTTCATATTATAGTCCATGAGAGAGGTCACAGGGCTGTGTCCTGGCAGGGAAGCAGCAGCCATTCTGAAGGAGGTGCCCCCCCCTCCCAGAATGGGGTGTAAAGCCCACATGGGTAAACAAAGGGTTAACAGGTGCCTGAGAGTTCAGATGGCCCACCTGGCTGCACCTGGAGGGTGTGTGAGGTTTGATTGGTTCTCAGACCCAGTAGGGAGGAGCTGGGCCTTCTCCATAAAGGAAGGAAGTGAAAGCCACAAGGGGGATCCCAGGAGAGGGACCCAGGAGGGAGAGGCTTAAATTGTCCTCCCTCTGGGACAGGAGCCATGGGGAAGCTGTGGGAGAGGAGCTCGTAACCTGGGAAAGGAGCCAGGCTCCAGGGGAGTAGCCCCGGGGGTGAGTGTTCCCCAGCAGGAAGAAGGAGCTGGGGAGAACTCATCAGGATGTTCGTCTGGAGGATGCCAGGAAAGCCACCACCCTGAGAGAAGAGTGGGGCTGCAGAGGAGCCCTGGCTGGCTGGGAGACACCAAGGTGTTAATTGCAGTTGTGGGGGACACTGTTTGTGCGGGACACTGAGCTCCTGGGTGGGGTGAGACTCTGCAGTGAGCTGGTCAGAGGGCTGAGTCGCGGGAAGAGGCAGACAACCATAGGGCCGGAGCAGCTGTCTGCATCGGGCGCTAGATGAGGAGATCCTGCTACCTCACGCCCAGGCACAAGGGGAGTGCTGACCGTGGAGTCACTCTTGCATATTCCCTTTCTGTGCGCTGAAGATGGTGCCTACAAAGCAGGGGAAGCCCAGGGAGGTTGGGTCAGCGGCACATTGAATCCGGAGGGATGGGGACGCTGCATCAGAGTGATGCCCAATGCGCGGGACTGGAGAGAACCACTTTGTTCCTGAATAAGGTAGGGGGCTGGATGGCTCTGGTGTGCACCATGAGCGCCTGAGCCTTTTGCTTCTCGGTCTCCATCCAGAACCCTGGGAGACGTCCCGCTCTGAGGGATCTTCACTGGCGTGTGGGAAAGGAGTTGGAGGACTCGTTGCACAAGTGGCTTCTTCTCAGGTGGCATCGTTTCTGGCAGTCGGAGGTGGAAGACCAAGGGCTGAATGCCACGATTATCTGACGTGCCCCCTAATCGTGAAAGAGAGCCCGCTGCTCTGGGTCTGTCTGAAGCTGAGCTGCGGAACACTGTGGGGGCAGCTGGTGGAATGGACCGCGTCCACACATCCAATCCAGGCATGCGGGACTCACTGCGGGGGAAGGCTCTGGGCTGGGTTATGCTGGAGGTCAGAGGAGGTGAGCGTGCTGTTGCCTTCTGGCCTTACAACCTATGGGTGACGTCCTGGCCCTATTGACATCAACAGGAGTTTTCCGCTTAGTGTCAACGGAGCCAGGATCTCACCCTATGGACTTCCAGGTACATCACGCGCCTCATCAGTGGGGAATGAAGACAGGGCTTTCAAGGCCCAAACCAGCCCCACTTGAGCTACAGGAGATCTCCTCTAGGATTGAGCAACAGGCCATTCGGGCCAGCTCCTGGACCACAGGCGATAAACCAGCGTGCCACACACTCACTGCCCCATTGACACCCGCAGGCGCTGGATGTGGCACAAAGCCAGGACTAGCAGCTGAGATGTCAGCTCCTTCCAGCATCCCTGCTCCCAGTGCCATGAATCCCCCACTGTGGCTCCAGCCCTGGGACCCACAGCATTGCCAGCTGGCTGCTACAGTCTCCTCAGAAAGGTTTGTTTGGTGTCTGCGACGGCCTGGATTGAACGCGGGGTAGAGAGGGATCTCCTGGGAGCAGCAGGTGGGTCTGCTAAGCATGTGGCAGCCCCTCTGTGACGCCGGTGGAAATGGTGTATAAGGTAGGCAAACAGATTTAGATTCAACTGCATAAACCATGTGTGCTTAGAGCCTCCAGGAAGTCTTTCAATATTAGCCCTGGGCATATTAGCTTTAGATGAGATTCAGGGTGTGTCGTTATTTTAATTCCCCAATACAGTGATTCTGTGCCTCGCTTCCCTCCCCCAGCCTAAAATAAACACTGGTGAAGCTGGAGGGACTGGGAGGGCTCTGAGGATCGGCACTGGGCTATGAAGCCTGGTGCCATTTCACATCTAGCCATCTGAGGGCATAGGAAATGAGCTCTTGGTCTCCTCATACATGGCTCTGTGGGTGTAAAGTCCAGCCCAGCTGAGCTGGGGGACTCAGGAGTTCAAAGGGCCCTGCTGCTGCTCCAGGGAGGATAGTCAAGTTCCAACATCTGCCCTTTGCCCTGTCTCTTATTGGCTCTGGGGGGGCAACAAGAAGACACACTAGCTTTGAGCTTGTGTGCTAAAGACAACAGCGTGGCTGCAGTGCCATGAGGGCAGGAGAGGCCAGCCACCCAAAGAATGTACCTAGGGTTGGGATTGTACTTGGGCGGCTGTTAGCTCATCCCACCGCTAGCACCACTATGGCTATGCTTCTTTTTTCAGCATCCTAGCTTGATCTGAGCGAGCATGGAGGTGTCTACTCGAGCTGGAATTTCCACCCTCCAGCTGTGGGGTAGCCCTACCCCAAGGTGGGGAGGGGTAAGGAGAAATCAACCTGTGTTAGGATTCATGTTTGGAGAGGGTGGTCAAAGGGGTCGGGTGTAGGCAAGCCCCAGACTGTTTCACTTGTTGGAAGGCACATCCCAGGAAAACTAAACTTGGGACAGCAGTGCCCATGCACCTTTCTCCTCCCTCCAGCGGAGGGGCAGCCTTGCTAAACTGCCCCCGTGTGCCTTGCCAGCAGGGTTTGAACCTCAGACCCTCAGCACAGATTTCAACCCCTGGAGCTAAAGGAGTGGCTCCATCAGTTGGCAGCAGTTGTAGGTTGTTCTCCTCCAGTGGACCAGTCGCCCAGAGCTGCCAGCTTGGTGTCTTTCACAAGCATTCGTTTCACTTGGATTTTCCTTCCAACATCTCACGCGCCCACGTAGCTGCCAGCCCCCTGCCGTGTAACGTCCCTGCAGGGAGCTGGAAAATTAGCGCAGGGTGCTGGGATTCAGGGAGCACGTCACCCCCCTACTACGGTTCCTTTTGTCACCGTTAGCTGTAAACACCCATCGTTTATGATCAACAGCCTAGAAGAGGGGAGAGGTCTTTAACTCTGTGATTTCCTGCTGGCTTCAGCCTCTGACTGGCTCCTCCCTGTGGTTTCTGGACCAAAGGCCACAGAACTGGATGTGGGGAATGCCCCTGGATTTTGTGAGGGGGGGTCTCCCCTGCTCAGTTCTGGGTCTAGGGCCTGCTGCGGGGGAGGGCTGGCCTCAGGTGGGCTCCATTTTACACCTTCCCCAGCCCAGTGCAGCAGGACCTGTTGAACAGCTCAAAGCACTCAGCACCTTTGAAAATTAGGCCATTGATTTAGGAGTCTATCCATGGGACTTGATACCAAACTTTGGGCACCCCAGTTTGAAATTTCCAGCACAGGTGCCTTGCCCAAAGCCATGCCCGGGACCAGTGGCAAAGGCGGGATGAGAACCTACAGCCAAGGTATGAATTAGCCCAGGTGTGCTCTTCGGCGGGAAGCTTGGATCTTGGCTTGCTAAACTCAGGGTTGTGCGCTCAATCCTTGAGGGGGCCATTTAGGGATCTGGGGCAAAAATCTGTCTGGGGATTGGTCCTGCGTTGAGCAGGGGGTTGGACTAGATGACCTCCTGAGGTCCCTTCCAACCCTGACATTCCATGATCTGACTCATGGATTCTTCATTTCATCCTTGTTCTCTCGCTCAATATCTTTCTCCTTTTATGACCACTGAGGACAATCTCTGATGGCCTCAGATGTTTATGAAGCAGCAGTTGGGGGAAGCCAACTTTCAAGCATTCTGCAGTCAGCGTGAGTAGGTCCAAGTTTGGCTGAGCTCTGAAGAGTCTATAAAGGCTGAGGAAAATGCACAGAGAAACATTGGCGGCATTATTAGAACATCACTTCCATGCTCCAATAATAACAAAAGAGATGGACAATAGCAGGTGTATTCCATTGGCTAAAGGGTTTTAAGCATTATGACAGGTATGAGGATAATAGTATTCTGCTTTGCCACTGACCAGAGAGCTCTGGCTCCCAGGCACGTGGGTCAGGGAAGGCGAATTGTTCTGCCTTTTCTTAAATGCCTGGATATTCGCTGCCTGACCCCTGCTTACTGCCGCATCCTGCTCTGATGCAGTCACAGCGTCTTGACTGGGATTTGAAAACGCTCCATCTTGTGCCATGATTGGAAACGTCCTCTAAGCCCCACCCCCTCCGCTGGGAATTACCCATCCTGCTCTCTTCTAACTCACTGCGCCAGCACTTACCCACAGAAATGTCCGGTATGTCAAGGAGCGTGTTCAATGGGGTTAGCGATGTGGGGGGCTCAAGCAGTAGCTGTTCTGGTCTGGGCTCATCTCTATTTAGGAATATTCATACCGGACACGGTTAAACTGGCAAGGGTGTAACAAAAGCCCCATTTTACAGAGCCACTCACTGAGACTGTGGTGGGGTCCCTCTGCCTATTATTTGTATTGCTCTAGCACCTAGAAGCTCTAGTCGCAGACCAGGACCCCACTGTGCTAGGGGCTGTACAAGCACAGAAGAAAAAGGGGATCTTGCTTCAAAAAGCTTCCAGGCTAAATAGGTTTCAGAAGTCCAACGAGATCAGATTAGCCCCACCGTACCCGCCGTCATTCAGACCAGCCCTTGATATGGAATTCAAACCCACAACCGCTCACATGCCGTCCAGGATTTCTACCCCCAGGCTACTTTGACTTCCCTGCCCCATTTTTTTTCCCTGCCTCCTCATGTGATACTGTTCACATAGGGTCAGCTCTCCTGGTTTACAGAGTGTTATAGAAGGCCCTGTTCATTCATTCACGGATCACATTTTTGGAGGCAATTTCTCATGCGCGCTGCGGATTTTCCTTGTGGTGAATTTTCGCCCCCTATGCTGTTCTCCAGTTTTTTATTTTAGAATAGCTGCCGTTCATGGAGTTGAAACCAACATGGGATCTGAACATTCCATGGTGTAGCCGTTCCCGGACGAGACTAGGGATAACGTTTTCAAATGTGTCGAGGTGACTTAGGAACCTAAGCCCCAATGACTTTGGATGAGACTTCAGAGCTTTATGAGGAGAGGCTGAGGGAACTGGGTTTATTTAGTCTGCAGAAGAGAAGAGTGAGGGGGGATTTGATAGCAGCCCTCAAGTACCTGAAGGGGGGTTCCAAAGAGGATGGAGCTCGGCTGTTCTCAGTGGTGGCAGATGACAGAACAAGGAGCAATGGTCTCAAGTTGCAGTGGGGGAGGTCTAGGTTGGATATTAGGAAACACTGTTTCACTAGGAGGGTGGTGAAGCACTGGAATGGGTTACCTAGGGAGGTGGTGGAATCTCCATCCTTAGAGGTTTTTAAGGCCCGGCTTGACAAAGCCCTGGCTGGGATGATTTAGTTGGGCGTGGTCCTGCTTTGAGCAGGGGATTGGACTAGATGACCTCCTGAGGTCTCTTCCAACCCTAATCTTCTATGATTCTAAGGCCCAGCTCATTCAAGGAATTTAGGCACCTAACTCCCTTGGGAGTTAGGTGCCTAAATACCTTGGAGGATCTGGCCTACGTGACTAACTCAATTTTGAAAATAGGACTTTGGCTTGTAAGACAATTAGATCTTTTTGAAAATCTGACCTTAACTTTCATGTTACTTTGGAACATGAGGAAAAAAGGCCACCAAAATCTAAACAGAAATACGAACACTTTGCTATTTGGGATATTCCGGTTGCTGCTGAATTCAAATTCATAGCTCTAAATTCTGGTGCTAGTTGTTGGGCCCGAAAGCATATTCAAGACCGCTCCTGTTCTGATAGTTTAACAGCTTAGCATGAGTCAAATTGTGCATGTGGAAGAATGACACTGAGTCATCATGTTTGTTAGGAAAACAGAAGATAAAGCTAGAAAGTACAAGTTGGGGCGAGCACACAGCCTGTCCTTACAGAAGAGGACAGTTAACAGGAAAATGAGGAACTAGTACATACGTATAAGAAAAGATAACAAAAAGTTATAGTCAGTCTAAAAGGAGACTGGGAACGCCGTAAACCGACTGTTCCTAGAAGCGTGCGTGATATCGTCCTGATGAGCTTCCCACTTGTAAGTAACTGATCACTGCTTGCTAATGTTTTGCCTTACTAATAAAGATTTGTTAACCTGATCTGATGAGTGGTGACTTTCAATCCAACCAAATTGGGTGGATTACCCAGTGTGGAATTTAGCTAGGACATCATTTGCAAACAGCACCGTGGTATCTACAGGGGCTACAAGTGATTAGGACTGTAATTTTTAGGTTTGTTTGTACCGGATCATCTTTAGCTGCACAGGGGAATTGCTTCTATATTGGTTCAGGACATCTTGTCACCAAGGAAGAAATGCAATTACCAGTGCACTGAGCCTTGAAAATTTGTAATAAATAATTATATTTATAATTAGTGACGCTTAGCAAACTCTCCATCATTCAAATTGGCATCTCGATGGAGCTCCAACTTCCCAGCTCATCAAAATTCAGAGAGACCTTAAAAAAGTGATTTCTAAATCCATTTTTCTTTATATTGCAAATTTCAAGTTAGCAATAAAAATACAGCATGATTTATGGGGCTCTTTCCACATCCCAAAGCTTCACAGGACCCCAGAAATGTGTAATGAACGTATCAAACGTACGACTCTCAATATCGATAACATGCGCCGTAAAACATCGCTATCAAATACTATTGCTACTTACAACTGGATTAAATTAGCAAAGTTGCCGTAAACTGCCCAAGAAATAGAGTTAGTTGCATATTCAGCTCCATTTTTCTCCCTTGCCCCGACAGAGGTACACACTTCATTTCCCATTTAAACACATCAGAAATCTGTAATTCACATCCAATTTACCCTTAACAGAACAACAAATACATAAATAAAGGCCACCATCTCTGAGGCAAAATCCAGCGACAGAAGCTGCTAGCAAAGAATAACAGCATCTGTATTTACCCTTTGGGATATCAGTTCTCAGGAGGAACATTCCATAAGCTAGTAAGGGCTTCTACAGTATCTTTCATGCAGGGATTGCAAAGCATTTTGCTAACACGTCAAGCCACCTGCTACCCTTGTGACAGGAGTAGATGGCCAACAAAGGAAGCCTCTAAACCCAACTCAACGGCATTCTTCTGTTTGTCTGTAATGTGATAACTTTTGAAAAACGCATCCAATCAAGTCCAAACTGTCAGGCATCAAGGGACCAAACCCTCTTGATTTCGGGGGGAATCCAGAAAAGCCTGATTTCACTGGGAATCAAACAGCAAGCTGTGGCCATTTGGGGTTTTGCGGCATCGGAGGGAACAGAATTCTGCGCCTCCTGCTCCTCTAGGCCATCAGATGCACTGGTTGAGCAGTTTGGCTTCCCAGCTAGCTACCGTAGGCTCAATGACCAGCTCTCTTGCGGGAAAGCCTATAGGAGGGAGCTGGGGTGAGGAAAATGTGGTAAAGTTCGTTGTGCAGGGTTTGTCTGTTCTTGGGGAATAGTGGGTTCAACCTCCAGCACCCACTTATTAGCATGGCTCTGTGCTGTCAGCCAATGGACGCTGAGCCTGGTGCCTTCAATCAATGGACCAACCACTAGGGGGCAGCATACACAGAAAAGTCCCCAATCCTGCTGGCTGATCCTTCCAGGAAGGTGTGCATTGGTGCAGTTTGCAAGATAACAGCCCCACTAGCAGGTTACGCAGGGAGCGGAGGCAAGGGAAGGGGATCTTTCCAGGGCACAACAGCTGCTCTCTGTTACTGAACCCGGAGTTTCCTTTCATGGTTCGTTACAAGACGTTGTATTAGAACGACAGCTAATTATTATCGCGGCAATAATTTACAGTGGGTGCCATCAATGTTTGTACATTGCGGAGATGGCATAATGACGTTGTCTTTCCTAATTATATCAGGGAATCATTACTCTTAAGTACTGTAAAAAATTAATTAATACTATTATCCTCATACCTGTCATAATGCTTAAAACCCTTTAGCCAATGGAATACACCTGCTATTGTCCTTTATTCTTTTAGGTAGCTCAACTTGACGGAGATGGCCTGTGGATCATTTCGCTGTATGTGCTTAGAGAGCCGCTGGGCCACTGGCTTCAAAGATCTGGGTTCAAGTCCCAGCTGTGCCAAAGCTTGAGCACATCACTTACGGTGGAATGACTAACTCCTTTTGAACATTCCACCATCAATGTCTCTGTGCCTCAGTTTCCCATCGGAAAAATGAGGCTCGTAACTTTCCCTTTGTCTGTCTTGTCTTTTTAGGGTGGGATTTTCTAAAGCACCGAGCCTAAGCGATTTAGGCACAAAGATGTGGGAGTTAGGCACTTAACTTTTTTGGCACTTTGGAAAATCCCACTCTTAGACTTCAAGTATCAGAGAGGTAGCCGTGTTAGTCTGTAGCCACAAAACCAACGAGGGGTCTGGTGGCACCTTAAAGACTAACAGATTTATTTGGGCATAAGCTTTGGTGGGTAAAAAACTGAAGAAAAAAAAACCTGAAGAAGTGGGTTTTTTACCCACCAAAGCTTATGCCCAAATAAATCTGTTAGTCTTTAAGGTGCCACCGGACTCCTTGTTACACTTAGACTTCGACTTCTTTGGGGCAGAGGCTGACTTTGTATTATTCTTTCATACAGCTCCTAGCACACGGGGCCGTGAACCTTTGATAAAGGCCCCCAAGGGCACTACCATAAGAAGAGTATTAGGTAAATAATAACGACGGCAAAAAATATTGGCAGCAATATTAAAAGGAAAAGCTTGGGTCAATCAAATGAAATCTTTCCAAGCACCTAGAGTCCCAATCCTGCGCACATGAATAAAGTTAAGTCGATATGCACAGTCCCATTGAACTCAAAGACACCATGCCCATATGTAAGGGTAAGCAGGGGCATAAGTGTTTTCAGGCTTGGCCCGCGTTATGGGGAAGGAAGAGCGAGATTTAGCCACTTAGTGGACCACGAAAGGAAATCAACACACACAATAGATTTGGACTTTGGCAAAGCATTTGGTGCCGGGTCTCGTGAAATCTTACTTGATAGCTGGAATCAAATAGGCTTGGACAGAAAGACTGTTCAGTGGACTGGAACAAAGGGGAATGAGAGATGACAGTACAGCAAGCTTGGGGAGCGTGCAGGGGTCGGTGTTAAACCCAGTTTGATGTAACATCTTCATTAATCTACGAAAGGCAGCAGAGGGCACGTTCATATCATTTGCAGACGATGCAAACATTGCAAATACCTGTGTGGACAGAGACATCATACAAAGGGGACTAGGGAGAACACAGGGTGGGGGGGATGCTCCCTGTGAATGGGGTGGGGGCAGAGGAGTAGGAGGGGAGTTAGAGGAACTACAGAGCCTGGAGGGTGGGGGCTTCCCATAGTTCCTAGTGCAGTTCCTATGGCAATTCCTCTGCAGCTGGCATCCTGGGCTGCCCCCACTACCTCTTCAGTGGCTGGAGCCATGTGTGCCCATGCCCCCTCCCCCCCGGCCAGATGCTGGTGCCATGCCCATCCCCCACCCAGCTGCTGATGCACTCCAGGCTGGGTGTCTCGACTTGGACTCGTGTTGCTGGAAGGCAGGATTGGGCTGGACCAGGGCGTCTAATCATAGAATCATAGGATATCAGGGTTGGAAGGGGGACGCAGGGCCAGCCACTGAACAGCTGATTGGCAGCCAGCCCCACCTGGCCAGTACCGTGGGTGCAGAGCACCCCCTATTTTTTCTCCGTGGCTGCTTGAGCCCCTGAGCACCCACGGAGTCGGCGCCTATGCCCTTAGTCTCTCTGTGCCTCACCTCCCCATCTCTAAAATAGAGCTAGAAATACTTCCTTCGTCTTTTGCTATTCAGTGCTCATGCTGTGTGCTTGGTTCCTTTACTCAGACAGTTTCTTTCTGCTTCCTGGTTGCTTGACAAATGTTATAAACCAGAGAATAAAAAATTGTAAATAATGCATTTTCAAGTCTGAATCTTTAGATTGTTTGGTACTGAGATTCAGGCCATTTTCACTGTAATAACACCAAACAAGCCCAAGTTAAAGCAATGTTTAGCCTTACTCACATCTTTTGGACCTACACACAAGTACTAACCCATGGGAACCACTGAGGAGGATTTGTTTAGACTTAAAAATGCAAAAGAAATGCCACTTCGGAATGCAAGATCAAAATACAGAATTCTCCACTTCCCCCCTTCCAGTTTGGTATAAATTAGAGCTGGTCAAAAAAATGTGGAATTTTTTTCCAGCAGAAAATGCTTTTTCCAAACAAAATTTTTCACTAGAATTTTGTTTTCCTTCAAAGTTTGTCAGATTTTTGACACAATCTACAACAGGAAAAAGCTGATGTCAATGTCAAAAAGCCAACTTAACCTCACCCCTAGAGATTCATGGACATGCCAATGTATGTGTGATGCTGGCAGACCAGGTGCCAGCTGATGCCAAAACCCCAGGCCTCACTGAATGCTTACAAATGCTTGGCTGGAAGCCGGGCCAATTCACTTGTGTATTAGTCTAGATCAAAGGGCTTGTTACATGCATAAGAACGTATTTGGTGTTTAAACTTCCTGAAAACGAATGGGAGGGTACATGCATTGTTTTCACTTCTCTGTCTCCCGTTATCATGTTGTAGCAAACATTTACATTGTGTGTATCCCTGTCACTAAATAACCCATCAAACAAGAAGGAATCCTTGTGGAATGCAAATGAACGGGAACAGAAAAGTGCTCATTTCAAAGCCAGGGGTCATTGTGTGTGATGATCGAGGTCAAAGGCTCTAAATGCGTTCCTCACTCTCCGTCCTCAGAAGGAAAATACCCTGTCAGCTTGTTTGCTGTGAGAAGCTGTAAGTATGGATGTAGGGAAAGATCCTGCATCTCTGGACTGTTTGGATTCTAACCGGCTGGAATAACTGAATGAAAAGACAGAGATCCCCATGGTTATTCTGGGTAGCACTGAGAGCCTTTTGGGAACCTGGCAGATTACTACACCTCTGCTACCATTTGGAATTATGGACTGTCTATATATTTTACCTGTTTTAACCGCCCAATAACTCATCGGCTTTTCTTAGCAAATAAACCTTTAGTTAGTTTGCTATAGAATTGGCTACAGGCGTTGGCTTTGATGTAAGATCTAGGGCACCAATTCATCTGGGGCAAGTGGCTGGTCTCTTGGGACTGGGGGCAACCTGAATGTGGGGTGATTTTTGGTGTAAGTGCCCATTTTTCACATAGTCCAGCTTGTCCGGGGGCGGGGGTAAGGAAGACAGGAGAGTCTAAGGGGATTGTCCGTGACTCCATGGTAAGACTCATAGAGCGATCCAGGAGTTCACGTTTGGTACTGGCTTGGTGGACTCTAATTATAGATCACACCACCAGCTTGGGGGGGGGGGTGACAAAGCCCTGGCTGGGATGATTTAGTTGGGAATTGGTCCTGCTTTGAGCAGGGGGTTGGACTAGATGACCTCCTGAGGTCCCTTCCAACCCTGATATTCTATGATTCTATGATTCTATGCTCTGCTTTCTGACAGTCTGCCATGCAGTAGGCACTCATGGTCGGGCGCCACTGCAGACAGAGTGACACTTATACAATTTCCTGCTGAATTTGTGGCCCCGCCAGTGCTCTTGGAGCGTGGTTGAAATGGCACTGGGATGACGGGCAAGAAAACCCCGAGGAGAATGACGTAGAAGTTGTCACAGGCACAGCGACATGGAGATATTTTGAGATGAACAGTTAAGTCTCAAGAGCAATAGTCCAGGGAAAAGGGGCTAGCCAGGAGCGACTGGGGTGGTGGTGAGTGGCAGAGGGAGCAGAGGTTGGTGCTAGTGTAGACAGGACCATACCTGTTTCCAATACCATCACAGGAAGTCTGATCAAGCTCAGGTCCTCTTAGGGTACGTCTACACTACGGGATTAATCCGAATTTATATAATTCGAATTTGGGAAACAGATCGTATAAAGTCGAATGTATGCGGCCACACTAAGCACATTAATTCGGTGGTGTGCGTCCATGTACCGGGGCTAGCGTCGATTTCTGGAGCGTTGCACTGTGGGTAGCTATCCCATAGCTATCCCATAGTTCCCGCAGTCTCCTCCGCCCATTGGAATTCTGGGTTGAGATCCCAGTGCCTGATGGGACAAAAAACATTGTCGCAGGTGGTTCTGGGTACAGCCTCACCCCTCCCTCCCTCCCTCCCTGCATGAAAGCAACGGACGGCAGACTTCCATTTCGCGCCTTTTTTCCTGGGTGAACACTGCAGACTCCATACCACGGCAAGCATGGAGCCCGCCCAGCTCCAGACAGCAGTCATGAACATTGTAAACACCTCGCGCGTTCTCGTGGAGTTTATGCTGAGCCAGGACCAGAAAAACAAGGCGAGGAGGCGGCGACGGCGGCAGCGCAGCGACAAGCGTGATGAGGACATGGACATGGACATGGACACGGACACAGAATTCTCTCAAACCGCGGGCCCCGGTGCTTTGGAGATCATGTTGTTAATGGGGCAGGTTCTATCCATGGAACGCCGATTCTGGGCAAGGGAAACAAGCACAGACTGGTGGGACCGCATAGTGTTGCAGGTGTGGGACAATTCCCAGTGGCTGCGGAACTTTCGCATGCGTAAGGGCACTTTCATGGAACTTTGTGACTTGCTGTCCCCTGCCCTGAAATGCCAGAATACCAAGATGAGAGCAGCCCTCACAGTTGAGAAGCGAGTGGCGATAGCCCTGTGGAAGCTTGCAAGGCCAGACAGCTACCGGTCAGTCGGGAATCAATTTGGAGTGGGCAAATCTACTGTGGGGGCTGCTGTGATGCAAGTAGCCAAAGCAATCATTGAGGTGCTGCTACGAAAGGTAGTGACTCTGGGAAATGTGCAGGTCATAGTGGATGGCTTTGCTGCAATGGGATTCCCTAACTGTGGTGGGGCGATAGATGGAACCCATATCCCTATCTTGGCACCGGAGCACCAGGGTACCCAGTACATAAACCGCAAGGGGTACTTTTCAATGGTGCTGCAAGCACTTGTGGATCACAAGGGACGTTTCACCAACATCAACGTGGGCTGGCCGGGAAGGGTTCATGACGCTCGCATCTTCAGGAACACTATTCTGTTTAAAGGGCTGCAGCAAGGGACTTACTTCCCGGACCAGAAAATAACCGTTGGGGATGTTGAAATGCCAATAGTTATTCTTGGGGACCCAGCCTACCCCTTAATGCCATGGCTCATGAAGCCATACACAGGCAGCCTGGACAGGAGTCAGGAGCTGTTTAACTACAGGCTGAGCAAGTGCAGAATGGTGGTAGAATGTGCATTTGGCCGTTTAAAAGGTCGCTGGCGATCGCTACTGACTCGCTCTGACCTCAGCCAAAGAAATCTCCCCATTGTTATTTCTGCTTGCTGTGTGCTCCACAATCTCTGTGAAAGTAAGTGGGAGACCTTTATGGCAGGGTGGGAGGCTGAGGCAAATCGCCTGGCTGCTGATTACGCGCAGCCAGACACCAGGGCGATTAGAAGAGCACACCAGGAAGCGCTGCGCATCAGAGAAGCTTTGAAAACCAGTTTCATGACTGGCCAAGCTACAGTGTGAAATTTCTGTTTGTTTCTCCTTCATGAAAACCCGCCCCCTTTATTGACTCATTCTCTGTAAGGAACCCACCCTCCCCCTTCCCCCAGCTTGCTTTCAAACCAAATAAAGTCACTATCGTTTAAAAATCATTTATTCTTTATTCATAGATTATAAAAAGAGGGAGGGAACCCGGGTGGGGTTTGGGAGGAGGGAAGGAAAAGGCCACTAAAAAAAGGTTTAAAAATGACAGCCTTTTGCTTGGGCTGTCCACTGGGGTGGAATGGGAAGGTGTACGGAGCCTCCCCCCCCCCCCCCCGCGTTCTTACACGTCTGGGTGAGGAGGCTATGGAACATGGTGAGGGGGGAGGGGGGTTATACAGGGGCTGTAGCGGCACTCTGTTATCCTGCTGCCATTCCTGAAGCTCCACCAGACGCCGGAGCATGTCTGTTTGCTCACGCAGCAGCCCCAGCGTTGCATCCTGCCTCCTCTGATCTTCCTGACGCCACCTCTCATCTCGAGCGTCTCTCCTCTCCTCACGTTGGTCCCTCCTGTCCTCACGTTGGTCCCTCATGTCTTCACGTTGGTCCCTCCTGTCCTCACTTTCACTGGCTTCTTTCCTATACTTTGAAACCGTGTCCTTCCACTCATTCAGATGAGCTCTGTCACTGCGCGTGGATTCCATGATTTCTGCGAACATGTCGTCTCGCGTCTTCTTTTTCCGATGCCTTATCTGTGATAGCCTTCGGGACGGAGGAGGGAGGCTTGAAGAATTTGCAGCTGCTGGAGGGAGGGAAAAAAGGAGAGAATTTTTTAAAAAGATACATTTTGAAGAACAATGCTTATACTCTTTCACGGTGACCAACACTATTCACATTACATAGCACATGTGATTTCTGTGCAAGGTCGCATTTTGCCTCTTAATATTGAGTGCCTGTGGCTTTGCTGCTAGAGATCACAGACGCAGGTCCAGGCAACAGAATTCGGCTTGCATGCAGCCAGGGTAAGCCATTGTCTTTCGGCTTCTGCGCCCTCCTTTCCCACATACCAAGCAAAGCCCGTTGAGTGCTGCTGTTTTCCTGTTAACCTTCAGCAGCAGAAAACAAACTAACCCCCCCCCATCCAATTCTCTGGATGATCTCTTTATCCCTCCCCCCATCGCGTGGCTGGTATCAGGGAAGATCCCTGCAGGAGCCAAACTAACACCCCCCACCCCGCCATGAATTCTCTGGGATGATCGCTTTACCCCTCCCCCCACCACGTGGCTGGTATCAGGGAAGATCCCCGCTAGCCAAACGCGAAAAGCTCTGGGCCAATCCCCCCCCCCACTCACGCTTGGCTAACTGCAGGGAAGGATTTCTTTTCAGCCACAGGCAAACAGCCCAGCAGGAACGGCCACCTCTGTCCCCTTATTTAAATTCCCGTATTTCAACCAGGTTACCATGAGCGATATCACTCTCCTGAGGATTACAAAGCAAGATAAAGAACGGATGTTGCTTGAATGCCAGCAAACACCGGGACCATATGCTGCCAGGCTTTGTCATGCAATGATACCAGATTACTTGCTGCAAGCATGGCGCGGTCAAGTGTCCTACCATGGAGGACGGAATAAGGCTGCACTGCCCAGAAACCTTGTGGCAAGGCTTTTGGAGTACCTCCAGGAGAGCTTCATGGAGATGTCCCTGGAGGATTTCCGCTCCATCCCCAGACACGTTAACAGACTTTTCCAGTAGCTGTACTGGCTGCGAATGCATCCCAAGTCCTCAGGGCAAATTAATCATTAAAAAACGGTTGCTTTTAAACCATGTTTTATATTTTAAAAGGTAAACTCACCTGAGGTCCCTTCCATGGGGTCGTGGTCTTGGATACTGGCTTGGGAGGGTTGGGAGGGTACTTCAGTCAGGCTGAGAAAAAGATCCTAGCTGTTGGGGAGAACGGAGTGCTGGGTGCTCTCTGCATGCTCGTCCTCCTCCTCCTCCTCTTCCCCATCCGCAGAATCCTCAGGTGTAGCTGATGAGATTATCCCCGCCTCGGAATCCACGGTCAGAGGTGGGGTAGTGGTGGCGGC
This sequence comes from Terrapene triunguis, assembly GCF_002925995.2. NCBI lineage: Eukaryota > Metazoa > Chordata > Testudines > Emydidae > Terrapene > Terrapene triunguis. The sequence goes on along the minus strand of NW_020664409.1, from coordinate 109,229,426 downwards.
CCCCCCTAGAACTGCATGCAGCTCGGCGTAGAAGCGGCATGTCCGCGGCTCTGAGCCGGAGCGACCGTTTGCCTCCTTTGTTTTTTGATAGGCTTGTCTGAGCTCCTTCACTTTCACGCGGCACTGATCTGAGTCCCTATTGTGGCCTCTCTCCATCATGCCCTTGGAGATTTTTTCAAAAGTTTTGGCATTTCGTCTCTTTGAACGAAGTTCTGCTAGCACTGAATCCTCTCCCCATATAGCAATCAGATCCAGTACCTCCCGTACAGTCCATGCTGGTGCTCTTTTTCGATTATCGGCCTGCATGGTTACCTGTGCTGATGAGCTATCTGTGGTCACCTGTGCTCTCCACGCTGGGCAAACAGGAAATGAGATTCAAATGTTCGCGGGGCTTTTCCTGTCTACCTGGCCAGTGCATGCGAGTTCAGATTGCTGTCCAGAGCGGTCACAATGGTGCACTGTGGGATAGCTCCCGGAGGCCAATACCATCGAATTGCGGCCACACTACCCCTAATTCGAAATGACAAAATCGATTTTGGTGCTACTCCGCTCGTCGGGGTGGAGTACAGAAATCGATTTTAAGAGCCCTTTATTTCAAAATAAATGGCTCCGTTGTGTGGACGGGTGCAGGGTTAATTCGATTTAACGCTGCTAAATCCGAATTAAAGTCGTAGTGTAGACCAGGCCTTAGTCACTCCAGTGTAAATCAGGAGTAACTCTGCTGAAGCCAGCAGCGTTACATCAACATCAGGGAGAGGAGAAGCAGGCTCCAGGTGTCTATCATAACCTTCTGCACTATCAATTGACCCTACCATGGTGTGACTTGTTTCATTGCTATGTATTGCCAGAGTAATGAGGACTGACAAGCGGCTGGAGTTTGTATCTTGGCAGCTTCTCAAGTGCCTGAGTCATAAAAAGAGGAGGAGGGGAGAGCGAGCACTGTAATATTGTGAGCATTACAAGGTGTGCTGGGGAATTTATACATTCAGGGAATTCATCCACTGTGCAGCATGTCATGCCTGATTCATAATGAAATTCAGAGAATCATAGAATATCAGGGTTGGAAGAGACCTCAGGAGGTCATCTAGTCCAACCCCCATCTCAAAGCAGGACCAATCCCCAACTAAATCATCCCAGCCAGGGCTTTGTCAAGCCTGACCTTAAAAACCTCTAAGGATGGAGATTCCACCACCTCCCTAGGTAACCCATTCCAGTGCTTCACCACCCTCCTAGTGAAAGTGTTTCCTCATATCCAACCTAGACCTCCCCCCCTGCAACTTGAGACCATTGCTCCTTGTTCTGTCCTCTGCCACCACTGAGAACAGCCGAGCTCCATCCTCTTTGGAACCCCCCCTCAGGTAGTTGAAGGCTGCTATCAAATCCCCCCCCC
>NW_020664409.1:109179791-109227936 GCF_002925995.2 Terrapene triunguis | reverse complement strand
CCCCCCCCCCGCCTTCAGAGAGTATTAGAGAACTGTCTTTCTGTAGCACCTTCCATCCAAGGACCTTAAAGTGTTTTGCATGCGTTCACTAATGAAACTTCATAATCCCCTTGGGAGATTGGAAATGTTCCAATGGGACATTGTTACCTATCATTGATTCAGAAATTCCAAGGCCAGAATGGACCATTGTGATCATCTAGTCTACGCTAGGCTGCTAACGTGTGAGCCAACACCTCCCAAATCTGAGACGAGACAAGATGTTCGACCTGCTCACCCCGGGGTTGGATGCCAGGGTGCTTAAAACAGCCATGCCCCCCTCTCCAGGAGAGCTCCCAGTCTTGTTAATGCTGCTGGAGCAGAACTGGTGGTAGTAGCTGTGAAAATATTTGTCCAGTTTCTTAGCATACACAGGGCCTTTGATTGCGCCGTGGGTTCCATGCTAGTTTAATGTTGACCCGCAACGTGTAATCATTAAGTAATCTGCAGCAGAATGTAATTACAGAGCCTAATATTTATCCAGGGAGACCTGCCGAGCTGTCATGTCCACATGGCCACGCAGCAGGGAGGGAGGTGAAACAGAAGAGCGGACCAGCGGTGGATTCTATTTGTGCTCTGTCACTCAAACCACTGGAAAACTCTGGTGGTTGCTTCTGGCAGCTGTCCAAACACAGATGAATCTGCTAAACAGACTGCTTTGGTCTGCCTCTCTTTTGACCATTAGAGCCACCTGACTGCTTTCTCCAGATTGACAAACTGGTGAGCGTCCCACATCCAAGAACCATGTAGAACCCTTTCCATCTTGCAAGGCACGTGAGTGCTTCCAGGCAATGTGATGCTAAGCCAGGTCAGTCTGGTTCTAATTCTGCTCCTGTTAACACCCCCAAAAGCTGGGAAATCCTCTCCCTTTTAGCCCAGCAGCTCTCAGAAAGGTGTGAATTTTTTTCTGACTTTCAGAAGCCTCATAGAAAACTGAAGATATTACATCCTATCTAAAGGATGTACAATTGAATCTCCACTTACTGGTGAACACTCTCATTTTCATCCATATTTAGATCACTTTTTTTCTGGCAACCCAGTTGAAAATTGTTGATGCCCATGACCCAGCGGGGCTGGGGAATGAGGGGTTTGGGTGTGGGAGAGGCTGAGGGCTGGGGCAGAGGATTGGGGTGTGGGGCTGAGGGCTGTGGGGTGGGGCCGGGAATGCGGGGTGCAGGGTATGGGAGGGGGCTCTGGGCTGGGGAGGAGGGTTGGGATGCGGGGGTTAGGGCTGAGGGGTGGGGCCGGGAATGAGGGGTTCAGGGTGTGGGAGGGGGCTCAGGGATGGGGCAGGGGGTTGGGGTGAAGGAGGGGGTCAGGGGTCTGGGCTGGGAGTACAGGCTCTGGGGTGGGGCTGGGGATGAGGGGTTTGGGGTGCAGGTGGGGGCTCCAGGTTTGAGGGGGGCTCAGAGCTGGGGAAAGGGATTGGGGCATGAGGTTGGGGTGCAGACTTACCTCCGGCAGCTCCTGGTCAGCGGTGCAGCCGAGGTGCAGAGGCGGGCTTCCCGCCTGTCCTGGCACTGCAGACCGTGCTGCACCTTGGAAGCAGCCTGCAGCAGGTCCGGCTCCTAGGCGGGGGCGCGCAAGTGGCTCTGCGCGGATCTCGCCCAAAAGCACCACCGCCCCTGCTCCCATTGGCTGGGAACTGGCCAGTGGGAGTGTGGAGCCGGTGCTCAGGGAAATGGCAGCACGTGGAACCCCATGGCCCCCCACCTAGGAGCCAGACCTGCTGCTGGCTGCTTCCGGGGCGCAGCGCGGTGTCAGAACAGGTAGGAACTAGCCTGCCTTAGGGGGCAGCACCACTGATGGGACTTTTAATGGCCCAGTCAGCAGTGCTGACCAGAGCTGCCGCGACCCAGTGCCTTCCAGTCCACAAGCCAGTACTGGGTCATGACCCGCAGTTTGAAAACCACTGATTTAGATAGCGCTTAAGAGGACTTTTCCAAAGATGGGTAAGTAGCATTATCCCCATTTTACAGATGGAGAAACTCAGGGAAGTGAGTGAAGGTCATCTAATGACTTGGTAGAATTGAGAATATATGCAAGTGGCAAACATACCTCACCAGTGGGTTCTGACTTCTGGAAAGTCAAGTTTGATTCCCTAAAGCCGAGTGATCAATATCGGCAGTAATCACTTCAAGTGGATGGCTCGTCTCCATATGTAATGCCCACAGACCCTGGCGGGGATCAAACCTGGGAACCTCGGGAGCTTAACGCATAAGCTTTTACTGTATGACCTAAAGGAGACAGCTCTCTCTATCAGTGCTGTAGCAGACTCATCAAGCTCCAGCTAGGCGAGGTGCCACTAGAGGGAGACAGAGCGCCCCACCGAGTAGACGTGGGTAACACATAGAATGAAACACATGCACAAAGCTTTATGTGATCAAGGCCGTAATCTGAAATACCCATGACCTTGCTCAGTATTTCAATGCATGAGACATACTGGAGGCTTTCAAATGACGGGCTGGAAAGGTCATGTTTTGTTTAAGATTTTTGATGAATTTCACAGAGGTTTAACTCATGATAAATTAACCAAATAAAAAAAATCCTAAATTAATTTTACAGCTTTAAAATCTCTGGCTTTCCTTTCACATTCACCTACCGAACTTGGTCTTAGCCGATGTCATTCAACCATTGAGACTGTTTCCGTTCTTTCTTGGAGTGACCTTGGGCCCGTCACTTTATTCCGTGCCTCACTTTCCCCCCGCGGTGAAAAAGGGACTGATGACACTGACCTCCTTTGCCAAGTGGTTTGAGACCTAGGGATAAAAAGCGCTAGATAATTGCTAGGTGTCACGGTACTTCGGATCCTGCACAGTGCTGGGGCGTTGCTAGAGCACAAACGCCGTTGTTGCTTTCATCCGCCCAGCCCTTCTGAGCTATAATAGCTGCTTCGGAGACGTCCAGCACAGGCAAAGGGCTGCTTCCTCTGTTCTCATATGGCTCACGCTTAAGCCTAATGCAGTTCCGTCAGCATGGCTGAGCCGTCTGCAGCTGCCACTCCACTGTCGCTGGTTGCAGGCCTGGCGTTCCCCTGGGCTGATGAAGCTGTTTTCCTGCTCAGGTTCGCTAGCTTGTTACCAGGACCCTGCTGCGACTGAAAGGTCACGTCTTAGCCGAGGAAGGGCTGTGGGAGATGGAAGGAGAGGAGCGGGGGAAGGGGAAAGAAAGAGAAGACAGGATGTGTGCGGGAGGGGAAATGAGAGAGCAAAGAGTGAGGAAGAGAAGGAAAAGGGAGGCGGGGACACTGCAGAGACCAACCAACCCCCTGCATCCCCAGATGAACTCAAGTGGCCAGGCCAACTGTTGTTTTATAATCCAGCAGCACATCTTATGGGGGTTAAACAGCCTGTGCAGAGTCCCCCTGTCCTGGGGGCAGGGGTGTCTCTAGCTAGCTGGGTGACTCTAGGTCAGCCCCCCTCTTTCTTGGCTCCCCAGTATAGGGAATATTTCATGGTGGACTAGCAGCAGGAGTGGGTGGCTGGGGGCACTTCACTCCAGTGATTCTCCACCAGAGGGATGGCCCTGGGGCTGCTCTAAGTTGCCCTGGGAACCAGACCCAGTATGAGGGAGGCAGATGCAAAAGTGGGGCGATGATTGAGCCACCCAGAGTGGGGCGATCATTGTGCGGGACAACAGTGTTATCCTCTTGCACCTCTCAGAAAATGCCAAGGGACGTCTTGATACCGTCTGCCAGGCCAGCTCAGAAAAGACGAGGGGAAGGGACCTCGGGTTAGCATATCTCCCAACAGGGCCCGGTCCCTGAAGGGTGCCTTTGAAGATGATCATAATAGAAATGAATTGTAACAACACTGGAACATCCCCTGGAGAACGGCACCTCCATTGACCCCTTCACTGCTAGGCCCCCACCCCAGTGCTGTGGGGAGCAGCACCCTATTGGCATCCCTATGGAATGCCATCGCATAAAGCACGTGGCACATAGGGCAGAGCTGTGGATGCATTTGACCCGCACCTGGCCATAATTCCAGTACCTGGCCATCTCTGCATGGCTGTGGCAGAGCCACCATTCTCAGACTGAGCCCGGCTCTAGGCACCATGGCCCAGATCTTCAAAAGCATGTACACACCCCACGCCTACTGATGTCAGTGGAAGTTGGGAGCCTGGTAGATATTAACAGACTGGAGGGAGTGAAATCATCCTGAGCCTGGATTGGCGAGGTCACCATAGCTAGCAAGGCTAAGCAACAACAATGTCGTCCTAACAGCCGACATGGATTTGAAGGCTAAACACCAAGGATGGATACTCTCTAAGAACCAAGCGTTGTTATTCCAGTGAGTGTCTGCTTTGAAGTGACCCTCTACCTGTGATTTTCCCTGACTTTTAATTAAAGCCCCAGATCTGCCAAGGAAGTGATTCTTTGCGAGGCCTTCAGGCGGTCGTCGGAAGACGGGCTTCACGGTACCATCATTTCAAACTGTCGGGTGGAGTGCAGACACGCGCTGGGCCAGATCACCCGCGGGGGTGAATCGGTGACTTCCGCTCTGCCTGTTTACTAGGGTTGCCAACTTTCGGAGCGAATAAAACCGAACACCCTTGCCCCGCCCTTTCGCCGAGGCCTCGCCCTGCTCACTCCATCCCCCCTCCCTCCGTTGTGCGCTCTGCCCCACCCTCCCTCGCTCGCTCATTTTCCCCGGGCTTGCGAGGGCTGGGGAGAGGGTCCATTTTCGACCGGGGATTCGGTTGAAAACGGGACACCTGGCAACCCTACTGTTTACATTGAGGACCCAGCATCAAGCATTTCATCAAAGGGCAGCTGGGCAAATTCCCAGCATCGATGAATGTGTTTAACGACAGCTGGGATGGGTCTTAGCAGCAACAACACAAAGGAAACATTAATGCACATCGCTGCTGAGTCATCGGCTTTTCCTGTGCTTCCTTTGATTGGCTGCGCGGCTTCCATTCATGCAAAGAGAGGGAGAGCGAGCGAGTCCCGCAGGAACAGCCCATTTAATCCCGTTCCCGCCTCCTCTGTCACTGAACTTTTGCTGCTGACGTTCTGCGATTCTCCATTAGGAGCCCTCCAGATGTTCCCGCTGTCTCCATAATGGGGAAGAAGAATACATTCCCATTACATGATCTAGCTCCGTGTGCATCACCCTGAGCCAGAGGGCGGGGGAGAGATGTCAAGGCATATGTCAGCCAGCCCACTATGGGATCTGTGCCAAATGCCTGTTCTCTTGCATGCAGGGCTACCAGAGGTGTCAGGGCTGTTGTTGACTCCAACCCGCTGGGACACACAATGTGGGTGTCTTTTTGTCAGCTCTGTCAGCTGGAAAAACATCCATCACAGGGCACGTTTCAACAGAGAGTGACAAAGGCGGCGGACTCTTTGTTCAAATGGGTCCCAGCCCATTATCCCGTGAGTGCTGTTTGTGAAGTGGCCTTAAAGAGCCAGTGCCACATTGCAGCAAGCTACAACTAAGGACAAGTAATAAATGTTTAACATCAACCAGGGCTAACCCTTATGGGAAAAATCCAACAGACATTAGGCCCTATACAATATAGGGATGAAACCAATAAGGGACTGCAGAAAGGTGGGCCATACTTCATAATATTTATAAATAGTTTATATAGGGTCGACAGATGTTTTCATAAATGGTTCGTTGTTATAGACTCCACTAGGTTGTTGAGAACCATCTACAACACTATCTACTGATATGCTTTGTGACAGAGTCAGGCCAGATGGCTACAAGAGAGTGGTCAACGGTAGATACATTAGCTCCAGGTTAAGCAGGTCCCTTTTCCCTGGGTAAGATAACAGGGACTATTCCAGAACACTCAGGAACTTTCTAGAACTAATTAAGGCAGGCAGGCTAAGTAGGACACCTGTAGCCAATTGGGAAGTTACTAGAATTAATGAAGGCTAATCAGGACACCTGGTATAAAAAGGCTCTCACTCCAGTTAGTGAGGGGTGCGTAAGGAGCTGGGAGTGAGAGGACGTGCTGCTGGAGGACTGAGGAGCACAAGCGTTAACAGACATCAGGAGGCAGGTCCTGTGGCGAGGACAAAGAAGGTGTTGGGAGGAGGCCATGGGGAAGTAGCTCAGGGAATTGTAGCTGTCGTGTAGCTGTTCCAGAATGCACTCTAGACAGCTACAGTCCACAGGGCCCTGGGCTGGAACCCGGGGTAGAGGGCGGGCCCGGGTTCCCCCCAAAACCTCCCAACTCCTGATCCAACACAGGAAGATCTCTGAGGCTAGCAAAATCCACCAATAAGCGCAGGACCCACCAAGGTAGAGGAGGAACTTTATCACAGCTTATAACCATCTGTAGCGGCCACTCCTCATGTCTGTAATATGCTTATACCATCCCTGAGTCATTTATAAGCTACCTACCAATGTACCCTTAATACAAAGGATGGCCAAAATGTAACAGGGTCCTATGGAAATCCAAAGAGCCAAAACTCGTGCAAAGTGGCACAAATCCGCCGAAATAGTTGAGGGAAAAGGGCACGTGGCCATTAAAGCCACAGGCAACTGGGTATAATTTATAGCAGACAAACGCCCCCCTCCCATCACCACCACCATGAGTCAAGAATAGGTTAAAGAACTCCTGTGTTCCCAGTCAGCCCCAACCCACCACATTTCTGGGGCCTGTCAGACTTGGGCTGGACCATGAAAAGGCAGGAACTCAGTTCTCTCCGGGCAGCACTCTGAAACCAGGGCACCGGGTTGTTTACTGAGGAACAGCCTGAGAATGCCACCAGCCCAAGCCCTCTTGAGGAAAGAAGACAGGGCCAGTTTGTCTCTTTTGTTGAAATCCGCAAGCCAGGCTGGTCTTCAGCTGCCCAGAATGATGGGAGCTGAGACTTCCTGCAGAACCGGACAGATAGCTTCCTCTCCTTCGTGCGAGGAAAGAGGCCCTAGTCACTTGTAGGCCTTGGAACCATTTTCTTTTTTGTTGGGGCTATTTTATACCCCCCCAGGAGGGGGCAGACTCATTAAAAGGTACAGCCGGTGGTGGGCTATAGCTCATGCCATAGGGCCGTTGTTGATCTGGGAACGGACGTACAAGGTAAGCAAGGTGCCTAACTTTACCTGAAAAGGGCAACCTTGAGACATGACCTTTGACAAGCCTGAGGCTGCTCTAACTTGTGCCAGTGTAAACAGAGTCTGAATGAGCTCTCCCCTGACATCTAGTGGTGAGCTGTGGACAAGGACTTCAGGAGCTGATCTCATTTGCATGGGCACACCCACCCTGCCTAGGTGCTCAGCATGATGGGATTGCTTGCCCAAATGATCCCTGGTGGCTGGTGTTGGATCCCCAGTCTCCTTGTTATTGGGGCAGGAGTAATAAAGTGATGTTATCCTTGTTGTGTGAATTAAGGGCAGCAGAACTGTACCTGGCATACCCCGATGGAGGGACTCGCCCTCAACTAAATGGCACTTGCTAGGCAGGGGACATGGGTTTCACAGCCTAAGGAGAGGGAGAGATAGAGATTTGTGCTTGCTGGTGTGGGCTAGGTTCTTGCTCAAGGGCCCCAGACACCATTTGACTCTTCCTATCTCCATAGTATAATAAAAGAGCTAATTTAGGTTTAACTGAGAGTCTTGTTCTATGCTGTACAGCTGAAATTATTGTTACCTAGGTCTAAGTCTACTTTGGGACTGTGTGCACCAGCAATGAGGCTCCCCCACTAACAGCTGAAATCACTAAGAGCTGTGTTAACTGGTGGGACCTGAAGCCATCTTGGTGAGTAGCCAGCAGGGCAGCTAGTGGAGAGGTGTGGCAAGCAGCCAGCAGGGCTGTTAGTGGAGAGGAGTAGCTAACAGGGTGGCTGGCAGAGAGGAGCAGAGCTCCAGAGAGAGGCGTGGCAATCGGCTGGCAGGGTGGCAAGCGAGTGCCTGAGCAGTAGAGTGTGTAAGGTGCCTCCTTACCCCACCTTCCACCCAGGGTGGGAGGTGAACTCTGCAGATGAACCTCTGAACTCACTGGCCAAGGACAGCAACTGTGAGTAGGGTGCAGAGAAGGGACAGGCACGTTAAAGCGACTTCTGGGTTGCTGGACTTAAGACGCTGAGGGGAAAAGGACACTGCCCAGCTTACTTGGGGGTGGGTCGTTTACTCATGGTTTATGTTTATGAACCTAGTTGAGGTGTTCCCAAATTAATGCGGAGTTAATTCCCTCCTTTTATTAAAAGTTTTTGCTCCACTCAGACTCCGTGCTTGCGGGAGGGGAAGTATTGCCTCTTATTGGCGCCCGGGGTGTGTGTGTGTGTAATTGTCCCAGGTCACTGGGTGGGGGCTCGAGCCAGTTCTGTGTTGTATTGGTGAAAAAGAACCCCTAGAAACTGAACCCATCCCTTGTTGCTGCTGGCTCCACCTGGCAGAAGAGTTACCCCAGGATTGGTGCCACTGCCCCTGGGTGCTGCAAAGGGGGTATAAAGACCCCTTTCTCCCCATCTTTGGTCCTGCACTGATCGCAGCCCAGGCGGGCCCCGTGTTCTCGCTGTAGCAGGGGGAGAATTGTGTCTCTCTGTGTTAGGCAGCTTAGGTAGCAGCCTGCTGTGTCTCTCTGTATTACCTTCCAGCAGGAGTATTCATGTTTGTCTCTAACTTCTCTGCGTGCATGGCATGAACATAACAGGATGGTGAGGGTTAGTTAACACAGGAGAAGTGCTTTGAGAGCCTTACCTACTAACATTTATGTAAGTCTCCTTCTCTCTCTGACAGTTGGCTTTTCCTGTCTCTCCTTTGCTGTCACCGCTTATCACCGAGAGGGCTGGCTGCGAACGGGAGTCCTCTTCCGTTAATCAAATGCCTCCTACTCTCACTTGACTCATTCTCAAAGGCAGCTCATCATCTGCGACATCACACCATCTCCAGGGTGATGGATTCTGATGTCACAAGCGATTGATTGAGGTGAGTCAGGCAGGAAGGGAAGGGGATTTGACAGGCTTCTGTTCACACCTAGTGAAGGGGCAGCGATGGCAAAGGATGTGCTGGGAACTACACGGACACTTGAGGGAGTTAGTCAGGGCAAGGTGACCTGCAAAGCTTTGGGCTGAAAATTACAAACCTTTGAGGAATAGGAGAACGCCAGGGATTCAAGAATTTGCTGAAAATTCCAAAACTATTTCCATGTAAAATTGCGAACAAAGCGACTTCATTTGAAAAATTCCAAGGAAAATTTTGATTTTTTTTTTTTATGGAAAATTTTCTAAACGATTCTCTGCTGTGCCACAGACTCTACATGTGACTTGGGCAAACCACTGACGCCCAGATTTTTAACGGCATTTAGGCATTGCTTCACTCAACATTGCAACACCTGACTGAGTCAGGAGTCATTTCAATTGGATCCTAAGTCCCTTTGGAAAGGAGACGTAGGCTCCTAAAGCACTTAGGTGTTGCACTGCTGAGCGCAGCAACACCTAGATGCCTTTGAACATCTGATTTTTTTAATCTCTCTGTGTTTCAATGTCCTATCACTAAAATGGGGATAATAATTCTTGCTTATTTCATTGCGAGCTTTTTGACTGAGAGATTGTCTCTTCCTATATGGATGTACAGCTCTTAGCACCAGTGGGGCTGTTGATGTTGCTTGGGACCTCTGGAGAGTATTGCAATAATAAAATAATCTTCATCGTTTCCAGTTTGATGTGCTCTTCAGCGGTGCACCCGGCAGGAGACTGAAAGTTCACTTGAGCACCGTTGAGACACTTTAATATTAGCTGTCACTCACAATGGGCGCCCTTTCCCCACTGAGCAGTGTGGCAAAGGGCTCCTGCATGCCGTGGCTGAGGGGGGAGATTAGAGCTACCGCTGACGTAAAAAGAAAAGAATGTATCAAAAGAAGCCTGCGCCGGAAATTAAATCTCCCATCCATTCTGTAAATGACATTACATTACATCTTCAGCCAAGGAGCTGGCCAGAGCAATAAAACCAGCAATCGTTTGTATTCTAGGGGGCTCAAAGGAATCAGAAAAGCCAGCACAGGGGCTGCTTTCTTGTCTTGTGTTGTCTCTTTGCGCGTGAAAGTTCATATTTCTGCTCGCTAGTGTTGCATCATCCTGGAATCTAAAAATCAGGAAATCTAACTTAGCAGCCATCTCTGTGTGCCTCTTCAGTCTTCACGACCTGCTGCTGCTTTGCTATTGGCTTCGGTCTGTTGTTGTTTGTTGTTTGAAGTGGTCACTTCATCATGCCGGAAGTCTCCTGCCAATACACCAGAGACTGCTTTGCTGGTTTGGATGGCTGTCCCTGCTTCCCTGTCACATGGCCTGACTGCCAGCCATCAGAAACTGCTGTAGGACTTGCCCCTGAGAGATATTATTGAGGCAAATTGCTTAGGAAGATGCAAGAAAGGATTAGAGATTTATGTGAGTAAACCTGACCCTGGAGTGACAGTAGTTGGGAGAGAAATTACTAGGGTTCTCAACACTTAGGCTTCATCAGTTGGGATCAAGAAGAAATTTCACCCAGTAGCTAAGAAAACGCACACACAGGGTGTATTATGAGTGTTCAGTTTACATCTGCATTGGAAGCATCCAACATTGGCCATTGTCGGAAGCAGGATATTAGGTTAGCAAGGCTGAGTGGTCCCATTTGGGGCTCCCAAGGGTACCATCTTGTTGGACTGCGGCCACATCCTCCGAGGCAATTTGGCGTCTCTGAGCACTTGAAAGGAAACTCAAGTAAATAAGCAAACAGCTTTTCTTGGTAAATTGCAGCAAATCCACGCAGACGGCTACTCGCTACTCCCTCATCTTGTTAGGTGATTATATTCGGCTTGTTCTTACAAGGCTATCTCTAAGCCGACACAGATGGTAGTCTAGAGATTATTCCCTTTAAAGCACGCCTGAATTTTTCAGGTATTGATTTTTAAGAGTGGATTAGACAAAATGTTGTAGAAAATGGGAGCGTGATACTGCAATTACTAAACACGCTGGGCAGAAGTAAACAGCCTCTGGAATCCTCTGTCTTACTCTTTGAATATGCACTAGGTACAGCAACTGGCAAACTAGAAAATTAAGAAAGACAGTTCAAATGGAGATAGTGCCCAATCCAAACTCTGACTCCAGAGGCCCGGGTAGTTTGAGGAAACTTCTCATTGTTTTCTTCATCCATCCAATCAACTGCTGCATACTGGCTAACGTGGAGTGTGGGAGTTCTTTAGCACAAGGACTGTCTTCTTTGTTCTTCATGTGGATGGGGCCTACTACAATGAGGCCTAGATTTGAGTTGTTAGGCACCACCATAATAAATAAAACATTTCTGATCCAGATCCAGATCCAAACTGCATAGCTGGTCCCTGTCTACATAACTTCCTGATCCAAACTGAGTGATCTGGGCATTCCAGGACTTTGGGAAAGTTTTTATCCTAGGTTGAACATGGTCAAACCTATCTCTAATAAGTGTCCAAGAGTTTGACTGCTTAGCAATATAAGGGTTATGGTTACCCACCAAGGTCTGGACTTTAGCGCTGTCTCAGAGAAGCCCCCAGAAGTTGAGATGCTTCTCTGAACATCATCTGAACTCTCCAGACACCTACAGTCTGCAAAGCAAGGGTGGAAATCTTGAAAGAACAAACTTTCTTGTGAGATTCTTGACATTTCTGTCTTCTAATGGTGCTGGAAATAACATGAGAACAAGCTTCCTCACGCTGTTTTGGCACTATAGCTGAAACCCGGAGGTGCAAACAGGGTGAGAGTGGAAATAAGAGTATGTTTGAGGTGTGGAACTGGGATAAGGGTTATTTCAGTTTGACTAGTCTGCTGGTCCTGTTCTCATAGAACTGTGTGTCTCAGAGGGCAGCAGCTGAGCGTTCAGTTTTCCCCTTTACTTTCATTCGGAATTAATTTTGTTTAGAAGGAAGGGGAAGCAATAAAGAACAAAAGTAAAGTCTCCATGAGAGGGAGCACAGTGACTGCACAGTGAAATCAGGAAGGCCAAATCACACTTGGAGTTGCAGCTAGCAAGAGATGTTAAGAGTAACAAGAAAGGTTTCTTCAGGTATGTTAGCAACAAGAAGAAAGTCAAGGAAAGTGTGGGCCCCTTACTGAATGAGGGAGGCAACCTAGTGACAGAGGATGTGGAAAAAGCTAATGTACTCAATGCTTTTTTTGCCTCTGTCTTCACGAACAAGGTCAGCTCCCAGACTGCTGCACTGGGCAGCACAATATGGGGAGAAGGTGACCAGCCCTATGTGGAAAAAGAAGTGGTTCGGGACTATTTAGAAAAACTGGACGTGCACAAGTCCATGGGGCCGGATGCGCTACATCCGAGGGTGCTAAAGGAGTTGGCGGATGAGATTGCAGAGCCATTAGCCATTATTTTTGAAAACTCATGGCGATCGGGGGAGGTCCCGGATGACTGGAAAAAGGCTAATGTAGTGCCCATCTTTAAAAAAGGGAAGAAGGAGGATCCGGGGAACTACAGGCCAGTCAGCCTCACCTCAGTCCCTGGAAAAATCATGGAACAGGTCCTCAAGGAATCAATTATGAAACACTTAGAGGAGAGGAAAGTGATCAGGAACAGTCAGCATGGATTCACCAAGGGCAAGTCGTGCCTGACTAACCTAATTGCCTTCTATGATGAGATAACTGGCTCTGTGGATGAGGGGCAAGCAGTGGATGTGTTATTCCTTGACTTTAGCAAAGCTTTTGATACGGTCTCCCACAGTATTCTTGCCGCCAAGTTAAAGAAGTATGGGCTGGATGAATGGACTGTAAGGTGGATAGAAAGCTGGCTAGATCATCGGGCTCAACGGGTAGTGATCAATGGCTCCATGTCTAGTTGGCAGCCGGTTTCAAGCGGAGTGCCCCAAGGGTCGGTCCTGGGGCCGGTTTTGTTTAATATCTTTATTAATGATCTGGAGGATGGTGTGGACTGCACTCTCAGCAAGTTTGCAGATGACACTAAACTAGGAGGTGTGGTAGATACACTGGAGGGTAGGGATCGGATACAGAGGGACCTAGACAAATTAGAGGATTGGGCCAAAAAAAACCTGATGAGGTTCAACAAGGATAAGTGCAGAGTCCTGCACTTAGGACGGAAGAATCCCATGCACTGCTACAGACTAGGGACTGAATGGCTAGGTAGCAGTTCTGCAGAAAAGGACCTAGGGGTCACAGTGGACGAGAAACTGGATATGAGTCAACAGTGTGCTCTTGTTGCCAAGAAGGCTAACGGCATTTTGGGCTGTATAAGTAGGGGCATTGCCAGCAGATCGAGGAACGTGATCGTTCCCCTTTATTCGACATTGGTGAGGCCTCATCTGGAATACTGTGTCCAGTTTTGGGCCCCACACTACAAGAAGGATGTGGAAAAATTGGAAAGAGTCCAGCGGAGGGCAACAAAAATGATTAGGGGTCTGGAGCACATGACTTATGAGGAGAGGCTGAGGGAACTGGGATTGTTTAGTCTCCAGAAGAGAAGAATGAGGGGGGATTTGATAGCAGCCTTCAACTACCTGAAGGGGGGTTCCAAAGAGGATGGAGCTCGGCTGTTCTCAGTGGTGGCAGATGACAGAACAAGGAGCAATGGTCTCAAGTTGCAGTGGGGGAGGTCCAGGTTGGATATTAGGAAACACTATTTCACTAGGAGGGTGGTGAAACACTGGAATGCGTTACCTAGGGAGGTGGTGGAGTCTCCTTCCTTGGAGGTTTTTAAGGCCCGGATTGACAAAGCCCTGGCTGGGATGATTTAGTTGGGAATTGGTCCTGCTTTGAGCAGGGGGTTGGACTAGATGACCTCTTGAGGTCCCTTCCAACCCTGATATTCTATGATTCTATGATTCTCTATAAGTGTCAGCTTCTGACTAGAGCACAAAACAGCAGTAAAATCACAATACGGCAAATGTGCCATGAACCCTCCAGGGAATAAACCTTGCAAAATTGTCAGCTTAATCTGATTCTATGGCTGTGGACCTTGGAGCCTGATCGTTGTCCAACCTCTGTCTTGGCTAACCCAGAGCCTTAATTCAGCGCTCATCTCTGCTGTTCTGTGGAAGCTAGCGCCATGTGCAGGATGCTGGCTGCACTCCGCAGAGTATGTGCCGCGATGTCCCCCTCCCACATGCAATGTGGGCAGTTAGGGGCTGGAGAACGGAATGTGGAACCTCTTACAGGTGTTTGATGGGTGGAGAGATCAGAGCCCACTGCAAGTGGGGTGCGGGCGATGTAGCCTTTTATTTTATTTAAAGTGAATGTAGTAATGGGGTATTACACCACCGTGGGCTCGGCTCTGGCAGCTACAGTTTCAAGCTCAACAGAGTGAAAGTCACCTCTGCTACTTGCTTCAGATATAGAGTCTCTAGGACACATAAAGACCCAGTGTAGTGACCACACAGACATTCACAAGTACGAGGTCTAGTCTGTTTTACAAGTTTTATGAAAGTTACTATTAAAGCTATGATTACCCAAGCATACAGAAATGCTACACAGACCTATGCACGCATTACAATTATAGCTATACTCACATCCTTAATAATAGTGTTAGGGTCTGAGGGGTCTCTCATGGCTTGATCATCAGTAAAGGGATGGTTCCTGATGGAGTTTCCCGTAGGGAGCTCAATTTTCCCACTCTGGCCACCCCCTTTGTATAATGTGATTCTGACTATATCTCATTAGCATTTACACACACAGAGCACCCTGCGGTTAGGGCATGTGTTAGAGCAATGGGATTACCGGGTATCTTGTAAGCAAAAAAAATGACTTTCACTGTTAATTTTTTGCAGTATCATCCATTGGTACATCTTTTCCCGTAGTCTTGTGGCCTAGGGTTATTCTTTTGTCACTTACTTATGTCAGCATTTTTTATCTCCAAGGCCTAAATCTTGCAGGCCTCAGCCTCAGGCCAGCCGACGGAGGGAGGGGGGAATGGGGCAATTGCCCAGGGGCCCAGGCAATTTAAAAGGGCCCGGGGCAATTGCCCCATGCCCCTGTAGCAGCGGCCAGGAGCCCAGGGCCCTTTTAAATCACCTGGGTGGGCCGCAGGGCTCAGAGGCGATGCGGAGGGGGGAGGAGAGTGGGAAGGGTCGGCTGGCCACCCTCCCCAGACGCCTGCTTGGGGCACTCAACCCAGCAGCCACCCCCACCTGGGGCAAGGAAGGGGCAGGGCTGCCCGGGGACTCAGCTTCTCTGGGGACAGTGACCGAGCGAGCCGGAGCCCTCCCGGCATGCTCAGAGTCGGCTCCTGTCCCCAGAAGCTGAGCCTGGGCAAGGCAGGGAGCGGCGCGAGCGGCAGCCCTCTCTCTGGGGGTGGCTCCAGAGCCTGGCTGCCAGAAGGGCAGGCAGAGGGAGCCGGGCTGGCGCAGCAGGAGGACACAGCCCCCCACCCTGGGATGGGGAGGAGGGGGTGGGGAGAGTGCAGGGGCCCCAGGCTGGAGGAGGGGCAGAGTCACATGGGAGGTCATGTGGGAGGGGTCACCTGGGGGTGTCACGTGCCCCCCCCCTTAGCTGGTGCCCCCCTTTGTGTGCCTCCCACTAGTCGCCTCTGGCCAGGGCTCATAGGCACGCACAGGGTGGTGCTGGCGGCGGCGAAGGCCGCTGGACGGGCATGTGGAAGCCCTGCCCGTGCCAGAAGAGCGCACTCAGCAGCTGGTAGCAGCTCGCTGGGCACCACCAGCGCAGGCGCAGCACCGTCCAAATGTCAGGCGGACCGTGTCCGCGCGGGCTGGGGGCCCATTGACGGTTCTGCCCTGGGGCCCGGAATTGCTGTCGGCGGGCCTGCCCAGCCGGTGGGCCTGCTCAGCCTACCGGCCTTACGTTCCAGCCTTTCTAACTTAGATCTCTAATACACGAGTATTCCGTCTAACGACTGATCAGTCTTATCGTTCTATACTCCTACAGTGTAACTGTATTTAACATCCAATGCGTATATATGACGTAACATGTTAGTTAATTATAAGCACACAATAAACTAAAATCATTGGCTACACTGGGAGATGATACCAAGCTGGGAGGGGTTGCAAGTGCTTTGGACAATAGGATTAAAATTAAAAATGATCTGGACAAACTGGAAAAATAGTCTGAAGGAAATAGGATGCAATTCAATAGGGACAAATGCAAAGTACTCCACTTAGGAAGGAACCATCAGTTGCACACATACAAAATGGGAAATAGGAAGGAGTATGGCAGAAAGGGATCTGGTGATCCTCGTGGACCACAATCTAAATATGAGTCAACAGTGTCACACTGTTGCAAAAAAAGCAAACATCGTTCTGGGATGTATTAGCAGGAGTGTTGTAAGCGAGACACGAGAAGTAATTCTTCTGTGCGACTCCGCGCTGATTAGGCCTCAACTGGAGTATTGTGTCCAGTTCTGGGAGCCACATTTCAGGAAAGATGTGGACAAATTGGAGAAAGTCCAGAGAAAAGCAACAAAAATTATTAAAGGTTAAAGATCTAGAAAACATGACCTAGGAGGGAAGATGGAAGAAATTGGGTTTGTTTAGTGTGGAGAAGAGAAGACTGAGAGGGGACATGATAACTGTTTTCAAGTACATAAAAGGTTGTTACAAGGAGGAGGGAGAAAAATTGTTCTTCTTAACCTCTGAGGATAGGAAAAGAAGCAATGGACTGAAACTGCAGCAAGGGAGGTCTAGGTTGGACATTAGGAAAAACTTCCTAACTGTCAGGGTGGTTAATCACTGAAATAAATTGCCTAGGGAGGTTGTGGAATCTGCATCATTTGGGATTTTTAAGAGCAGGTTAGACAAACACCTGTCAGGGATGGTCTAGATAATACTTAGTCCTGCCATGAGTGCAGGGGACTAGACTAGATGACCTTGTGAGGTCCCTTCCTGTCCTACGATTCTATGCACTGGGGGCTGGCGGAGAACTGCTCTGCTACTGGGCAGATATTTCTGTGTGTGTGTGTGTGCACTCTCTTTAAGGCCTCTTTACGCTGCTCTCCCAGATTAACAGAACTTCAGACCCAATCCCCTTCTTTCAAAGTTGTCCTCAAACACCCCAAACTCTCCTTCTCCCAGCAATACAGACGTCTCTCTCTCTCTCACACACACAAACACGTCCACGTGTCTCACACACATGCTGGAGGTGGTGACAGCACTAACTAAATGTACAGAGAGAGTCTTTCACGGAGCTGTCATCGCGCAAGTCTGTTTTTCTCCCTTGTTTTTCTAAGCCAATGCAGGAGCCACATAAGCATCCCCCGGAGTGTTCGGAACCTCTCCGAGCCATCACTCACTGTCCGGGATAAAGATGAGGCACTCCTCTTTGATCTGTCATGGCATTTAGTTTTCCCCACGGCCCGAGAGAGCGAGCCGGTTGCTGACAGACACAAAATTGAGAATCAAGCCCGCATTTCAGTAGCCGGTGTCGTCCCCGGGAGTTTAGGGGCGTGATGACTTCAAACAGCATTAAGTGATTTCCTTCCTCGGCTGTCCTTGTCCCCAAAGTCAGGGAGTGTCTACACAGAGTCTCAGGAAAGCTGAACCAAATTCACTGCAGGTGTGAATTCAAAGCACGCTAATTAAACAGCATTAGCCCCCTGTGTGGATGCTCTCATTCAGAAGTAAAGTGGCCTTGGTTTGCTTTAGCTTCATTCCTTTTGGAAGTGGCCCCACATACGGACATACTCTGAGAGGCAGTTGATGATGTTGGCTCTTTTATATTAGATGGAAGCTTATTTTCCTTCCAGGGAGAAGAGCATTTGAAACACATGTTGACCCTGGAATTTAATTCCCTCTCCTAGATAAGGCTAAATTGCCCCCAGCTTCAGTCACTCCAGATGCAGAAGAGGATCTCTCCCTCTCCCTCTCTCTCTCTCTCTCTCTCTCTCTCTCTCCCCCAATGTGTTTGGAACCAACTTTAACACCTACAAGAGTACGCTGAATTACACCTGCCTCTGACGGAGCATCTGGATCCTCCAGGAGAAATAACTCACAGCTGATGAGCTGACATTTGAGAGAAAAAAACAATCTCTCTATGCCTCCAATGTGATGCTTCTGTTCTGTTCAAGTGCTGCCAGTGGGTTGATTAATTCAAGCGAATGTCCCAGCAGCAGCAGCGGCAAGGCGAAAGGGTCAGGCTGTGTCCCTGGAGCCCCCAGCCACACCGAGAAGCGCGTGAAAACGCCATCTGTTTCCCCAGGAGTTGCAAAAACGTCCTGGAGAATTAAAGGTGCACGGGAACTGTTTTGCACCTGAGGGAATGAATCATGGTGCAGGAGTTAGAGCTGAAAAAGACCTGCTAGTTGTAGCTTGAACATTACTTGGGGCGCAAAGCGCACTAGTCCCAGCTAATGGGTTCTTTGTCTTACGGCTACCTAAGTTTGTTAACAGATGAGGTTGGTGAATCGCAGGAATAGCGACATAAAAGCTTTATTTATCATCCAGATAAAGCACAGCATTAATGCAACCTTAGGTTGGATATTAGGAAAAACTTTTTCACTAGGAGAGTGGTGAAGCACTGGAATGGGTTACCTAGGGAGATGGTGGAATCTCCTTCCTTAGAGATTTTTAAGGTCAGGCTTGACAAAGCCCTGGCTGGGATGATTTAGTTGGGGATCGGTCCTGCTTTGAGCAGGGAGTTGGACTGGATGACCTCCTGAGGTCCCTTCCAACCCTGATATTCTATGATTCTATGAACAAGAGCCGTACAACAGAAAAGCCCCTTGTGCTGTTAGACTGACGAACCCCTGGAGACCAAGGGAATACAGACAGAAGAAATTAGTCAGTGGAGTACAGCATAAATCGGAAGTCATGGTCCAGTTCACACCAACCTCCCACTGTGCTCACTAAAGGTTGGACACACAACTTTTTTGTACAACTTTTCCCTCTGACACCCACAAAGGTCTGGGACCGTATCTGATGATATTCCATGTGTGGTGTTCCAGGAAACCTTGTTTGGTATTCCAGCTCCCCATAGTTCCCCTTCCGAGGTTGGCCTAAGTCATCTGTGTCCACCCCCTTCCAGTACGCTCCATACATCCATGTGGTTAGCTCCATGGGTACCTGTACTCAGAATTCCCCCCAAATCTACTGTTTTAACTTGGTTTTGCTTCTTCACGGTCGCCTTTGTCTGTCACAAGACACATATTGTAAAATGACACTAGGTCACTTCCTAACGCTAACCCACTGTCAGGACCGGTGGTAGGGTGACCAGATGTCCCAGTTTTATAGGGACAGTCGCAATATTCAGGGCTTTGTTTTATATCGGCACCTAGTACCCCACCTCCCCAACCCCTGTCCTGATTTTTCACATTTGCTATCTGGTCACCCTACCTAGTGGCCAGAGCAGGAGTGGTCAGAGCCAGAGTCCAAGCCAGGGGTCAAAGCCAGAATCACAGTCCAGGGATCAGAACCAAAATCAGAAACCAGGGATCATTCAAGAATCGGGTCCAGTGCAGCAGCCAGCCAGGAAATGTCTCAATTGCTCAGATAGCTTCCTATGCCTCTTTCTGGCTTAAATAGTATGGTCCGGCCAATCGGTGGGGCCGGTCCTCTTCCCCAATCAGGATCCTCATGGGTGGGGCTTCTGGAAGGGGTCAGAGTTCTGCTAGCCCCTCAGTTCCAGTACCTCTAGCCAGCCAGCCAGCCAGCGTGTGAGGGCCACATGGGAGCTAATGGGCCGGGGTTTGAGGTCTTTGGCCCTTACATCCCCATGCTAGAGATGCCCATTCATGACCCCCGTATAGGCTTTGCTATATATCACCTTCTTGCTAGGCGTGTTCCTCTACTTGCATCTCAGCCATCTTCATTTTTACTCTTATCTCTTGAACGCACGTTCTAACATGTATTCGCCTAAACACTTTCTATATAATAAACCAGGCCAGGAATCAGAGGCTAACGGAGTTCATCAGTCGATCTTTGTGTCCTTCTCTGTATTCTCTGATGCTTTAGCCAGCCTAGTTTCTAAACATCTCAAGGAATGGGGTTTCCATCCCTTCCCTATGCCACAGCCAAAGAGATTCTCCAACCACATATGGGGTGATACAGAGCATCCTTTCTAGGCACCTGGCCGGTGTGTCTTGCTCGCATGCTCAGGGTCTAACCGATTGCCAAACTGGGGGGTCAGGAAGGAATTTCCTCCCAGGTCTGATTAGCAGGGACCTTGGGGCAGAGGCGGGGTTGCCTTCCTCTGCAGCATGGGGCATAGTTCCCCTGCTGGTATCATCCAAGTGTCCGAATTCCCTGGTCCCTTCTGGCTTCAAACTCTATGAAGCAGGTACTGAACGGGCTCCTGGCACCGCTTTGACGCCAAGGACTCACAAGAACAAGGAGTGAGCTTGTGGCTCTGCCACAACAACACAAAATCCCTTTGGTAAAGTACAACACTGGCAGGACACAAGCCTAGTGCAAACCTAGTGCGTGTCTGCGAGGGCTGGGCTGTGTTACCGGCCAGGGAGGCATGGCTGGCTGTCGTGCGTCACACACAGGGCGGGCAAGCAGTCACCCTTCAAGTGCTATAATAAAAGGACCCCCCAAAACGTGCCTCCATTCATTGCTCAACAAGCCAAAAGAAAATCTTTCTCGTTGGGTAGCCGGTGCAAGCTAGCCCTGCGGGGATAAGGGGATCATCGAATGTGAGGGAAGCAGAGTCAGAGAAGTAGGATGGTCCAGTGATGCCTGCTATGTAGGAGACCTGATTCGATGCCCTGCTCTGCCACAGCATTTCTGTGTGCCCTTTGGGGTCAGATTTTTAAAGGTATTTAGGTGCCTCACTGCCACCGATTTCAATGGGAGTTAGACACCTAAATACCCTTACAAATCTAGGCCTTACCCATTCTCTGCCTCATTATCCCAGCCGTAAAATGGGGTTAATGGCATTGCCCTGCCTCACAACGGTGCCGGCAGGATAAATAAATTAGAGACTGTGACGTGCTCAGATACGACAGCGAGAAGGTACGTAAGCTAAATAGATAATGCGCTGCTTCCCCTTTAATACAGCAGTCGTTCCCTGGTGCCCAGTACAATCATACGCTGAGCTTTACAAACAGTCGCTAATTAATTAATTCATCCTCCCAGCCCCCTGCCATGAAGGTGTCATTCCTCATTTGTTCAGTAGCCACTTCCCAGGAATCTGCTTCCAGGCTGTGCCGCTCAGTAATTTGAAATGCCTCGGTTTCCCTTCCTCTCCCCCCAGCCCCAATGGGCCTTGGGATAATTTAGCCCAGTGCTTAGTTGCTCTTTGCATGCGTTTTGCAAACACAGCGAGGATGAACCCGAGGTGTGCTGCACACCCTGCTGTGTGGGAGGTTAGAAATCGGCATTCTCAGGCTGGTTGTGATGAACACCTCCCTCCAGCCTGCTTTCAGCAAGGGGGAGCCTGCAGGCACTGGGTGAGAAGATAACATCTTGTGCTGTTATGAGGCACCGGGACTACATACCTACAGGTGCCGTGGCGACCAGGTGGGACTGAATGTGGGAATCTTCAGCTCCCACCGCACAGACCTCTACCACTTGACTTAGCCTGTGTCTACACAGCAGCTGCACCTCTGTAGCGCTTCAGTGCAGACACTCACTACGGCAGTGGTCCGCAAACTGTGGGGTGCGCCCCCTAGGGGGTGCAGAGGAACATTCAAGGAGGCGCATGGCAGGGCCTGGACCAGCCCCCATGGGGGTCTGAGGAAGGAGCGCCACCCCGCCCCACTCTCCCCCTGCCCAGCTCCACCCCAGCCCAGCTCCGCCCCCTGTTCCGCCCGCAGCCCGGCTCCGCCCCGCCCCCTGCTCCACCCCCTGCTCTGCCCTCAATCCCTCTCTGTCCCAGCCCAGCTCCGCCTCTAACGCCAGCTCCTCC
The DNA here is from genome assembly GCF_002925995.2 of Terrapene triunguis. NCBI lineage: Eukaryota > Metazoa > Chordata > Testudines > Emydidae > Terrapene > Terrapene triunguis. Next base: position 109,206,176 of record NW_020664409.1, on the reverse strand, counting down.
CCCTACCCCAGTTCAGCCCTCCGCTCCGCCTTTAGCCCAAGTTCATCTGCTGAGCCCACTGTGCAGGCATAGAAGGGGGGCACAGACAGATTCCATTACTGGTATGGTGGGGCGCAACAGGACATGTTTGGGCACCACTGCACTACAGGGCTGGGAGGGGCTCCCTTCCAGAGAAGCGATAGTGTGGTCGACGAAGGAATTCTTCCATTGACCTAGCACTGTCTATACTGGGGGTTAGGTCAGCTTCGCTAGGCTGCTCAAGGGTGGGGATTTTTCACACCCGTGAGCGACATCGCTGGGTTGACCTAACTTTTTAGTGTAGACCTGGCCTTAGAAGAGCTTGTAGGTATTAGCCGCAGATGGAAAAGTGGCCAGGAACTACCACCAAAGGGAGACATGCCAACACCGACTAAATTACATTCCGTTCACGTGTTAGCAGTCCAGGAAAGGATCTGGGAGACTAGCAATTTGTGTGTATTGCCTACCTCTTGATATGATTTCATTACCATAGTCCCTGAGCACCTCACAAACATGAATGGATTCAAAACAGGTTGGTAATATCGCCCCACTCTACAGCTGGGGAGCTGAGGACAGCGAGAATAAGTAGCTAGCACGCGTCAGACAGGAAGCCCGTCGCAGAGCCAAGATTTAAATCCAGATCTCCTGAGTTCTAATCCAGTGCCTTAGCTACAAACTCATCCTTGCTGGACAATCTGCAAGAGAAGAAAGTAACTCTCAGGGACTAACTATCTTTACCATTTTCATGCCCAGGAGATGCTAGAACTCTTCATCATGGTCCTCCTAGGAGATTGAAATCCTCTAGTCATCCACAGTCCCACGTCACCAAATTCATCCCTGCTATAATGCCACTTAGTACAATGGAGTCACCCCAGGGTCCCGATGTCCTTGCAATCAAAGGCTCACTGCACCTGTCCAAATTGTTTCTCATCTATAAGTAACAAAAATCTCTTATATTTAGCACTTTTCATCCCGAAAGATCTCACAACTCTCTGTCATGTGAGTAATCACTTCACCACTTACTGAAATGCAGCCACCTCTGGGGTGGAATGGGACCCATCCTGGCTAGGCAAGCTGCAGAAATATTTAGGGTAGAGAGTGATGAGCAATGTAGCCAGGGGAAATTGAAGGAGGAATTTCAGGAGACAGAAGGGAATCACCTGAGTTGAAATTGGGCTCGGAGACTCGATTTTCTTCCAAAAAGTGACAGAGAAAGGAGGGTCAATAGGAGGTGAAAAGTGACTGACATTAGGAACACACACACACACTGAACCATTAAAGAACAAAAAAGAAGCATTCCCCCACGAATGCCTCACTAATCAATATATTATCTGACTTCACTTGAAATGATAAAACTTTTCTGCAGTTTCGTTCTAATTAAAAGGAATTAATCACAGAAACGACACGTTTATTCTAATTACAAAATTACTTCATGTGGCATTAGTTAAAAAAACCAAAACCCAATATTAAGGTTTTAACCAAAAACTCTAATTGTGAGAAAATAATTATCTGAAGTCAGAGTTCGTTCTTAAAATTAAGTCATTCGTTATTAGAAGGTTTTTTTTTTGTCCCTCCCCCAAGTAACTTCTTTTTCTATTCTTTCTTTTTGTTACGGTTAGATAATAAAGAAATTGTGTCATACTGAGTAATAAAATCTTGACATTCTGATGAGTAATGCTTTGTAATTAGAACAAGGAAAAGTAAAGTATAATTTTGTGTGAGTATGTGTGGTGTGTGGAGTTGGGGGTGGAGTGTTGACATTCAAAGAGTTTTATTTTAATAATGATGATGAATTTCCAAAGATTCAAAGGTTCCACTTGAACTAGCATCCAAAAGTTCTGTGGTTGATCTGTGCCCTCAGATCCATGTGTTGCAGATAGTAGACTCAATTGCTGAATAAATCTCTCTCACTCAGAGACAGAGAAAGACACACACAACTAGGGATCTGGTACTAGAAACTGGATTTTTCATCACCAAGGGGACAGGCCTCCACCACTTGAGCTGTAGGAACACCTCTTTTAGTATCACATGTCCTTTAGCCTCCGTGATAAATGAATGGGGTGGGGGGAGCTCCCTTTTATGGACACCCAGCCAGCCAGTTAGCTATAAAATCCCTCTTAGTAGCTGTTCTCTACTTGCTTTACCTGTAAAGGGTTAAAAAGTCTCACTGCTATGCATAGGTAAAAGAAGTGAGTGGGCACCTGGCCAAAAGAGCCAACGGAAAGGCTAGAACTTTTTAAAATTGAGAAAAGACTCCCCTTTTGTCTGTCTGTTGTTGTTCTCCCAGGGAGAGGCGGACAGGGCAGCAGCTATGCTATAAGAAGTTTGGGACCAGGTATGAAAAATCCTCAGTATCATACCTAGAAATTACTCATTTGAAACCCCAGCTATGTAAGTAGATCAGGGAATGTCCAGGAAGATGCAATTAGGTTTATCTCTTTTTATTTCTTTAAGGCTTGTGGACTCCTCTGTGCTAACCCCAGGTGCTTTTGTTTTGCTTGTAACCTTTAAGCTAGACCTCAAGAAAGCGATTCTTGGTGCTTAATCCTTGTAGTTGCTTTTTTAAAATGTAGCAATAGCCTGAGTGCCCAGATGTATTTTCTTTCTTTCTTTCTTTTAATACAATTTACGTTTTTTAAGAACAGAAGTGGATTTTTGTGTCTTAAAAGATTTGTGCACGTGTTGTTTAATTAGCTGGTGGCAACAGCTGATTTCCTGTTTTCTTCCTTTCTCAGCTCTTCCCCGGAGTGGGGGGGTGAAAGGGCTTGAGGGTACCCCGCAGGAAGGAATTCCCAAGTGCGCCTTCCTGGGCTCTCAAAAGGTTCTGCACTTGGGTGGCGGCATCTACCAAGCCAAGGTCAGAGAAAAGCTGTAACCTTGGGAGTTTAATACAAGCCTGGAGTGGCCAGTATTATTTTTTGGGGTGCTTGCGGGCCCCCACCTTCTGCACTCGAAGTGCCAGAGTGGGGAAAGAGCCTTACCAGCCTCTCTGTGGAACAGCCACTAAAGGGCATTGCCAAGCTGCCCTTCAGTAGCTCAAGGGCATGAGCCCCAACCTCAGGCCATACTCTTAAGCACCAGGGCACAAACCCCAAATTGGTTGTGAGTTCTATACTTTGATTCCACCAACCAATTATCAGATGTAAACTCCTTAAGTACTATAACAGCCTTAACATGGAGTTACAGACAGTCCCCTTGGATACACTGATCCATCTCACAACCCAGTTAAGCTTGCCTTTGTGCTAGATGGTCCCTTACACCAAAAATCACAACAAAATTCAGGTTAATCACAGTCCCAAAGGACCAGTTGCTTACTTCAGGTCAGTTGCACCTTAGATCTCACACCAAACACAATGCTTGTAGCCAATTCTGTAATAAAACTTTATATAGTATATTAACTAGGAAAAGGAAGTCAGAGAGTTATTTACAAGGTTAAAGCAGGTAAATATATACAGAAGCTCCCCGACTTACGCAAGCGTTCCATTCTGGAATGCCTTGCGTAAATCAAATTTTGCGTAAGTCAGGAACGTATCTCCAACAATTATGCAAAAAAAAATAAAAATAAAAAGGCGCTTACGGAACTTACAGAACTTTTTCCGTAAGTCTGGATTTCCGTAAGTCGGGTTTGCGCAACCCGGGGAGCATCTATATACACAAATGAGCTATAGTCTTAAATTTCAAAAGGTAATAGTAGGTTCTGTAATAAGCAAGCTTTATATGTCCCTTAGGGCTAACCCAGGCTAAACACTGGCGATTTCTTCCTTATGCCTAGCAAACTTTGCCCTCAAGAGTCCAAGCAGCGCAGAGATACAGTTTCTTGTTAGGGAGGTGTATCCCATTCCCATTCTCTGAGCTGCCAGTTCACCTGATGGGAGGAATTCACTTGCACACCTCCTCTTCATGCGGATGGCAGTGTGGGGAAAGCAATCAACACAGTCTTTTGTCCTCTGCTGTTCCACAATAGTTAGTCTGGTGTTGATGGGCCTTCTTGGTTGGCCAAGAGATAAGACCTCCTGGTGGAGACTAGTATTAATGCTTCTCTGCTATCTGATGCTGTACAGTTACAGAGAAAATACTTGCATATTACCTTATAACACCGGCTACAGACATTCTAAGTGAGATTAATGCAGGCAGCAACTTACAGTCATTCAATAAAGTCTAAACATATTTTTATAACTCAAATCCCTATTTTAACAATACTAATACCCAGGTGAGCCACACGGGTTCCACCTCTGTACTTGTCAGTGTTCAGTGAAGACCTCAAGTGAACGAACGAATGCCCCAGAGAATGCCTTGTCCCACTGGGATGAGAGAGTGGCGCAGTAACCCAAACCTTTTCCTGGTCTAACAGTACTGGCTTTGTGCTATGCGGTCCGAGATGTTGAGTCTTTCTCAATAACTTCCCTCAACTCGGGTAGCTAACTGCAGCTACTGCCCTGCATCTTCGCTGCCTGTATTCGCCATCATTTCCAGGCTTCTCGCTAGACTTGTCCACCTCACGTAATGCCCAAGGCGATATTTTGAACAAGCCTTCATCGCTGATGGCATAGCTCCAATGAGCAATCCCCTACTTGAGGTGTTACACCCCCTCCACCATGCCCGCTACTGACTCCAGCCCTTGAGGGCAGCCCTGTCTGGTTTCCCTGCACAGGCTCTGTCTGGCAGGGCAAGTGGATGGGGCTGCGTGCCCTGGAGCTGCGCTGAAGGGGCTCTGTCTGGCAGGGGGGTCAGTACTCCCTGGTTGTAGCTGTTACCCGGGGTTCTTTCAACCCAAAGCTCTTGGTAACTTTTACTCTGTGTGAGGAGGTGTCAGGAAATAAATCAGGGGAGACACGGCCGTCCAACTGATAGATGGCTGGCACAAACAGGACAACACGAGAGTGCTTTCACTTAAAGCTAAACTTTACTTAGTCTCAAGCGCTTACACACGTCCGCAACAAGATTAATCAAACACCCCCAACCCTTGATCATTACCAAAGCTGAGTGTGGCTCTCGAGTGACACAGCGGCAGGCTTCCGGTGGCCAAATCTTCCGTCTGCCGGTGGGGACCGCAAGATGTATCCAGAGGGAGAGTCCAAAAGAGTCCCCAAACGAGTCCAACTATCTCAAGCTTTTCCCCCTTATTTATACATTAGTAATAGAATGACAGGCCCCTTAAAGAAAACTTGTTAAGCAAGCAGTTCCAATGGGCAAGCAAGGGGCTCCTTCTGATTACTGATTAACCAGGTGTGGGTTTTTCCAGAGTTTGGAGCCTTGAGACCCCAATAGACATTCCTGGGGCACATCCTGCTCTTTTCAAATGCATGTATCAACAACTTCAACACAATTCTTATCAGGAAGGACGCGGGGTCAAACTGCCCTTTCTGAGGCCCCCAAAACTCTCCCCCCCCTCCTGCCTTGGTCAAGCTGAGATTGCTGAATGGCCAATTTACAGCTTGCTGACTAGGCCGCCTTTAACAATAAGCCATAGTGGTTTCAGGCACTTTACTGGTTTGCCAAAGTCTCCCCGTACAGTAGACTCTCTGCCAACTTCCCCAGCAGGGTGCACAGCGCTGCAGCAGGCAAAGACCAGCAACTGCAGCCTCCAACTCAGCTCCTGGTGCCCATGCAGATCCTCAAGAGGAGTTGCAGTGGCTGCAGGCCAAGCACATGAGGCCCTAGGTTCTCGGCAGCCTGGGGGTGCTGGGAAAGGTCCCCAGAGGTTCAAGTCAAGATTGGGGACACCTGAGGTCTGTCCAGTATTTTTAAATACCAGGTTGGCAAGCCTGTACTTTGAACCACTTCAGAAGATCACGCGGCAGATGCTGCCATCTCTTACACCTCCAGAAGATGAGAGACAAAGCACAATGTGACGCTGGACACCAGTCACAAACTATGGCCCACATTGTACAGCACTGCCTGCTTTGATTGTTTGCAGGTGGCATCTCAGACTTACACTGAGACACTTGCAAAGCTATTTGCTGGCTCACTAGTGTGGCCTTGGTTACCTGAACACTGCTAGTCCCTTGGCTTGCCATATGAAAGAAGAGGCAGATCACCTAATGCTATGTTGCCTCTTTTGTTTCTAATCCTGGCTGGAGCCCACAAGTGCTGAGCTGAGGAAAAAAAGTTATCTGAAGTTTTATACTCCAGAAATAGTTCAGTTTGAGTGCCAAGGGGTAATTCTGTGTACCCAAAGTTCTGTTCGCATCCAGTCCCTACCTCACCAGACCTGCAGTCACCAGCAGCCCCTGTCGTAGAGAATGGTCCAGTGGTGCAGGTACTACCCAAGGACTTACGAGAGCTAGATTCAAGTCCCTGCTCTGTCACAGACGGTGGGCAAGTCAATTAGCTCTTCTGTACTTCAGGTCACCAGCTGCAAGAAGAGACTAAGAACCCTGCCCTACCTCACAGGCAAGGCGAGTACATTCATAGATTCCAAGGCCAGAGGGGACCATTGTGATCATCTGAAGATTATGAAGTGTCTGCTGATGAAAAGCAGCTGTGTAATAACGATGGAACGTTCCTGGAATGCAGAGCGATAGAATGAATGTCTTCTACCTTCATTGGCCTTATGGAACAGACTACCTGACGATTCCTGCAACATTCAGTGACATGGCAGGTCTGCTGTGAGCGTGTGCAGTGGGAATGTTTTGTTCCTCTACCCAGAAGTAATTAGAACAGTTGGCGACAAGAGAGATATGCTGCCCCTGTAATGTTGGGTGGCATATGAATTCCATCTGGACATGTTAAGTTTGCTAATGGAAATGTCCTACTCAGATGCACCTGAAATAATACACAGCACTAGAGGACTATCTTATCTGTACATTTCATTGGCATGACAAGCTGATGCACCCTGTCTGTATGTACTGGGAATAGGGATGGTATGAGAGATGAGTTAGAACATAAGAATGGCCATACTGGGTCAGACCAAAGGTCCATCTGGACATGCCCAGAATGGTGGATACACTGTACCCGAATGTACCCTGATTGTCTTATTTGGGGATGGGCGACAGGGGATGGATCACTTGATGATCACCTGTTCTGTTCATTCCCTCTGAAAGAGCTGGCATTGGCCACTGTCAGAGACAGGATACTGGGCTAGATGGACCTTTGGTCTGACCCAGTGTGGCCATTCTTATCTGTTTAGACAAAGTCCAGCTGTTAACTGGCATACACTCATCACCTCTTTCTCCTTCCTGCTGGGTTGGTGCATGTGCGCATGTGTACTTTTCTTATAAACTCATCGGAGCTCTAAATTCCATCATCCGTTTGCCCTTTCTGCAGCCGTCCCTCTGCTTGGTAAATAACCCGGGGACGAGAGCAATGAAAGTAGTGAGGCAGAACAAAGTTATTATAAACCTGTTGAGAAGTAGAAAGGCACTAAACGTGAGATGGCAAATAAATGCAGGAAGGAAAATAGGAAAGCCCCAGGGGGGTGTTTCATTTCATGCGGGGCATAGGCTTGGAGTTACCAGCAGTGATTACAAATACAAAGCAAAAACAATGATGGGCAGCGGTGTTCGGAAAAGCTGGTCTTCCCAGCCCATCTACAATCCTAAGAAGCACAGACAAGCCCCTGGGTGCATTCACAGGTACTTCAGTGGGCTTATTTGACTGATTTATTTATTTATTCCCCCTGCAGTGTTCTCAACTTAGACTGTATCAAGATTTGCCAGGTCGGAGGGAGGTGGCACAAACCTGACTCAGTAGGAAGGGACCAGAGGCACTTAGAACTCAGTGGCGGTTCACAGCAGTTCGTGGAGAAGATCCCCCGTTGCTTCAATCTCCCATGGTTTGCTTTGGAATTTGAACAAACCCTCCACTCTGTAAGGGACGCATGACCAAAGTAGCCAGGATTCACGGGGCTACAAAGGGAACCAGGCCCAGCCTAGGCTTGCATTCAAATTCAGCCTCAGGGTTCGTATCAAAATGCACCTCAAGGGTAATGCCAGAAGTCACCCTCCAGGGTCATGCTGTAACTAGGGCTTCATAACTCAGGGCCCAGCCTCGCTCTGAAAGCGAGGCTCAGCCTCAGTGGCAAGCCAGACGCAGGCTTGCTGCAAATTCAGGTGAAAACTCATTTGAAAGGCTGGCTCTTCAGCCTGCTCGCTGGGCTCGGTCAAAGGCTGGAGCTCAGGCTGAGTTGGTAGAAAAATACCGATGATTTTTGGTGAGAAATGCTGAGCACTTGTTTTCTTTTGTTTTCCTCAGACTTTCCCCCAAACCTTTTGTTTGTTTTTTTTTATGAAAAACCTCAACTGGAAAGAAATGTCAGTTTTCAAAAATCACAAATTTGTGGCAGAATTCTCAAGTCTTTGAAAAGTGAAACACGCAGCCCTTTTACCCAAACGCGTTTGGTTCTCAGCTGACAAAAACCAGCAAAAATGTCATTCAAAATATTTTTTTTTCTATGAAACTTTGTGTTTTCACCATAGAACCATTTGGGGGTCAAAACTGCTTTTTAGTGAAAAGATCTTGACTGGCTCTAACCTCAGGCGTCTTGAACGGCCACATCCCAACTCACTCAGCTGCCCCTGGGATCACTCCAAACCTAGATTTCCTGGCTTGCTTGGAAACGCAGACCAAAGCTTGCTCTGAATTCTGCCCTCCACAGATTCATGGGCTGAGATTTGGATTTGTGATGGCACCTGTAACCATCCTTCGTGAGTTTGTGTTTCATGATGAATGAGTGGCACAGAGCCAGAAAGATCCGCAATGTGTGTTTGTTTCTCAGCGTCAGCCATGCCGATTCTGAAGGCAACAAAGGTAGCAAGTTAGAGTCCATGTTGCAACATGTCCGTCCCCCCTATCCATCTTTAAAATGAAGGATTGACAGCACTGATTGTGGCTCATGCACCAGTTCTGCTAATACACCTCATTCCTAACCTGCAGCACCCCCTGCTGCTGTACTCCAGGAATGCGTCTCAGCTATGCAGCTGTTGATAGAGCCTCATGGTTTTTTTGCAAATGTGAAATAACACAAAATAAAATGAGTAAGATTGTATAAAATGACATAAAACGGAAAAAAAAATCACCCTACAGCAGCGGGTCCTGCAGTTCCTGTCCCAGGGGGCCTGGCCCGGCCCCCTGTTACAGGCTTTGCAACCTGGAACACAGGGTTTCGGTGCCACTCAGATTTGGCCTGGCCACCTCTCCGTCATGATGGCCAAATCTGAGTGAGTGGCGCTGGGACCCCATCCATCAAGTCACAATGCCCAGAGCAGGTAGCCTCACCCAGCCCTGCAGGACGGGAGCTGCCTCTACGGGGTGAGTGCGGGATGAGCTCGCTCTCCAACCCCGCCCAGGGCAGGATCCAACTCCCGCACCAGGGCCTCTCACCTACCACGGTGGCAGGACCCGCCCCTCCACCCCGAGGGACTCCCACCCTCCCAGGGGGAAGGATAAAATGAAATAATATGAAATGATTGAAAAATAAAATGAAAATTTAAAAAAAAAAAAATCATGGGGCTCCAACTAGATATAATGCCAAATTGTGCCTATTGGTGAGAAGGTTTCATGTGATGTGATCAAATCGCCACAAAGGAACGACACTATGATCATCATACTCATCTGACTTGTGACTTAGTCTAGGACTTAGATCCATGTTTCCAATGATTGTAGGGGAACCTACTGTGCAACCAAAAATAAAATAAAATAAAACCCCTTGGTCCCTCTCATGCCTTCCTGAATCTCATAGACTCATAGACTCATAGACTTTAAGGTCAGAAGGGACCATTATGATCATCTATTCCCCAAGCTTCTTGAGCTGTTGTATAAGGAGTTGGCCTGTTTGCCAGGTCTGCAAATTGGTGAGATGTCCTCCCTTACATACATAAGAACATAAGAACGGCCATACTGGATCAGACCAAAGGTCCATCTAGCCCAGTGTCCTGTCTCTGACAGTGGCCAATGCCAGGTGCTTTAGAGGGAATGAACTCTAAGCTGTATCCCTTCCATGGTACCGGTAGCTGTAGTAGTTTGTATGTAAGGCCTGGTAGGATCACAGCCCAAAGTAATAGAATTAGGACTAGTCAATACTTGGATCGGAGACCTCCAAGAAAAACATATATTGTATGGGAATTCAATGGCTGGCACTCTACTCCAAAGCAATTCTCCATCACACCGTTAGGGGGTGCTGTCTTATAGATGAGATTTAATACCAAAAGTACTTAACCCTTGTGGTCATTACAGGTCCTGTGGCATTTTTCATTGAACAGAAGTCTTAACCCTTGCTCCAGGCTAACTTCAAACCTAGATATGTACATTTTGCTGACTGCAATTTCAGCTAGACAAAGGCTCGTATTCCTCTTCACCTGCTGTCCTAGGCTGGGTAGCATTGGAATGTTAAATAGCTGCTGTAGGCCACTCCCAGAGGCTGCATGTCAATCATGAGTGACGCGATTCCTGGATATTCGCTTGACACACTGTTTGGAGGACGTAAAGATGCTACATGACTGTATGTAAGGTATTAATATTGGCATTATCCCTGACCTGTAATACTCCTTCTCCCACGTCTTAGATCTGTAACTCATCTGGTCTCCACTTCTGCCACAGCTCATCTCACTATGTATATACGTGCCGATCTCATCACCAGACCTTCCGATTGCCTGGTGCCGCTGTATGCCAACACTCTGATGCCATCTCTCCTAAATCCCAGGTTATTGCATCTCCCTCTCTGGCCTTCCCCAGGTCCCACCTCTGCAGAACCCAGCACGGGAACTGCAGCCCACTTCCTCCTGCAGACGGAGCGTGCCATCATCATCCCCGCCCTTGTATAACTCCACTGGCCCCCTGTCCGGCTCCGAGCAGCACGCTTTGTTGTATAAGCCCTTCCGCCTGCCAGTTCTTTCCATCTACTCCCATGTCCATTCCTTCTGTGAAGGACACTGGCCAACTGGGCTTAAGAAAGAGCACCAGGGCCCTCAAGATGGGGACACTGGGTGAGTCCTGGAGAGGAGTTGGGTACCGGAAGGGCAGGTGAGAGCTGCCTGAGACCCAGTAGAGTGAGCTGAGTTAAGAGACGACCTGGAACTGCTGGTGAGAACTGAGCAAAGCTGGAGACCCCTGGGCTGGGCGTAGCTTCGCTTGGCCAATCTGGAAAAAGGGGAAGATCCAGAATGAAGAGGGTTGTTGCAGGTGGCTGGCTCCTCCTGAGCAGGGGTAGGAGGCGTGGAACACCACAAGGAGGTTAGCCCTCGGGGCAAAGACCTGAGCGAAGGGTGGCGGGAAGACTGGCCACTTGCAGGCAGGGATGCTGCAGAGCGGGGCCTAGAGCGAGGACAAAGGAGCTGGGAGCGGAGTGCTGCTGTTGACGCTCAGGTGAGTGACTTGGCGGTGATGTCCCCGGAGCAGGGAATAGGAAAAGCCCACTGTGTGTTTATGTTTATTGTAGAAATGATGAGACTGTTTTACTGAAAGGCTTTTGGGGAATTACTGCACTGGTGTGTGAGAATAAAGTGTGCCCAGAGGCAGGCTTTGTATCGGACAATCGGATACGAAGTTCCTTCAATGGGTGGAAGAAGGGGAAACTGAGGCATGCACCCAAGTCGTGCCTTGCCTTGCCACTGGGGGGTTGTGCTCCAGGAGGGGCCTCCCTGCTACATCATCCAGCATGTTCCTTCACCCATCCTACCATTGCTTATGCCAAAGTCCCCTCCTCTGATGTTCCTGCCGTCTGGAACAGCCGCCCTGTCTCATAGAGCTGCCCGGACAATTGTTATCAAAATGTATTTTCGACGGGAAAATGCCTTTTTCATTGAAATCGAACCATTTCGAAAAATGTGTCGATATAGACTAAAATTCCCATGGAACAATTGGTTTAGGAACCTTTCAGAATTTTGCATTAGAAATTTGACATTTCATGTTGCTTTTTTCATTTTTCTACTATTTGTATTATTGGTTGGCAAGTTAGTCATAACACTGCGCTACTGCTAATGATGTGTTGTAATATAAATAGGGTAATAATTCAAATATTCTATTTTGATTTTACTGTTAAAATCATTAAGGGCAGCTGATACTTAGTTCTGATTGAAACCTCTTACTTTATTATCTAGATCAAAGTGTCTCCTGTTTATGTTGTCTTGAAACGGTCTGACACATCTTTATCAATGATCTGGATGATGGGATTAATTGCACCCTCAGCAAGTTCGCAGATGACACTAAGCTGGGAGGAGTGGTAGATACGCTGGAGGGTAGGGATAGGGTCCAGAGTGACCTAGACAAATTGGAGGATTGGGCCAAAAGAAATCTGATGAGGTTCAACAAGGAGAAGTGCAGAGTCCTGCACTTAGGAAGGAAGAATCCCATGCACTGCTACAGACTAGGGACCGAATGGCTAGGCAGCAGTTCTGCAGAAAAGGACCTGGGGATTACAGTGGATGAGAAGCTGGATATGGGTCAGCAGTGTGCCCTTGTTGCCAAGAAGGCCAACGGCATATTGGGCTGTATTAGTAGGAGCATTGCCAGCAGATCAAGGGAAGTGATTATTCCCCTCTATTCGGCACTGGTGAGGCCACATCTGGACTATTGCGTCCAGTTTTGGTCCCCCCCACTACAGAAGGGATGTGGACAAATTGGAGAGAGTCCAGCGGAGGGCAACAAAACTGATTAGGGGGGTGGGGCACATGACTTATGAGGAGAGGCTGACGGAACTGGGGTTATTTAGTCTGCAGAAGAGAAGAATGAGGGGGGATTTGAGAGCAGCCTTCAACTACCTGAAAGGGGGTTCCAAAGAGGATGGAGCTCGGCTGTTCTCAGTGGTTGCAGGTGACAGAACAAGGAGTAATGGTCTCAAGTTGAAGTGGGGGAGGTTTAGGTTGGATATTAGTAAAAACTTTTTCACTAGGAGGGTGGTGAAGCACTGGAATGGGTTCCCTAGGGAGGTGGTGGAATCTCCATCGTTAGAGGTTTTTAAGCCCCGGCTTGACAAAGCCCTGTCTGGGATGATTTAGTTGGGGTTGGTCCTGCTTTGAGCAGGGGGTTGGATTAGATGACCTCCTGAGGTCTCTTCCGCCCCTAATCTTCTATGATTCTATGATCTCTTTTCTCCTTTGCCCAGCTTCCCTCTATCACTATGGAGCTCTCTAAAGTTTTACGTTGCATATGCAGGAAATTTACTCTGCAAAACAAAGGTGTTTTGTATCGTTATTGGCTCAGACTGGACAAACAGCCTAAATTATAACCCAGCAATACTGCAAAGCTAAGTCAGTCGTGCCTTGCACCATCTTAAAAAACTGGTGCCTGCCTTCTCCTCATTTCCCCGTACAGGTTCAGTATGAATTTGATTTTCAGGTCTTCATCATAGAACATAAACCAGCAGACTGAGTTAAGGCGATAAAGCCCCAAACAATAAACCACTCTGCCAGCGATATAAACAATAAACCACATCCTCCAGACAGCTGGGTTTATTTCATTTGTTCTGCAATTGCCTTATGAAACTGACTTAAGTTGTCTGTTTCGCTTATGTGAATATTAACATGCAAATGAAACAGCTCGCACCTTCTCAAATGAGATTCTCAGGTTAGCTCATTTCTCTGTGAACTGAGAATATACTTTTCCCCCCTCCAGTATTGTGTGTGTGTGGTACATTGCTCAATCTGGGTGGAAAACGCACCTACCCATCTATACACACAACTGCCTTTAAAACTCAGATTCCATCTCTCTAACTACCTCTGAGACCACTCCATAAATCTATTTGGAATTTTATCTCCGAGGACCACAACTTTCTAAATTATGCACATACTGAGGAGCTGGCTGAAAAACTGGGGCGATGCGGTGTTATTTTAAAAAGTCTTCTCCGTACACTACTGACTTGCTATCATATTTTCTGAAGCTTTCATATCATGCTTGTTGACCCGACGATTTATTAGGGGCTGTGTGGTGAATGTGGAAACGAACTGCTAACAGCTTGGAATATTGATCAGTTTGGCTTCCAAATAATTTTGAGACGTGGCAGACTTTATCTGCTCATGGGTCTGAGCCACACAAACGCTAGGCTTCCTCCTCATCTCACAGCCAGCTCTCCCACTCACTCAGACACATTTTCCAACACCCTGGATCAGGACTATGGCTTGGAAGCCCTTCAGGGCAGGTGTCTTCTGAGGTGGCTCATAGGTTCATAGGCTTTAAGATCAGATGGGCCCATCATGATCATTTAGTCCGGCCTCCTGCACGTTACAGGCCACAGACCCTCACCCACCCACCAGGGCCGGATTAAGGCAGGGCCTTTAGGGGCTGCAGCCCAGGGGCCCGGCTCAAGGGGAGCCCCGCAAAAATAAATCACAGGCAGCGATCTCTGGGCCGCTAAGAGGGGCGCTCAGGCAGGCTGCCTGCCTACCCCAGCCCCACGCCGCTCCCGGAAGCGGCTGGCTGCTGGCACGTCTCTGCGACCCCTGGCAGGGAGGGGGGGAGCGGCTCCACGCGCTGCCCCCGCCCCCAGCACCGTTCCCGCAATGGGAGCTACGGGGCAGTGCTTGCGGGCGCGGGCAGCGTACGGAGACCCGCTGCCCCCTCCCCACAAGGGGCATGCAGAGACGTGGGAGCGGCGTGGGGCTATGGCAGGCAGGCAGCCCGATCCCTGCAGCACCACTGGCCAGAAGCCGTTTCTGGTAAGCGCCTCCCAGCCGGAGCCTGTGCCTCGCACCCTCTCCTCCACCCCAACCCCCTGCCCCAGATCAGAATCCCCTCCTGCTCCCAAATTCCCTCCCTGGCCCTGCACCCCCTCCTACACCCCAATCCCTTGCCCCATCCCCCTCCTGCACCAAACTCCCTTCCAGGAAAAAGACTTGTATTCAGGGGCCCCACAAAATCTAATAGCCCCGGGCCCACAGGAGAGTTAATCCAGCCTTGCCACCCACCCACTCCTGCAATAAACCCCTAGCCTCTGGCTGAGTTCCTGAGATCCTCAAATCCTGGTTTAAAGACTTCAATTTACAGAGAATCCACCATTTACAATAGTTTAAACCTGAGAGTGACCCGTGCCCCATGCTACAGGGGAAGATGAAAACCCTCCAGGGTCTCTGCCAATCTGACCAGGGGCAAAATTCCTTCCCAACCCCAAATATGGTGATCAGTTAGACCCTGAGCATGTGGGCAAGACCCACCAGCCAGACACCTGGGAAAGAATTCCCTGGAGTAACTCAGAGCCCTCCCCATCTAGTGTCCCATCACCAGCCATGGAGATATTTGCTGCTAGCAGTTGCAGATCGGCTACATGGCATTGTAGGCAACCTCATCGTACCATCCCCTGCAGACACTTATCCAGCTCGGTCCTGAAGACAGTTAGGTGTTTTGTTCCCACCGCTCCCCTGTGAAAGCTGTGCCAGAACATCACTCCTCTGATGGTTAGAAACCTTTGTCCATAGAGCTTGTAGCACAAAGGGGCTTGGATCTTGATTGGGGCCCCTGCCTTATCAGTGTGAAATCACCCCTCTGCTGAGCCCAATGTGCTTCGTAAACAGGACAGTTCTGCATCATTTGATAGTGCCCAGAAGTGGGCCAGGAACTTTGCAGAAGCCACAGTTGGCCCTGCTCCTGAGTCTCCAAAGAGGTCCACGGGGCGGTGTTAGCGGATCCTGATGCTGGATCAGCGCTGAGGTTTGGCTGGCTAACGACGAGTGGGGCCAGCAAACAGCAGGCACAGGGCTGGGTAAGAGCAGCATGGCCCAGGAGGTTACTCAGGTTAGGTGCATGCCCAGTTTGGGGATTGTGTTAATTTTATTAATATTATATATATAAAGCAATTAAACATGAATTGACAAGCCCTCCCCATGCCCCTGGGGTAGGTAAGCGCTGGCAACAGGTACAAACTGTCACCCTCCTCCGGGACGGGGGAGTAGGGGCACAGCATGGCGGGTCAATGACTTGCCCAAGCAGAGAGAGGCCACCGGGATGGGTCCCCTGGAAGTCTGCAGGAGGTCCAGCCTGAAGCAGAGGGACAGAGTAGGCCGTGAGGGAGCGAGGAGGAGGGGAGAAGTCAGAGCACAGACTCCGGAGTGAGTGGCAGAGGCCGCAGCTGGCTAGGCTGTTACCGTTTCATTGAAAGCATTATTATCTATAAATCCTAAAAGCTCCCCGCTCGGTAATGAACTCTTCTTCTGAACGGCTTTATAGTCGTACGTGCTGCAGGGCCGGATCTGGGCTCAGCAGACCGGAGCAGGTCAGGGAATCGAAGCCGTAAAGGTGCAGATGGGTACATCAGGTCTTTCTACACCCTTGGCCACTTACCAGCCAGGCCATCAAACCTGGAGCAACGAGGAGAGGCCACAGACATCTAGGCCCCGCCAGCATTTCAGAGCTCAGAGGTGGGTTGAGACCCCGTCTTGGAAAGCCACAGGGACAGATCCTCAGGTGGTGTAAACTGGAGTAGCTCCATTGACTATGCTGATTGATGCCAGGCTCATAGGGTATTTCTACACCACACCTGGACGGGGTCATTACCAGCTCAAGCAGACAGACCTGCGCTAGCGAAACGGAAGCGTTGCTGCCGTGGCCCGGGTGGCAGGCCTGGCTAGCTGCTCCGAACGCGTCCGGTCTCGGATGGGATCGTACTGGGGGCAGCTAACCCCCCCTTGCTGCCCGCACTGCCAGAGCGACACGGCTATTCCTAGCATGCCAGCTTGACCAGAACTAGTGCGTGTGCATCTGCTGGAAATGACGCCTCCAGCTTCAGCATAGACATACTGTCACGGAGTCCCCGGGCGATGCTCTGGAACTGCTCCCCACAAAGCCAGTCAGGACTTTGGGGAGCCTCCTCTCCCATGGAGCAGACTGTCTTCAGGGCAAGAAGCTCACACGGCTTCACCTTCCTGGGTTTGACCTTGGAGCATTTAACATATGCCCCTCCGTGCGCTTCCCACAGCGAGTCCGCCCAGGTGGGGTCCTGGGGAAGCCAGAGGGTCCTGCACGCACCCCCACTTCGCAGTCAGCCGTGACTCTTAGCCAGCCAGTAAAACAGAGGTTTATTAGATGACAGGAACATGGTCTAAAACAGAGCTTGTAGGTACAGAGAACGGGACCCCTCAGCCGGGTCCATTCTGGGGCCCAGCGAGCTGGACAACCCC
This sequence comes from Terrapene triunguis, assembly GCF_002925995.2. Classification (NCBI taxonomy): domain Eukaryota; kingdom Metazoa; phylum Chordata; order Testudines; family Emydidae; genus Terrapene; species Terrapene triunguis. Next base: position 109,189,116 of record NW_020664409.1, on the reverse strand, counting down.
ATCTGCCCTCACTTCCCGTCCCCAGCCAGCTCCAAACTGAAACCCCCTCCAGCCCCTCCTTTCTGGCCTTTGTCTCTTTCCCGGGATAGGAGGTTACCTGATCTCTTTGTTCACCTTTAGCTATCCCCTTGCAGGGGGGAAGGGCCCTGGCAATTGTTGCCAGGAGACAGTGTCGGCCATTTATGCAACTGGAGACTTAAGAAATGCATAGGGGAAACTGAGGCACCCACACAGTATTCAGAGGAAACATTAAGAACAGTCCCACTTCGTCACACATACCCGTCACCTACCCAGGGAGGCGTGCGTCCACCCGCTAGCATTCAGAAATCCACGGGCACAAAGGCCCCGACCCACAAAGGTATTTACGCCCAAAGGTGTTTCGTTGATTTCAATGCAAGTGAGGAGCCTAAATACCTTTGTGGATCTGGGCCAAAGAGCGTGGCTGTACGTAGGGCCCCAAAGAGCTCTGCCCTGCCTTATTTTGCATTAGCGAGGGGTGGGGAGAGGCAGCCCCTCAAATCAATGCCTAAAGGGGGGCAGGGAAATGAGTGTCATCCTATTTCATTTGAACAAACCACCCCTCCCCCCAAAGGAGAAATGTAACGGATCCAGAGTAAGTTTATAGGAGATGCAATCAGAGAGGAATAAGGGTTAATACGAAGATGTGTTTGTAACTGCTCCCGTCTACACCAGCCCCATTTCTGCTCCCCAGCCTTGCCCTGCAGCATTGTGGAAACTCCCTTGCTTCCCATTATCCCCCCGTGCTCCCGCCCCCCGTCCAGCCTTGCTCTGCAACATCATCGGAGCTCCCCGCGTTTCCCTTCCTGCTGTGGCCACCTGTGTGTGTGATGTGAGGAAGGACGGGAGAACCCAGCCGGAGTGGAGGCATCTGGCCTCTTTGGGGTGATCCTACCCCTGTTTGCTGCTGGCAAAGCTCCCATTGACTTCACTGGGAGTAAGAGTGAACCCTTTATTTGCACTCTTGTGCTTGAGCCGACAAGTTGGACTTTTTCCACCAGGAAACTCCTTCACTGGAATATTATATTGAGTGGGTGAGGGGAGGGAAACAATGCAAAACACGCCAGGGATGCAGTTGGAGCTGATTCATCTAGAAGGTTGTACGGATATAGGCAGGGGGTGAAATCTACCCCTGTGCAGAGGTCAGCACGCGTCCCAAGGGTCAGAGAGCCTGTGCTGCCCCCTGGCAGAGCTACGGCTGTCATCCTGGCATTCCTTTACCCGGCCCTGACCCTGATTGTCTCCTCAACGATCAGCTCTGTTTAATCCTGCACCTAGCAGTCAAATCCCATGTGGTCTGCGACAGACCCATGCACATTGACGGATGGGTGTCCTCATGCATCATTCCTTGAGGGGGTCAATGAGTTGCGATGCCGTTCTCAACCCGGATCTGTATGAGCTCAATGCTCAGATTTGTGACGGTAATAGGAAGAGCTGTGGGCAGCTCCGTTGGGTCATGGGCATCAACAATTTTCTTCAACTGGGTCCCCAGAAAAAAAGTTTGAAAACCACTGATCAAGTCTGACCTCCTGCACATCCCAGGCCAGAGAACCTCACCCACCCATTCCTGGAATAGACCCCTAATCTCTGGCTGAGTTACTGACATCCTCAGGTCCTGGTTTATAGACTTCAAGTTACAGAGAATCCACCATTTACACTAGTTTAAACCTGCCAGTGACCCATGCCCCGTGCTGCAGAGAAAGGCGAATCCCCCCCAGGGTCTCCACTAATCTAACCCGGGGGAAAATTCCTTCCCAGTTAGACCCTGAGCATGTGGGCGAGACCCACCAGCCAGACACCCGGGAAAGAATTCTCTGTAGTAACTCAGAGCCTCCCCATCCAGTGTCCCATCACCGGCCATTGGAGATATATTTTTTTTTTAATGGAGATATCCCATCTCCTAGAACTGGAAGGGACCTTGAAAGGTCATCAAGTCCAGCCCCCTGCCTTCACTAGCAGGACTAAGTACTGATTTATGCCCCAGATCCCTAGGTGGCCCCCTCAAGGATTGAACTCACAACCCTGGGTTTAGCAGGCCAATGCTCAAACCACTGAGCTATCCCTCCCCCCTTGCTGCTAGCAGTTGCAGATCGGCTACATGCCATCCTCCCCATGACTCTCGCTGCCTCGCCCGACAAACCAAAGACTAGACAAGCAGACGCTGCGGCTGCCTCTGCTTCTTCTATTTCTACCCAAGCACAGGCCACTGATCTGCTGCGGATTGTATAATCGGACTCCAGTACTATTTTTTAGAATGTATTTCCTAACGCTGTGTTTTCTAACATGACACCAGCGGAGTAATTAATCTGAAGTCAATGTTCGCCTAAGCTGCAGATGGGATGGAGGGGGAAGAGTGAGGGAGATGAATTCTGGGGGCACAAAAAGGGGAAAAATTACGGTAAGGAATAAATCTTCTACAAGCTTCCCCAAGCTCCCTTCCCCAAGCTCCTTTCTCCTTCATCGGCAGGTTGATCTGTGCTTACCTGGTGGGACTGGCTTGTCTCCGAAGAAATTGCAAACCGCTCCTCACTCATGGCATGGGTTGAGTCCCTGGCCACGTCGCATCACATCGCTGTTTACAGCAGGGAGCTCGGACTCCCGCAAAGTGTCCACAGTGGTCTGCGGGCTGCTTGTGGGGTCCCTGTCAAGTGTGGCATGCACCCATATGTCTTGTTGTCTTCCCGCACCTTCAGGTATGCCTGGTATAGCTCCTTCGCTTTCATGCGGCACTGCTGCTGATCCCTGCCGTGCCTCTTTGCCAGCATCCCCCATGCAATCTGCTGCATAGGTGCCAACTTTTCCCGGCGCCAGTGGGTGCTCGCGCCGCCCCTGGTCCTGCCCCGACTCCGCCCCTGCCCTGCCCCCATTCCAACCCCTTTCCCAAAGTCCCCTCCCAAACTCTGCCCCCTCCCTGCTCCTATTGGACCCATCCCCAAATCCCCGCCCTGGCCCAGCCTCTTCCCCCGAGCGCGCCGCGTTCCCACTCCTCCCCCCTGGCTCCCAGCGCTTGTGCCGCGGAACAGCTGTTTCGCGGCGGCAAAGGCTAGGAGGGAGAGGGGAGGAGGGAGAACACGGTGCACTCAGGGGAAGAGGAGGAGGCGGAGCAGAGGTGAGCTGGGGTGGGGGGGACGGGACAGAGAGCTGCCGGTGGGTGCTAAGCACCCACCAATTTTTCCCCGTGGGTGCTCCAGCCCCAGAGCACCCACAGAGTCGGCACCTATGATCTGCTGGTAGATGTCGATGTTTCTACAGCTGTTGCATAACTGGGCTTACACAGACTCTTCTCCTAGGCTAACCACATAGCAAGTGTGAGAAATTGGGACAGGGAGTTGGGGGGTAATAGGCGCGTATATAAGACAAAGCCTCAAATACTGGGACTGTCCCTATAAAATCGGGACATCTGCTCACCCTATCTTCTCCCCACAGGCTGAGAAGATCCCAGGCGTCTTGCCTGCTCCAGGCAGGAGGGGTCTAGAAGCTCTCTGTGCGCATGGTCAGATGAATACAACAAAGGTGAGCTGCTAGGTTTGCTCACCAAGGTGGGCAGTCAGGAAAAGGCATTTCCAAAACACGTTGAGGTTTTAAATGGGGCGGTAGGGTTGCCACCCATCTGGGTTTCCCCCAGACAGTCCGGTTTTTGGCTTCTGTGTCCAGGTGCCATTTAGGGTTGCCAAGTGCCTGGTTTTCAACCGGAAAGTCCATTTGAAAAGGGGACCTGACAATCCTAAATGGCACCTGAATCAAAAATCCAGTTACAGTGGGACAGGGGGAGGCGCCGAGTCATTAACCCATGCCAGTCCCTGCTCAGCCAGGGCTGCCTGCTACTTGCAGGTAGGCTCCTTGAGATGGTCCAGTGAGCAATGGGGGGCGGAGGGAAGGAGGAGTGCGCAATGGGGGTGGGGTTTTGGGGAAGAAGCAGAGAAGGGGCGTGGCCTTGGGGAAGACATGAGTGGGGCGGGGCCTCAGGGCAAGAGGTGGAGCAGGACAGAGCCTTGGGGGAAGAGGTGGGCCAGGGGGCGGGGCCTCAGGGGTCCAGATACCAGCAATTAGAAAGGTGGCAACCCTATAGGGAGAGGGGGCAGTGTTCCGGTCTCTGTGACCTCTGGGTCTCTGAGTTCCACATTGTGGACAGAGCGCTCACTGACACGGGGACAGGGGAATTGTGGGACAGCTGCTGGAGGACTGTTAAGATTGACACAGGTCATGCAGTATTTATGCTCCCACTGCATTGACCTACGTGGTCTCTCCACATCGCTCAGGGAGGTGGCTTTACTGGGTTGCTGGAACGGGGCCCTTACATTGCCAGGAGACAAATATTGGTGTAAACACATGCACAGTTGGGTTGTCGCAAGCGGACTTAGGTCAACCGAACTTTGTAACGTAGACCAGGCCTAACTCACAGGGTTTAATTAGACAGGCAGAGTGCTAACCGCATGCAACAGGCCTGATGAAAGAAGGGAGGGAAATACCTGTCAGTCACTACCCAAAATCTTGTATGCCATGGCCTACTTTTCATCTGGCCACCCACACCAAGTGTGGGCTGTGATTTACTCTCAGGGAAGCAAGTGATTGTTCCAATTAGTTTACATGCTAACAGTGGAAAACAATACAAAGGCTCACAGCCAGTATACTTTATACTGTGTTCCTCCAAAGAAAAGGAACTTGTCTGCTATTGACAAAATGCCTTGCATATGCACATTTGTTCACAGATTTATGGCTATGAATGTAGATATCAGAGCTGTTTCATGGAGGGAGGTCTTTTTCTTTTGCCATATAATTTCCCCGCCGCTATTTCTCCAATTCAATAAGTTAAGCTGCAGAAGGATAAGAACATAAGAACAGCCATACTGGGTCAGACCAATGGTCCATCTAGCCCAGTATCCTGTCTTCCGACAGTGGCCAATGCCAGGTGCCCAGAGGGAATGAATAGAACAGATCATTATCAAGTGATCCACCCCCTGTTGCCCATTCCCAGCTTCTGGCAAACAGAGGCTAGGGACATCATCCCTGCCCATCCTGGCTAATAGCCATTGATGGACCTATCCTCCATAAACTTATCTAGTTCTTTTTTTGAAGGATCTTTGCCCAGATGTGTCATTAACTTGATAAGCAACCTTTAAGGTTCTATCACAGGGAGAAAAATGCCAGTCGAACCCCCAGCTTCGTCATGCCATATTGCGTTTGGGTGAGATTTTTTGTTCTAGTGACGTTGGCAGGCAAGTGGAACTTGGGACTCTGCCCCCAGCCCTGAAGTGGAATAAGCTAGGAACGGATCCACCTTTAAGTTCTGGACAGCTTTAGCCCCTTCAATAAAATTGCTCGCTTCACAGTGTGGCAATATGAGAATTTGTCCTGTTTCAGGAAAAGAAACTAGTCTGAGACTGGATTGCTGTTCTATTGTATATAGGTTCTCATCATGGTGGTATCTGAGCACCTAGGCTGGGGTTAGGGTTAGAATAATAGAATCATAGAATATCAGGGTTGGAAGGGACCTCAGGAGGTCATCTAGTCCAACCCCCTGCTCAAAGCAGAATCATCCAACTAAATCACCTAATCCCCAACTAAATGAGCTGAATCCATCACTGCTCATATTGATCATTTCTCTAGGGGTGTCAAAAACTCATTTCCAGACGTAATGGTCAGCGAGGTCATATGTAGCCCACGGGGCCTGAGCAGTCTAAATGGCTGCCCCCCGCCCCCCCCGGGAAAGCGTGCGTTGCAATCCTACCCTGACATCATGGATCTTCCCTTTGCTAGGCCCTCAGAGGCATTGCTCTCAGGGACAGAATTGGCTCTTGGTGCTGATGTCATTTGCAGTGAGTGTGTAATCGGGTGGGGGTAGGATTAGCGTGGATGTGATTTCATTGCTGTTTGCTGAGGCCACGTCTTCACTAGAAACACCGCAGGTGCGCCACGGCAGGACGTCCGCATAGCGCTTGCTGCAGGAGTTCTCCCGTTGCTGTACTTAATCCGCCTCCCCTAGAGGCAGCAGCTACATCAAGGGAAGAATTCTCCCGTTTCCTAGCACTGTCTACATGGGGTGCAGGGGAGCCGGAATAGGGGGCCTGGCCCCTCCACTTTTCACCAGGGCCCTGCCTCTCCTCTCCCCCCAAGGTCCCACATCCCCGGCCAGGCCAGCAGCTGGATGCTGGCTAGGGAGCCTGGGCAGAGGTGGGACGCCATGCCGCAGACCCTCCCCCTGCCCAGAGTGTGTGTGTGTGGGGGGGGGCAGAGCGGTCCCAGCCCGTGTCCCCACTCCATGTGGCCCCCCCCACCCAGGGCAGGTGGAGGGTCCACGGCTCCCCACAGCTGCCTGCGCGGCTCTTACCATGGCCGAGCTGTGGCACCCCAGCTGGGGTAAGAGCCACGTGGGCAACTGTGGGGAGCCGCGGATGCTCCTGACCTGGGCAGCAGGTGGCCCGTGGGGTGGGGACATGGGCCAGGGCTCCCCCACCCCGGGCAGGTGGAGGGTCTGTGGCTTCTGGCCCACTCTAGTTTCCAGCATGGCCAAGGGCAGGGCTCAGAAGGAAGGAAGGAAGGGGCAGGGGTGGAGCCACAGAGGGGGTGGGGGCCCTTGGCTCCTGGCCCCCCCACTTTCGGGAAGGCTCCACTGCCCCTGATCGGGGGTTAGGTTGGCATAGCTACGGCTCTCAAGGACGTGGATTTTTCACACCTCTGAGTAACCCTGACCCTGGCACTACCATGTGGGGCAGCAGCCCAGAGCACGTCCTGGGGAGAGAGACGGCCAGTGAGAGGGCAGCCAGTGCTGGGCAGGGGGCTCTGAATCCGCCCAAAGGGGACAGTTGGAAAAAGCTGCTAGAGGAGGAGAAGGGAAGGAGAAGAAGCTAGATGCCGAGCTAGTGAATGAACCGGAGGCTGGGTAGGAGGTGAGGTGATAAAATAAAGAACAAGAGAATAAAGTAGGGGCCTGGGAAACAAGAAGGAGGAAAGAAGGAAAGGGGGAAGGGTTTCAGGCCAGGAAAAGCAGACGAAATAGCGCTGGGTGTGTGAGCTGGCACTATGAGAGAAGGGAAGGAGAAGGAAATCAAATCTACAGATGGACTGGAGAGAGGGTATCAAGGGGGGAAACTGCCAGGAAATATAATTGGCGAAAAAGGGAACTGATCAAAAAGCCGTGTTAGATGAAAACGGATCCTGAAAACAGAAAGCGAGACGCCCATCCACAAAGGACCTAAAGTAGCCGAACAGAGAGAATGCCTGTTTGAACAGCTCTTGATGGAACATAGTTCAAAGGCGCCTAATGGACAAATAAGGGCCCACTCGGCGAAGGAACCCCACTTGTGGATAAACTGGGTGAAAAGAGGTGTAGCTAATCTAAGCAGCACTTTCAAGCTGGAGAAAGTCAAAGAAGAGGGCAGCAAGAGCCGAGCTGGATTTACAGCCAGGGAAAGGAAAAGTCGATGCTTCTCTGAAGTGACACAGTGTATTGTTGAGTAATCTCTTTTGTTCTTGTTAATAACAATGCCTTCGGTATGAACTGCACAGAGTAGGGTGACCAGACAGCAAGTGTGAAAAATCGGGACAGGGGCTGGGGGGTAATAGGAGCCTATATAAGCAAAAGACCCAAAAATCGGCACTGTCCCTATAAAAGCGGGACATCTGGTCACCCTAGCACAGAGTGAGGAAGAGTAGCGTGTACAGGCTTGCCAAGGTTCACGTGTTGGTAACCGATCGTTTAGTAGGACAAGTAGTAAGTACTTGGGAACTTTCTATCTTATTCGAGCTCCTGGTGCAATGATCAAGTTCTAAACTTTTAACGGGATCCCTTTTGTCTTGTTTTTCCTCTGCCTCGCCTCGCAGTTAGCATAGCCTGGCCTTGCCGGGTCACTGCAGTAGCTACGTCGGGGTGAGTTTCCAGTGTAGACCAATCCTGACATGTCAGTAAAAAATCCCCCCCAACTGACATAGCTGTGTAGATCAGGCCTAAGGCAGGAAAGAATTTTACACCTTTCTGGGAGGCGCTCACCTGCAGGGTGAAGAATGTCACACTTGACAGGAGCTCCACCTAGAGGCCATTACCATCCCCCTGACCTGGCTTGGCAATAGAATGTCTCGCAGGATTCATTGGTTTGGTAGATGGAGGTTCTGGCCAGGATTTTCAGAAGTGGTTGGGGATTGTGAGGGCCTGACTGCAGATGCTGTTCTTAGGGTTTTCCCTGCCTCTAATTCCCTCAGCCTGAGAAAGATGCTCAAATCCTTCTATAAAGCTGGCTTGGAGATAATAGGCCCCACCTGGGTGGGCGGGAGGGTGAGTCAGTAGAAGAACTCTACATCAGTGTGCAGGGTCCTGGCAGATTTAGGTTAGATACAAGTTAAAGCTTTCTAACTATGGGGATAGTTAAGCACTGGCTGCAACAGGGTCCTTAGGGAGGTTGTGGAATCCTTGTCATTGGAGGTTTTTAACACCAGTTTGGACAAACACCTGTCAGGGATGGTCTAGATTTATTTGGTCCTGCCTTAGTACAGGGGGCTGAACTACATGTGCTCTGGAGCTCGCTTCCAGCCCTACGTTTCTATGATTTGTTCCTTGATGCAAATGGATCTGATGGAGAAAGAAAGGAAGCTGGGAAAGAGAAAGTTTGGAGGGGTGGGGGAGCCCCAGCCTTCCATGTCTCTTCTCTCACAGTGTGCCCTTGTTGCCAAGAAGGCTAACAGCATTTTGGGCTGTATAAGTAGGGGCATTGCCAGCAAATCGAGAGACGTGATCATTCCCCTCTATTTGACACTGGTGAGGCCTCATCTGGAGTACTGTGTCCAGTTTTGGGCCCCACACTACAAGAAGGATGTGGAAAAATTAGAAAAAGTCCAGCAGAGGGCAACAAAAATGATTAGGGGGCTGGAGCACATGACTTAAGAGGAGAGGCTGAGGGAACTGGGATTGTTTAGTCTGCAGAAGAGAAGAATGAGGAGGGATTTGATAGATGCTTTCAACTACACCTCTACCTCGATATAACACGACCCAATATAACACGAATTCGGATATAACGCAGTAAAGCAACGCTCTGGGGGGGGCAGGGCTGCGTGGTCCGGCGGATCAAAGCAAGTTCGATATAATGCGGTTTCACCTATAACACGGTAAGCTTTTTTGTCTCCCGAGGACACGTTATATTGAGGTAGAGGTGTACCTGAAACAGGGCCGGCTCCAGGCACCAGCCGACCAAGCACGTGCTTGGGGCGGCACCTTGGGGCAGGGCGGCGCTCAATTTTTTATTTATTTATTTATTTTTTTATTATTCGGCGGTGCGGCGCTCGGAGGGGGGGCGGGGGCTTCGGGCGGCGTGGTGCT
>NW_020664409.1:109149704-109179691 GCF_002925995.2 Terrapene triunguis | reverse complement strand
TTCGGGCGGTGCTCGGGGGGCGGGGCTTCGGGCGGCGTGGTGCTCGGGGGCGGGGGCTTGGGGGGGCGGGGACTGGCGCGGTGCGGCGCTCGGAAGGGGAGCGGGGGCTTCAGGCGGCGCGGCGCTTGGAGGGGGGCGGGGCTTCTGGTTGCATGGTGCTGGGGGGGCGGGGATTTCGGCGGTGCTCGCGGGGGGGGGGACGGCGGGGCAGCGCTCTTCATTTTTGCCTGGGGCGGCAAAAAAGTTAGAGCTGGCCCTGACCTGAAAGGGGGTTCCAAAGAGAATGGATCTAGACTGTTCTCAGTGGTACCAGATGACAGAACAAGGAATAATGGTCTCAAGTTTCAGTGTGGGAGGTTTAGGTTGTCTATTAGGAAAAACTTTTTCACTAGGAGGGTGGTGAAGCACTGGAATGGGTTACCTAAGGAGGTGGTGGAATCTCCTTCCTTAGAGGTTTTTAAGGTCAGGCTTGACAAAGCCCTGGCTGGGATGATTTAGTTGGGGATTGGTCCTGCTTTGAGCAGGGAGTTGGACTAGATGACCTCCTGAGGTCCCTTCCAACCCTGATATTCTATGATTCTATGACTCTTCCCATGATCAGGGACGACGGTAGTGAGCTGAAGTTGAGATGATGTTGCTGAGCTTCCCGAAGTGTGGAATGTGAATAACAGGCCACCCAACTGGATCACGGAACACCCTGTGTGCATGAAACATCATGCACAACCACCATGGAGCAAGGGTAGCTGTGCATTGCCATACGGCTTGGTTTCCAGCAGCATTCTCCCCAAACACTGTAGGCCCAGTCCTCAGTTGGGGTCGTGGAGCTAGGCTAATGAATATCCAATGAGGACTTGGCTCAGATCCCTAGGGACTTTACCAAGGCAGTGAAACACATTCACCAGGAGTTGAGGCTTGGCAGGGTTCCTGCACTGCCATGCTTAACCGACCCTCTCTGCCTCACCCCGCCCCATGACAAGACACAGACCTGGGTGGCTTGCAAGGTGCTCAGATCAGGACTGGCAGAAGGTCCCTAAAAGTGTGGGGGAGGGCACCGGTGCCCAAACCGTGGCCCTGCCCACGTCCTGCCCCTTCCCCTGAGGCACCCTCCTGCACTGCCTCTCCCTCCCCAACCCCCATTCCCATACCCACACCACCCTTTCTCCCTGACCCTCCACCCCTGAACGGCCCCTTCACCCCAAGACCCCACCCCTACACTGCCCCTTCCCCCCGACGTCCCACTCCCATGCTGCCTCTTCTCCCCATGACCCCACCCCCTGCTCGCTCCTCTTCGCCCCCTCCCCCCATCGCTCGCCCTTATAGCCAGTAAAAAGGGGGGGCATGGTCCCCTGCCCCCACCCATTCTGGCACCCCTGACTCAGATAGTACAATGATAAGCATGGGTTAAGAACCTACATGCAGAATAGAATAGAATAGAATAGAATAGACGTGCTGATGGCCTTGCAACGTCGATTAATTTGAATGCTTAGGACAGCCAGCCTAGACTGGTGCAAATGTTCCCATTAGAAAGTTGGCCAGTCAGGGCCTTCCTACATGTCAGGGGAATGTTTTAAATAATCGCAGGCTACCAGCTGCCTGGCTGCATACCTGAGCTAAGTCCTGCAATTATCCCTGGGCTCTGTTACTACCACTGGGAGAGCTCGGAGTGCGCAATGGAAGTAAGCCCCCCCATTCATCTAGGGGAGCTGAGCGGGGAGCAGACTCGGCAAACAGAGAACAGGGTGTTTAAGCAGCAAAATCATTTCCCCTCCACCGTTTGAACACGGGTGCTACAGGGACGCTAACGCGTCTTGTCTGGACCATCGCCAAGCTCCAATCCCAGCTAGCCCCTGAGAAATCTGCAGCTAGTCTGACAGTTCTGGTGTGGTCAGCTGTAAGGAGGGGGATGCGGCTCTCTCCTACCATGGGTGGGAGGGATAGCTCAGTGGTTTGAGCATTGGCCTGTTAAACCCAGGGTTGAGAGCTCAATCCTTAAGGGGGCCATTTAGGGATCTGGGGGAAAAAAGAAAAAAAAGAAAAAAAAACACCTATCAGGGGCAGTTCTTGGTCCTGCTCATGAAGGCAGGGGACTGGACTCAATGACCTTCCAAAGCCCCTTCCGGGTATATGTATATGCATTTTTTTCTGTATCACCCATCACAGGGCCATCTGCCAGGGTGATGCCTGCTAACCCCAGGGATGTCCGGGGGAGCAGAGGGTGCTTGGTACCTTGCTGGATCAGGCCCTGGCTGTGATTCGGAATTGCTAAAATCTTCTTGTTGCTTCACTCGGATACAATGTTTGGTCAGTATCTCCTGACCGGCTCAGCTGCATAGCATTCCTGTGGGCTGTTAAACACCTGCCACATCCCACCCCAGAGGTGGCTGAGTGTATCTCCCTCCCTGCAGATGAGTATGCAAGGGGTAAGGAGCGAAATCAAGCAATCTTCCTCTCATGCCTTCCAGTCATTCCCACTGGGGAGTGGGGAGTGTTGCCGCAGTGCCCAGAGTGGTGGCACACTCCCCAAAGGGGGTAGACCCCTGGGGGTTCTGGCCAACCTTCCCCGTGCCGTGAGGCAGGGTGGAATTGGGGAATCACAAAAGTGATGTAAAAGCACCTTCTTCCCCGCCCTCCTTGGGTCCTGAGCTGGGCACCAACCCCAGGATCAGGCCCCGCTGTGAGTCCGCAAGGCCCGCGCGCTGTCTGGGTGAGCTTGTTGGAGTTACGCTAGCCACGGTCATGGCAGAGGATGGCAGGTTGGCAGCGCTCAATGCTGGCTCTGCAGGGAGAGAGCCAGGGTTTATTATCCATAAGCCAAGTGGCTCAGTGACTCATCAGTTTGCAGGCTTCGGGAGAGGGAGCAGCTGGAAGAGAGAGGGGGAGTAACACTGTCATCGTCTGTTTACAGGTTCCTTTCTCTCCCTTTCCACCTCCACCAGGGATGAGGCTCGTGAAAGCTGGACCCCAGTCATTCTGGAGCGGGAGGATTTTTTCAGCAGAGGTAGAAGAAGGCGAAGGGCTGGCAGGAGCCTGAGGGGAAGGGAGAAGAATGGGAGGAGATGCTGTGTTAGGCTGACGGGCTAAGAGCAGAGCATGGGGGAAAGTGGCTCCTTTCCTTCCCAGGGGCTCCGTAGGGGCATTTGACCAGGGTTTCGATCATGTCAGGAGGTTTGGATCCCAGGCTCAATGGCAGAGCTGGGGCTTTAATCCCTTGTGGAGAGGGGGGCTGGATTTGGAATTGGCTTCTCCACTTCGCAATTGGAACCAAAGAGGGACCGGGGCCAAGGGCCGGAAAAGGAAGCGGCATTCAGTCTGGCACACTTAGCTACAATGCTGGCAGGCGCCCAGTAGGCAGGCCCTGTTGATTGGTAGCTCAATAAGACACAGAGCCTTGAAAGGGCCAGACTGTGGAGTTATGTCCCACCTCTTCCTGGAGGGGGCGGTGCCAGAACGGGAGATTCCAGCTGACTCGGCGGGAATTGTTTCAGGGACTGATGTAATAAGTAGGGCCCTACCAAATGCATGGCTGTGAAAAACGCGCCATGGGCTAGGAAATCTGGTCTCCCCCCATGAAATCTGGTCTTTTATGTACTTTTACCTCACAGTATAAAAGTACCCGATAGGATAAAAGTATGCCACTTTTTACTTCTGTGCTGGCAGCAGCACTGCCTTCAGAGCTGGGCACCTGGCCGGCAGCTGCTGCTCTCCGGCCACCCAGCTCTGAAGGCAGCGCAGAAATAAGGGTGGCACTACCGTGACCCCCTACAATAGCCTTGCGACCCCCTTTTTGGGTTGGGACCCCCAGTTTGAGAAATGCTGGGTCTGAAGGGCTCTTTATATGGTTCTATTTTGCTGTTTTAAAATACATAGCCATGTTTTGGCAAAACACCGTGACATTTAAGATTTAAATATCCGAAACCAGGAAAGTCAAGATTTTTAAAATGCTACGACCATGAAATTGACAAAAATGGACCATGCTTTTGGCAGGGCCGGAGTGATAAGGTTTGTCTACATTGCAGTAAAAGACCCATGGCCCAGCCACAGCTGACTTGGGCTCGCAGGGCTATAGAATTGCATTGTAGACATTCAGGCTCGGGCCGGAGCCCAGGTTCTGAGATCCCATGAAGGGGGAGGGTCTCAGATCCCGGGCTGCAGCCTGAGTCCAAACGTCTACGTGGCTATCGGTAGTCCAGCAGCCCGAGCTCTGTGAGCCGAGACGGGCTCTGAGACTCAGTGCCGTGAGTTCGTTATCCCACGGTAGATGTATCCATAGGGGCTCTGGATTCCAACTGGCACCTAAAACGATGTGCTATTCTGGGCCCCTCTCTGTCCTGCTGGGAGTACTGTGTGGCCTGAATCGTTCTGATTTTGCTGCATTTCTCTAGCAATATTGGATCTCACCAACAGCCCTATTGCAGTCTGGGTTTGGTGTGCAGCCCCTGTTTCTTTCTCCTGATCTGTGCTGTGTGGCCCTGGGTTTGAATCTCTGTCCTTAATCCCAACTGGAGCGAGCCAAAAACATTTCATTGGATGTTTTGCTTTTGGATGGAAAATGGATTTTCAAAGGGAACAAGAATTTTTTTTTTTAATGTTGGTTTTCTGCAAAAATATTTGCTGAAATGGACATTTTCACTTTGTCTTTGGGGAGTTTTCCTCTTTTTTTAACTTCTGAAAAAGGAGGGGAGGAGAGAAGGGAAAGGGGAGATAAACTGTGAATGAAATGAAACCTGTTGGTTTGGTTCAAACTTGTGCCTGGCAAACGCTTTATTATTTTTGACCTGCCAAGAAAGCCATAACAAAGACTGATGTTCAGTGAAGAACTGAGCCGTGTCAGCTGGTTCTCCCATGAGAATCACCAATCTGCCGAGCTCTCACTTTCCCCTACAGTTCTTCTTACTATGATTTCTAGTCTGGTGTCTCTCCAGAGCCCCTGTCATGGACCACGACCCCGTTCCGCTAGGCGCTGTACAAACACAGAACCAAAAGATGGTCCCTGTCACAAAGAGCTTCCTATCTTCCATCTGCCTGTTGGAAATATCACACGCGTGGGTCATGTTTACAGGCTAGGGTAATATTTATGCTAAGCTAACTGACTTGGCCTAATCTTTGCTTGACATGAATGTTGCCTCTGGCGGACTTGCTTAAATGATGCTTATAGCTATGTAGGATAAAGGTGTTTTGTACTGTGCCGAAGGACGGAGATAAGCGGAAGTTAATCAGGACCCTCTTAATATACATAATGTAATGTGAAAAAAGTCTCTGTATTGGGAAAACAAGGAACATCCCGATATGGAGTAAAGTGACATGATGACATGAAAATAGCACGGAGAGCAAAGTTCTGCAAACTGATGCCTATGCATGCATTGGGTGCCGGTTATGATGGTCAGATAATGTAGGAAGGTATATATGCTAGAGTACAAGGGCAAAGTTGGGGACTCGTAGGAGAAATCCATTGTGCGCTGACTACACCCCCGGAGAAGTAATTGATCAATATCTTTTTCGACACATCTGTCATTCATTGCTTTTATAGTTACCGCAGAACACAAGGTCATGCTTCATAAAGGTATGAATTAATAAACCTGAATGTCTCAGCCTTGAGTGTGTGGTATTCCTCACCCTCCCCTCCTGCAAGCTCTTTGCTGGCAAATTCTCTCTAGGTAGCTTCACACAGCTCCCCACGCACTGTGTAGCCCTTCTAGCCCAGCAGCCCCCCTGCCAGCATTCATTGTCACATCTTCTGCCTTGCCTGGCATAAGCCTCTCCACTGCCAGGATTCATGGTCTTGGTCCCAATCCTTTCAACAGCTGATGAGACCGGCTCCTTCTAGTGCTGCCTCTGCCCGGGCTCCGGCGTTTGCCAACTCTCATGATATTTGTTTTACTTAAAGCCCCAGCTCCTGGAGTCATGTGGTTAGGTGTGACTCCTGGATTTCTTTTTTTCCAGTTCTTTTTAAATAAGCAAGTTTCTAGCCCTCACAGATGCTTGAAAATGTACCCTGATTGCAGCCTAAAGACACCAGAAACTAGAAGGCAAAGGAAAGGAACCCATAATCTGTTTGTTTTTAAACTTTGTGATCTTTAAGACACTCTCATGAGGTTTTTTTCGGGGGGGGGAGGGGCTAACTAGTGATTTTTTTAATATTTGGGGTTGGCCAGACTGTTCTCCTTGAAAATGGCAGCTGGCAGTGACAGAGGACCTATGACAAGAAACATCCCTTGCTGTTTGCTCTCCTGCCAACGTGTTAGAGGAACCCAGTTGAAAGCAGGGATGAATGCAATAGATCAGACACTGCTGCCTCCCTTCGCTCCCACAGCAGGGCGCAGGTGAGCCTTGGGTCACTGTGTAAAAGCAGAGGAGACCTGTCCTCTGACACCCTCCTGGCCGGATTTCAAGATGCTGTGTGTGTGTGTGCGTGTTTCTCTCTCTCCTTCCTTTCAGGTCGAGCAAACCCCTCAAGATTCCTGCCAAACTCAGCTTCAAATCAACAGCCAAAACATCTGAGAATCCGTTTTATGCCTCTGCGTGAGCCCTGTCAAATCGATTGCATGCTGAGAGGCTGGGGTATTAGCATTGTTATTGTATGTGCTGGGTTTATTTGCCTAGCTAAGGTACATATGTGGCTCCCATCTCATTGGCACATCTCCCAGATTATAATGCGTTTATCCTCACAGGACTCCTGCAGGGAGGGCAGTGTGATCCAGGCCCATAGAGCAGAGGTGGGCAAACTACGGCCTGCGGGACTGTCCTGCCTGGCCCTTGAGCTCCCAGCTGGGGAGGCTAGCCCCCGGCCCCTCCCCCGCTGTTCCCTCTCCCCCGCAGCCACGCCGCCATGCGGGCTGCGCTCTGGGCGGCGGGGCTGCGAGCTCCTGTGGAGCAGAGCGGCAGCGTGTCTAGCTCTGGCCGGGTGGCACAGCTGCCAGATATGCTGATATGCACAGATATGCACAGCCTTCCCTACCCAGCCCTCCATACAGTTTTGCAACCCCAATGTGGCCCTTGGGCCAAAAAGTTTGCCCACCCCGCCATAGAGGGTAAGTGACTTGCTCAAGGTCACTCAGGAAGGCTGTGGCAGAGCAGGGAAATGGCCCTGGGTTTCCCAAGGCCCAGACTAGTGTCCTAACCACTGGACCATCCTTCCATAGGGGTGCATGGTGCTTTCCAGACAAGTGACAGACAGGTTACTGCCCCAAGGATGTTGAAAGTTAAGGGCTAGATTGTGCACCCATGGTTTGCACTGGAGAGCATATAGCCATGTGGTAATGAAGGCTGATAAAAGGAGGGGAAGTAGGGGTGTGAGACTCTGTACCTCAGGGGAGCACCCTGCACCCTCATGTTCATCTTTATAATATGATTGTGTGGTATCCAGTGCAAAGTTTGTCATGGCGGGTGTCTTCGGAAGGCTCATGATGCACTGAGCATTGTTGTTATAGTGATGTTATAGGTTGCAATGTCATGTATAGAGTTATGAGGCTGAAAATGTGTCCTCATGGCTTAAAACAAGCCCAGGCAAAACTCTCCAGGAGCAGAGGGGCAGTTCACACCTCATCAGGGCATGTATGGGACAAACCCAGCCCAGCCTCACAGGAACAAAGGACACTGGCCTAGGCAGCAACAAAGGATCTGTTGGACTCTCCAGTGAGTCCCCCCCCTTCCCTTGGACTACAATGAGGTAATGCTCACCTGACCCTGAAGTGTGTGTGTGGGGGGGGGGGGCAAAGCCATGAGGAAAGAAAGGACATGATAAAAGGGAGAGACATTTGCCATGCTCTTCCTCTCCCTTCCACCTCCATCTACAGACATCATCACCAAGCGACTGAAGCGCTGATCAAAGGGGAGAGCCTGGCTGAAGAACAACCAGCCAGCCTGTGGTGAGAAGCATCTCAGTTTGTAAGGGCACTGAAAGTGTAAAGATCAGCTTCAAATGTGTTTTGCTTTTATTTCATTTGACCAAATCTGACTTGTTGTGCTTTGACTTATAATCACTTAAAATCTATCTTTCGTAGTTAATAAATCTGTTTGTTTATTCTACCGGAAGCAGTGCGTTTGGTTTGAAGCATGTCAGAGACT
Organism: Terrapene triunguis; assembly: GCF_002925995.2. Taxonomy (NCBI): domain Eukaryota; kingdom Metazoa; phylum Chordata; order Testudines; family Emydidae; genus Terrapene; species Terrapene triunguis. Next base: position 109,171,627 of record NW_020664409.1, on the reverse strand, counting down.
CCCCTTGGGATAACAAGCCTGGTACGTATCAATTTCTTTGTTAAATTGATGAACTCATATAAGCTTGCAGCATCCAGGGGGCATAACTGGACACTGCAAGACAGAGGTTCCTAGAGTTGTGTCTGGGACCGGAAATATTGGCTAGTGTCATTCGGTTGCACAATCCAAGCAACGGCTGGCCAAGAGTGCTCACTCACGTAGCTGGCAGCAGCTGACATGCCAGAGGCTGTGCGTGAACAGCCCAGGAGTGGGGGTTCTCACAGCAGGGCAGGGTAAGGCTGGCTCCCAGAGTCGAGGATTGGAGTGACCTAGCAGATCACCGGTCTAGATAACACCAGGGGAACATCCCAGGAGGCTATGGAAAAATGAGGGCTATGGGCTCTTGGTAGCACTGAGTATTGGGTGCAATGCCTACTACTGCATGAGTAGTCCCACGGGCATCGGCAGGACTGCTCAGAGTGGGGCGTGTGATGCTCAGCCGAGTTTCTTCTGGATCAGGCCCTGTGACACTGAGAGAGGATGGTGTTGGGAAGGAGAAATAAAGGTCAATGGCCCCGTTCTCACCACACACACACACACACACACACACACACACACACACACACACGCCCCTGTGCTTCAGGCAGGTAGTGTTGTTAAAGTGGCTTTTCAGTCTCCATTGTGCTCTCCATATTCTGGAGTGATGCCGGGCTCTCCCCTCTGCACCTCCAATATGTCCCTGGCTGGGAAGAGGGTCCTCAGGCCAGCTCCATACCGGCTGAAGAGGCCCCGGCAGCGTGAAGCCGCTTCGGTGTAACTGAGATAGAGACCCAGTGTTTCTCTCCGATCTTTCAGTACGCAGTTCAAAGTTAAGATGTTAAACGTTTGCATTTACGGGCTGGAGTCATTTTTTCCAACTCTCTCCATTAAAACCTTTAAGCTAAAGAGTAATGTAACATAAGCCTCATAACCATGACAACTGCCTCAGTACTTAAAGCAATTATAGACGAGGAAAATGATATGCATTTGATTTGGTACTGTGGAATACACACTATTTTGTGTATTTAAGAGGTGGCAATGAGCTGTGTGTGTTAGATAATTACACCGAAAATGACAAGATTGCTGTGTTTTGGAAAGGGAAAATGTTGGCTCTTGGGGGGGAAAGGTGATTTATGTATTTTAAGGCGAGTTTAAAATTGTTTTGCAATTGTACTATGTGGCACTGTATCTGGAGTATTCAGCAGAGGAAATTTAAAGTTTCCCTCTTCGTTTTATGTAACAGATTCAAATGTGCAAGTTAGGCTACTGTGGTTTGGGGAGTTAATGCTTCTGTAAACTCCACACCGAGTTTTCTGGTGGGTTTCTTTTTCTCTTGCACCAGTGCTCTGGCTCTTGCAGGTGAACCTATCAATCTACCCTCAGGCAGGTCATTCCACAGGTGGCAAAGTGGCCCACACACAACCATCAGGCAAACTTCTCTCCTTGATAAGCAGCAGCAATTACTGCTTGAACTGTCTGGGGTTTTTCCTGTGTTAGTCGTTTCCAACCACTTGCATTAGCTACGATCAGAGTATCCTGAAATTTAAAATCGATCTACAGCTGTGGGGCTGGGAAGTTGACTTTTGTGCTACTCCTGTGCTGACAAGAGGACTGTGATGCTATGTGTCCTGGGGACTTATATGCTCCGCAGTAGCTGAGCTCCTCACAATCTTTAATGTATTTATCCCAACAACATCCCTGGGAGGTGGAGAAATGCTTTCAGCCCCATTGTATGGATGGGGAACTGAAGCACAGGCTAAGTGACTTGCCCAATGTCACACTTGTTTTACTCAATAACCTTATGAGGTAGGGGAGTAGCATCCCCACGTTACAGAAGGGGAAACCAAGGCAGAGAGTGATTAAGAATGACATCAGCATGAGCCAGGGGTCCTCAGTACCTCTGAACATAAGGCTTTTAAATCACTCTCTGCCTCAGTTGCCCCATCTGCAACTTTGAGATAATATTTCCCCAGCTAACAGGGGACTCAACTTAGTGTCTGTGACATGCTTTGAGATCCTTGGATTTAAGTCACTATACAAGTGCCAACCACTTTGAATCTGATGAAGCTGGAAGGTTTCCCCAGTTCTTGAAGAATCAGGTTAGGAAGGGAAGGAAAGCCTAGAGCCATGTTGTGAGGGGGGGCATAAACCCCACACCATGGGTGCGGGAACTCGGGGTGAGGGGGTGCTGTAGCACCCCCAGGTTTTACGTGGGGCTCTGCTGCCAGCCCTGTGCCTGGGGTCCTGGCTGCCACTCCACTGCCAGCCGAGGGTCCCAGCTGCCAGCCCCAGCTGTGGCCACAGCCTCAGCCCCTTTACCCCTGTCTGGGTCCCCCCCTCCCAGAGACATGGCCCTGCTCCCAGCTCTGCGGGCAGGGGGAGGGGTGGACTGGGGTAAGGGGGCTGGCTTTCAGCACCCCCACTATTAAAAGTATTCCAGCTCCACTGCCCCACACTGGTACTGACAGGATTAAGGGGAGCTGGAGAGCTCAATGTGGCACCTGCCGGTATCCACAGGGCAGAGCAGGCCCAGTTTAGGATGAGATCCAGCCGGGGAGGAGCTTGGTGGCGGATACAAAGGAGGTGGAGAGAACCAGGGCCTGGGCTCCCAATGAGAAAGTGCTGGGGGAGGTGGCTCGGTACAGGAGCTGGAGAGAACTCTGCAGAGCCTGGGACGGGGGAAGAGTCTGTGGAGGGGTGAGCCCGGGGATGGCCTGGGGAAAAGGGCCTAGACTGAGACAGGCTGAGGGAGGAATTGGCCTAGGGAGGGAGTAGAGCTGAGCTGCTTGCTTCAGCATCCCTGGATTGGAACCCAGAATAGAGGGGCAGCCTGGTTTTCCCTGCCAGCCACCAAGGCAGGAAAGTCTCCTGATATAAGGGTTGGAAGGACCCCTGAGGCCGGAGTCTGGCCAAAGCCCTGGCATAAGGCCACTGGAGTACTGCTGTGTGGGAGTCTGTTACCCAGGAAGGGATGGGGAGACAAGTCACCCCAATAATCCCTCCCTCCGGTGACTAATGCCAGTAATTACAGCCGGAGAGAGACCTGCCCGGATGTCATTCTGTGTGAAACCACCAGGGGAAATGGCTCTCAAGCACTGACATGAGGGACGGGTGACATTCGCCCCCATGTGGATGGCCCGTCCAAGGCCTCCATAGCACCACAGCTCCATGGCTGGGGATTACGGGGGAGGAGAGGTTCAAGTGGAGGGACCATGCAATGCGGCCTTTAGAGCTGAAGGTGTTATGCAGCGTCTTCAGTGCCACCTGGAAACCTACAGGCAGCTGCTGCTGTCCTGGTGTGATTGCTCCTGCTTGGAGCTCCACTCAGTAAGGAGAGCGTTACATTCCCCAGGGATTTAGTTTTCAAGTGGTCTTGCAAGGTAATCCCATGCGATGAATCCACCCTCTGTCCCTATGGTGGCAGGGACTTGAAGTCTGGTGCTTCCGCTCTGCAGCCACGGGCCTGTGTCACTTGAACATAAGAACATAAGAACGGCCATACTGGGTTAGACCAAAGGTCCATCTATCCCAGTATCCTGTCTTCCGACAGTGGCCAATGCCAGGTGCCCCAGAGAGAGTGAACCTAACAGGTAATGATCAAGTGATCTCTCTCCTGCCATCCATCTCCACCCTCTGACAAACAGAGGCTAGGGACACCATTCCTTACCCATTCTGGCTAATAGCCATTAATGGACTTAACCTCCAGGAATTTATCCAGTTCTCTTTTAAACGCTGTTATAGTCCTAGCCTTCACAACCTCCTCAGGCAAGGGGTTCCACAAGTTGACTGTGCGCTGTGTGAAGAAGAACTTCCTTTTATTTGTTTTAAACCTGCTGCCCATTAATTTCATTTGGTGGCCCCTAGTTCTTGTATTATGGGAATAAGTAAATAACTTTTCCTTATCTACTTTCTCCACATCACTCATGATTTTATATACCTCTATCATATCCGCCCTTAGTCTCCTCTTTTCCAAGCTGAAAAGTCCTAGCCCCTTTAATCTCTCCTTATATGGGACCCGTTCCAAACCCCTAATCATTTTAGTTGCCCTTCTCTGAACCTTTTCTAAGGCCAGTATATCTTTTTTGAGATGAGGAGACCACATCTGTATGCAGTATTCAAGATGTGGGAGTACCATCGATTTATATAAGGGCAATAATATATTCTCCGTCTTATTCTCTATCCCCTTTTTAATGATTCCTAAAATCCTGTTTGCTTTTTTGAATGCCGCTGCACACTGCGTGGATGTCTTCAGAGAACTATCCACGATGACTCCAAGATCTTTTTCCTGATTCGTTGTAGCTAAATTAGCCCCCATCATACTGTATGTATAGTTGGGGTTATTTTTTCCAATGTGCATTACTTTACATTTATCCACATTAAATTTCATTTGCCATTTTGTTGCCCAATCACTTAGTTTTGTGAGATCTTTTTGAAGTTCTTCACAGTCTGCTTTGGTCTTAACTATCTTGAGCAGTTTAGTAACTATCTTGAGCTAAAGGACGAACCTGCCAAGCTAACTGCAGGTACGTCTACACTGCACACTAAGCCCGGGCTCTGACTCAGGTTTGAGTCCAAGCCCCACTTCTGTCCACTCACAAATGAGTCTGACTTGGATCAACAAACACGCAGGGCCTGGGCCTTAGGACCCTACAAATGGGGGGTGGGGAGGCTGGTGGTCAGATCCTGAGTCCTGCTGGGACTTGGGTCCAAGCCCTGTCATTTTGCAGTGTGGATGCAGCTCAAGCCACAGACCTGAGTCAGAAGGTCTGTGTAGTGTAATATGGACTGACAGACCCCAGTTGTTGGCGGGCAGGATCGTATCTGGGACCTCTGAAGCGTAGCCTAGAAGGCTGGCGTTTAGCTCATGCAGTAGAGACTCATACACTCAGCTTCAGAGATCCGAGATTCAATGCTGCCTGCCAACGACTGGGCTTTATTGGCCTTAGAACCAGGGGCTTATCTGGGATATCAGACGGGAAGTATCCAAAGCTCGGGAGGTGCTTCCTCAGCTAGGGGAAGTATGTAACCGATGCTTGCTTGGTGTGGCGCTCTGGAATAGTGTGTGCAGTTCTGGTCTCCCATGTTTAAGAAGGACGAATTCAAGCTGGAACAGGTACAGAGAAGGGCTACTAGAATGATCCGAGGAATGGAAAACCTGTTTTATGAAAGGAGACTCAAAGAGCTTGGCTTGTTTAGCCTAACCAAAAGAAGGCTGAGGGGAGATATGATTTTTCTCTATAAATATATCAGAGGGAGAAATACCAGGGGGGGAGAGGAATTATTTAAGCTCAGTACCAATGTGGACACAAGAACAAATGGATATAAACTGGCCATCAGGAAGTATAGACTTGAAATGAGATGAAGGTTTCTAACCATCAGAGGAGTGAAGTTCTGGAACAGCCTTCCAAGGGGAGTGGTGGGGGCAAAAGACATATCTGGCTTCAAGACTAAGCTTGATAAGTTTATGGAGGGGATGGTATAATGGGATAGTCTAATTTTGGCAATTAATTGATCTTTGACTATTAGCGGTAAATACCCAATGGCCTGTGATGGGATGTTAGATGGGGTGAGATCTGAGTTACTACAGAGAATTCTTTCCTGGGTGTCTGGCTGGTGAGTCTTGCCCACATGCTCAGGGTTAGCTGATCGCCATATTTGGGATCGGGAAGGAATTTTCCTCCAGGGCAGATTGGCAGAGGTCCTGGGGGTTTTTCTCCTTCCTCTGCAGCGTGGGGCACGGGTCACTTGCTGGAGGATTCTCTGCACCTTGAAGTCTTTAAACCATAAGTTGAGGACTTCAACAGCTCAGACATAGGTCAGGGGTTTGTTACAAGAGTGGGTGGGTGAGATTCTGTGGCCTGCGTTGTGCAGGAGGTCAGACTAGAAGATCATAATGGTCCCTTCTGACCTTAAAGTCTATGAGTCTATGTCCCTCTCTAGTGACGCCCAGCCTAGCTAGAGATTGATGAGTCTGCTACAGCGTTAGCTAAGAGCCAAGTGGCTTTTAGCTCATGAAGTAGAGGCACATACACTGTGCTTCACAGATCCCATGTTCAATCCTGCTGACGACTGTGGTCTGTTGGCGTTACATGTTGGCCGTGAGACCCAGCCCAGCAATGATAAACCCAGGCTTACAATGCAGGGGGGTTTCTAGAGCACAGACTGAGATACACAAGCCCAGCTCCCACAGACCTGGGCTTAGCGTACAGTGTAAACACACCTAGCTTGTGTTAGTAGGTCCCAGACCCTCCCTGGGAGCCCAGCCAGTAGAGGGCACCATCGCTCATCAAGACGCCCAGTCTGTATGTTACAGAGGGCATTTTCTTATCAGTCTATATGTCACTGATTGAACCACTGGTGCTCACAACATGATGAGAAAGGAGCCCAAAAGTAACCTCTAGATATGAACACCCACCCTGAGTGTTTGGGAAACGCTCATACCCTGATGAGGTCCACGCCATGTCCCTGACCCTTCTCTCTAGAAAGAACCAAACCTACCCCCCTCCAATCTCGAACACCCCCACACACTGGGGACGTTTGGCTCTGGCTCCAAACTCTGCACCTTGGACTCGTGTCTATTACAACCGTGATACCCCTCCAGAGAGGACGTCTTCAGTTTGGCGCTAGTCTCATGGAAAAGAAACCCACTCAAAGAGGCCATACCCTGAGCTCACAGCAGTCAGTGGAACACTAGGCGTTGCTGCCGAGTAGGCATTACCAGCAGAGCTGAACACCTCACTGGGAATTAATGGACTGAGCCTGATTGATAGCAGGTTTCCCCCCTTTGCCCTTACGGTAATCGCTTCTCGAGGCATGAAACTGCACAGTCTTTTTCACGGGCTGCCATCTCGTGCATTCAAACGAGGGAAGCGCTGAGATAAAGCAGAAGCTGCTGTCCCTGAAAGCAGTAGCCTCCGCACTTTGGTCTCATGCACGGCTCCTTGCTACGGCTCCCACATATTTCCCTTTCCACTGGAGGATCTGAAAGCACTCTGCCAACATTAGTGAATGAACATCCCCGGGAGGCTGAGGAGTATTATTTCCCAGCAAGGGAAACCGAGGCACAGAGCAGCTAAGGGGCTGTCTACACTGTGATTGGAGCTCGGGTAGGCATACCCGTTCCAGCTGTAATCTGGCTGGGAAGCGCTGGCAGTAAGGGCCGTACACAGCGGCCAGGAGCCTGGGGTACGTACTCCCGTTCCGAGCCCACGCCAGGATCTACACTGGCATGTCTTCACTGCCATCTTTAGCCACGCTAGCTAGCTTAGATCTAGCTCAGGCCGGCCTATCCGAGCTGCAGTCAAACCTCCAATTACGGTGTAGACATACTCTGAGTGGCATGGCCAAAAACATACAGGGATCAGCGTCCGAGCCTGGACTCCAGCTGCCGAGCCCTTTGCTCTAACCACTAGATACTACTCCTCCAACCTGATCACACTCCCGAGCCTCTCGTGAGTTAGACTGTCATAAAGAAACAGCAGTAGGCGATGGGAAATCTTTACAGTCAGATGAGGAACTAACCCCCTGGGCCTGGGAGAGGATTTGAAATTCACTTCTGCCTGTAGTTGTTTAGTATTACGAGCAGTTATAGGAGATGGTAGCCGGGACCTGCGTAAGGCTGAAAACCTGGCAAATCACTGCGCAGCTGGGTAATCTGTGATTTCACCAATCACACTCCTTTTCCCTGGGAGTCACAGGGTCCGGTGTCACGCTCACTGGTGCCAATGAGTGAGTGAACATGTGCATTGAGATCAGTGGGGTGACCCTGGTGCTAAATGGGTGAGAGGAGAATCGGACCCAGAGTGCTCTGTTTTTTTCTGACGGGGGAGGAGTGGCTGGGCGTTTAAATACAGATCTGCACTTAGCAGCTGGCTGCTCCAGCTCGTCTGACGGGCACACAGTTCCCCTCATCAGAAGCTCTCGCGCATTTTTTATTTTTTCAGTCCAGACCAACGGCAAGCAGCAGAGCGGTCACAGAAACAGTTTGGCTCGTCAGTGCTTAGGAATCATTAAAAAGGGGATAGAGAATAAGACGGAGAATATATTATTGCCCTTATATAAATCGCTGGTACGCCCTCATCTCGAATACTGCATACAGATGTGGTCTCCTCATCTCAAAAAAGATATACTGGCACTAGAAAAGGTTCAGCAAAGGGCAACTAAAATGATTAGGGGTTTGGACAGGGTTCCATAGGAGGAGAGATTAAAGAGGCTAGGACTCATCAGCTTGGAAAAGAGGAGACTAAGGGGGGATATGATAGAGGTATATAAAATCATGAGTCATGTGGAGAAAGTGGATAAGGAAAAGTTATTTACTTATTCCCATAATACAAGAACTAGGGGCCACCAAATGAAATTAACGGGCAGCAGGTTTAAAACAAATAAAAGGAAGTTCTTCTTCACGCAGCGCACAGTCAACTTGTGGAACTCCTTGCCTGAGGAGGTTGTGAAGGTTAGGACTATAACAGAGTTTAAAAGAGAACTGGATAAATTCATGGTGGTTAAGTTCATTAATGGCTATTAGCCAGGATGGGTAAGGAATGGTGTCCCTAGCCTCTGTCTGTCAGAGGGTGGAGATGGACGGCAGGAGAGAGATCACTTGATCATTGCCTGTTAGGTTCACTCCCTCTGGGGCACCTGGCATTGGCCACTGTCGGTAGACAGGATACTGGGCTAGATGGACCTTTGGTCTGACCCGGTACGGCTGTTCTTATGTTCTTATGCTTGTAAAGAGAGGATCTGAACGGGAACTAGAGGGATTTGCTGTTTGGTTGATTAGTCCCATTATCAAAGTGGTGGGGTTTGCATTTTTTGCGAGTGGCTTCAGCACTGGGGAAAAGGGGCAGGGTTGACGAGGGGACAGTCACAATGGGAAGGAGAGGATTATATCAGGGCCCTCTTCTTTACACCCCCATGTCACCTAGCAACCTGGTGGGAAGACAGGGAAGGATTTTGCTTCAGAGAAACTGGGTCCCTTGCCATTTTCCCATTAGGTGGCGCCACTGGATTTGAGAAGAGCTGCATGTTCTGTTCTATCACCTGAAATGGAATGCACCCACCCCTGAACCCTGGGGACACCTTAGATCTGGACCTAATCCCTGTGGCTGGCCCTGGGTCACGGTAGTGACCCCACCCTAAGCTTTGTCTCTGAGCTCCCTTGAACTCGGAGGCAGATTGGGTCTGGATCTAGCTCCTCTCTCTTTAAAACAAGCGGCACAAACTGTGTTGGAGTGGCGGGGAACAATCCCACAGGCAGTTCCCTTTGGCTAAGCAACTGTCACTGCTTAACCGAACATCAGCAGAGCTCCAGACAACTGAACCTTGGCGACTTGTCCTGTTTGGTCCATTCAGGCTCTTTGTTCTCTTCTCCAATGCTGCATACACACAGTTACCAGTGCCAAGTGAAACTGAGGGTAGAACTACATTGCAGTGAGACCCCCGTGGCTGGCCCATACCAGCTGACTCGGGGGTCACAGGGCTCAGGCTAAGGGGCTATTTAATTGCAGTGTAGATGCTCGGGCTGGAGCCCGGGGTCTAAAACCCTGTGAGCTGGGAGGGTCCCACAGCTCTGGCTGCAGTTCTGCGTCTACACTACAATTAAACAGCCCTTCTTGCCCAAGCCATGCGAGCCCGAGTCAGCTGGCACAGGCTAGCCACAGGTGTTTAACTGCAATGTAGCCGTCCCCTAAGGGACCAGGATGCCGTAGCCCGGGGGTCCTCAGCCAGTGTAAATCAACATAGCTCCTTTGACTTCCAGGGAACTACAGCAATTCACACCAGCTGAGGATCTGGCCCTAAAGTACGTGGCTATCTGGCACAATTTGGAGTGTCAGTGTTCTCACATTTGGGCCTGTCTTCATTCCAGAGTTAGCCTGGGCTCTTACCCTAACCCCTGTCCACACACGCAACCCTCTCACCCAACTCAAGTAGTGCTTTCATCCCAGGTTACCTGGCCCCGCTGGGGTGTGGGCTACAGCCCAGTTTCCTCTTTCACCCAGGCTGAAACCTGCCCACTTTGCACTAAGGACACAAGCTAAACTACTTAAGTGCTGACAGTCCTCCAGTTCCTTCCCACAATTCCCCACTGAGTGCCTGGAAGGACAGACAAGTCGTTCCACAATTTATCAGGAAAGAATGATAGAGCGTCTCAGCTTCCAGCAGCATGAAGAACTGTGGACTACGCCCCCAGAAGCTCTAGCCACACACACCAGTGAGGACCGAGTAACTCGAGCAGGGCTTCACAATGTGGCTGATGTGAGCTGGGCTAAGCTAACACAAGTGCTCAAACCCAGGTGCCAGTCACTTGAGTTAACTCTGCAATGGAAACATTCCCTTTTTGTTTGCTTGTAGTGTGCCGAGGGCAACACAGTTGGAGAGCCGCGTTAGGGAATGAGGTTACAGCTCATGACAATGTTTTCCTTGGCCACACTACAAACGTGAAACCACGTTAGAATGAGGCTGCCCCAAATTCACCAGACAAGGCTGTGTGTTGCTGACACAGTTTGAGCTATAGTGGAGAGGGGCCCTAATGGTTTCGGGCCAACTTCAGACATCTTGGTGTCTCTGGCTGGGCAACCAAACATTAAGGGATGCAAAATTAGAGGCTAATTTTCTTAGTGTTGGCCTTCAAGCTCTGGGTAAATGCCTGCAAATTAGTAATTTTCTCCAGACTTCCTGGATCTGCAAAAACAGGCAGTTAATCTCAAGAGAACAGGCCTTCTCATGAGATTTCTGGTCCATTCTATTTCCCAGTCAAATTGATATCACCATCAGAAAAGCCCTCTCCTGGCACTTGTTATTGACTGCAGAAGCTGAAAGTGCCAAGACTGATGAATAAGAAGTAGTATTAATCATCAGCAATAATTAGAGATGGTCAAACCTCAACATTTCCATTCCCTCAGAAATTCTGACATTTTGAAATTTGTGTTTCTTCTGAATCGGAATGAAAACAAAACATTGCACAATTTGCAGCAAAATAAAAACATTTTCAAAAATTTCATTTGGGGTCAATTTTTTTCAAAAATTTCTCTTTGGGTCAACCGGATGCTTCATTTTGATAACACAACCTTTTTTTTCTGATTTTGACTTTTGAACAAAAAATTAAAGATTTTTATTTTCTAATTAAAGGTCCCTTTGAAATGAAAAGTGGAAACATTCTGTTCAGAGGGCGTCCAAACGCTTTGTGTATGAGGAGTTGGAAAATGAAATTGCATTGAAATCCCACGAAAGGGTGTTTTTCCAGTGTAAAAACGTTTCATTGGAAAATGACTGACCGGCTGTAATAAGAAGAATAGTTAGTACCTTCCACTTCACGGGCTCCAGTGCTCTATAGAGAATGAGTCTTAATCCATTTACAGCACCCTTGTGAGGCCGGTAGATATTGTTATCCCCATTTTATAGATGGGGAGACTGAGACACAGGAAGGGGATGTGACCTCCCAAAGGTGACTTGTGTGCACTAGAATTGACACCGAATCACATGTTTTATGGTGCACAGCACTAGGGAGCCTGGAAAACATTCCCCGTCTCTCCGCTATGTGTGTTGTCTCTCTTGGCATTTTCTTATGTGGCTATTTACCGTATTTACGAAACACTATCAGGGTTGGGGGTGGGGGGGGGTAGGGGGAGAACGACACCAAAATAAAACCAGCTGTTTGCAAAGTGCTTCCATTCGGTTTGCTTCCAAAGAGATCCCTGGAGTGCGTTTTTTTTCTTTTTAAGAAAAAAATTACATTTGAAATACCAATAAAGCTCAATTCCAGCAGCGCAACACTCACGAGCAACCCTACAATAACAACCCAGCAGGAGCAGCTCAGTGTTTGCGAGTGAACGAGGCTCCCAGCCCGGGTAGACAGATGTGCACTAGCTCACGCCTCCCCAACACACTAAAAATAGCTGCGTGAACACTGCACCACTGACGGAGGGTCAGGCTAGACACCCAAGCTTGGAGCCAGGGTAGGGCGGGCGTGCACTCAGGTGGCTTTCTCGCACTCTACCTGTGCGCCAATGTTCAGTGTCCTAGCATGAGCCTGTCTAGCCAGGTGGAATGGTGTGTTCCCAGCTGCAGTGTAGACATACCCTGACATACTGCAACCTAACCCAGACCCAAGTAGAGGCGCTGGGTCTGGGTTGGGTCAGCTGGCGAAACAACTGGAGCCTCTCGGGCTTGGAACTGGTCAGATGAGCTTGGGTCCAGTTCAGGTCAAGCTAAAAAAGTAGGTCCCAGCAGCGCTCCCCCCTGAGGGACCCTACAATAATTAACCACTATGCACAACACAGCACTCCTTACCAGTCTCATTTAACCAACAAAACAAACAAGGCCACAGAAGGGGAAAAAAATCGTTCTGAAAACAGACTTCTGCCGCAAGTGGCTGTTCTGTGGTGAAGTACGTATGAAATCCTTCATCAGGGCAGGAGGCTGCGGGCTGGTAGAATAAATACCTCCCATTTACATATAAATGCGTAGCCCTGCCCAGCCCCCGATGCTGAATTTTCCCATTAGCTAACAGATTTCTCCCTTGGTGTCCTTTAAGCTTTCAGGTAAAAAGTCCCTGCTGAACAATTAGAGAGACATATGTGGTTCAGGGTCCCCTGGCTTCCTTGATAATATCTCTGTCTCATTGATCCCGGGGTCCTATAGGACACCAGCTGGAAAGCTAAGAGGATAAATAATAAAGGAGCATTCATTTAGATTTCAGGGCCGGCCTCTAATCATTCCTCTGCGGCTGCCCACCTGCTGCAGTATTCCAGGCTCTTCCTCCATTAACGTCTCTAACGTAGGGGAAATACCACGGGGGAAAAGGTTGGGAGTTTGACGTCTGGTCTCCTTGAAAGCCTCTGGCCTTATTCCTTAGCGCTGTCCTGCAGGTGCTGTATGCAGCTAAAACTGGGAGGCATTTACAGCTCCCTAATCCTGAAGGCACCTAGGAGTTCTGTTCTCAAGGGGCTGTTTGCCTGCAAGGGATTGCCGGCGCTCATGCCCACTTCCCCCTCACAATGCCCTCCCAGTGCCCAGGGGAGGCTGGTAGCAGTCATCTGCGCTGGCTGTGTGCCAGCTGGGGATTCCCTCCATCTGTGGGAACTCAGAGCTGGGAGAATGCAGCTGTTTCCTGAACCCGTCCTGCTGCACCCACAGGCACAGGGAGACCGGAGTGGGGCTCAGGCCTGACCCATCCACCTCTCTGCTCTAGTTTTGAGTCCTCCTGGGCAGTTACTGGGTGGAACTGGAGCTCCAGGGTGGACATTTAACACAGCAACGTTTAGGATGAATACGAGGAAGGACTTCCAAACAGATGTGGCCCCAACTGGAACCCAGGATCCGAACAGCCTGCCCTTGGGGAAGTCTGGGTCAGTCTCTGGCCCCGACGAAGCCCCGAACCAACGGTGGCGCCCGGTGCAATAGCTGGGGGAGGCTGATGGCAGCCCTGTGACAGGGATACTAAGAGATTGCATCAGACTCCGAAGGAGCTACCTCTGCCTACCACAAGGGCCATCTGCTGAAGGTAGACTGCTCTGGCTCTAGCTCTGGAGGGTCTAATGCAGAGGCCTAGCCGGGAGCGGGAGGGGGAGACAAACGTCCTGACAATGCTGAGCTGTCTCCTTTTGATTTTTCACTTAGAAACGACTTTTTGTTTCTTTTTTTTTTGTTTTATTTTGTATTCTACGGTGTATTACCACATTTTTAAAAAGTCAACATTGAAATGAACCATTTGATCAACCTGAAAAGAATGTGTGGTGGTGGAGGTGGGTTAAATTTCTCTTTACAGAGAATTTTGAAATGTTCAGTTTTCGCTCTGAACTGCAACGAAACCAAATGTCAAAATCTCGAAACCCATCACGAAATGGAACTTCCACCCTCCATCCAGCTCCTCTTCTTTGTGTTGGTTGTACGGTACCATCGGTCACCTATTCTCCCTCTGTGCACTGGGCAAGCGCCGTTGAAAATCAAGCAGCGATCCAACAGCCTCAAGACAGGTGAGGATGTTAGCTTCATTACCGGCTGGTGGCGAAAGATCTTTCTAGGAAATCAGGAGGAGAGAGCCTGGTTAGAGCCAGTCTGGCAAATTACATTTCACAGCAGCACTCTGACACCTCAGTCAAGGTGTTTCCAGACGGACAGCAGGTTTACTCAGAAGTTACAAACAGACCATCAAGTATCAGAATGGTAGCCGTGTTAATCTATATCCACACGGGGGGAGGGATAGCTCAGTGGTTTGAGCATTGGCCTGCTAAACCCAGGGCTGTAAGTTCAGTCCTGGAGAGAACCACTTAGGGATCTGGGGCAAAATCAGTACTTGGCCCTGCTAGTGAAGGCAAGGGCCTGGACTCAATGACCTTTCAGGGTCCCTTCCAGCTCTATGAGATAGGTATATCTCCATATATTACAAAAACAACAAGGAGTCCAGTAGCACCTTAAAGACTAACAGATTTATTAGGGCATAAGCTTTCATGGGTAAAAAACCCAGTTCTTCAGATGCATGGAGTGAAAATTACAGATACAGGCAAAAATATACTGACACACAAAGAGAAGGGAGTTACCTTACAAGTGGAGAACCAGTGTTGACAAGGCCAATTCAGTCAGGGTGGATGTGGTCCACTCCCAATTTTCTGGGATCCTTTTTCTGATAGAAAACTCAGTTCAGATGCAGATCTCAGGCAGGCGTGATGTCCCTGCTTTCTAGCACCACCTTCCAGAGGAGATCAAGCCATTTCTCTAAGATCACCCATTAAGTGGAGAACAGCAGTTACATTAGAACCTGGCACCTACCCAACTTTATTGTAACTCACTGGATCAAAGAGCATGGCTTCCTGACCACCTCCTTATGAAAAAACCTATGAAGTTTGCATCATATTGAACATGGGGGGATAGCTCAGTGGTTTGAGCATTGGCCTGCTAAACCCAGGGTTGTGAGTTCAATCCTCGAGGGGGCCATTTAGGTAACAGGGATAAAAATCTGTCTGGGAATAGGTCCTTCTCTGAGCAGGAGGTTGGACTAGATGACCTCATGAGGTCCCTTCCAACCCTGATATTCTATACTTCCTTTCTACAAAATCCCCAAGGATCTTTGTCCCCCTCCAGTGGCTGATGCACATAATATAAGTCTACTATAGCTAGCAATTAATGAGCTGCTTTATCTCAGGTGGCAGTGCTCTACATTTTTAGCACTCAGGGTCCTGGATGGAATCTCCACTAATAATCCATGAGGCAGGGAGCTAGGCATATATGTTAGCAGAAAAGACGCTGTGTATTTGGGCCTAAATCCTGACATCTGTACTCAGCCAAAGCTACCCCTGACTTCAGCTTTGACCTATGATTCTGTTTCTTGCCTTGCTTGCTAATTTTTTTTTTTTTAAAGATGCATGATGCAAAGGGGTTCAGGTCAGAGGGCCAGACCCTCGGCTGGTACACAACAGCTGCTCCGCAGAACGACACTGATTCACGGCGGCTGGAGATCTATGTGGCCCAGTCTAGAGCTGGAATGACTGAAAGTTTTCCCCAGTGTGAAAGTCACCCCTTAGAAAGTTCCCCAGGACAGGACCAGCCAGATAGTTTGTAAAGTCCTGGGTATCAGGGACTGCTATCTAATAAATCTCCTCAGGTAATATCAGCTTCTGTCCAGCTGGACATCTAGCCCTAGATTAAGTGTATTTTCTACATCTTTCCCCACCAGTTTTTAGAGGACAAAGAAAATTTACTGTGCCGTTTACATATATTTTTAGGGGGGAAGTGAATTTAGTGCTGGTGAAAGATGTTAGCTTGTCAATCCTGACAAGTGAAGTCGTCTATCCACAGGGTAGGTCGATGGGCAGCACAAACATAGGTGCTGAAACTAGGGGTGCTGGAGGTGCTGTCGCACCCCCTGACTTGAAGTGGTTTCCAACGCATACGGGGTTTACAGTCTGGTTCAATGGCTTTCAGCACCCCCCTATGCAAATTGTTCCAGCGCCCCGGAGCACAAGCCTCTCCCACACTGTCCCATGAATGTGCCTCCTCCTCTGTCCTGGAGGGGGCACCAAGTGCTGTGAAAAGGTTGACCAAATGAATCCAGGGAGCTCAAATACCACAGTGATGGGTGCAGTATAAGAACCAGAATAGAATGTGCCCATTCAGTACTTAAGCTATCTGCTAAGATTCCTACCAGGGCTGTCAATTAGCCCCAGCTCCTCAAAGCTCCTCAAACTCCCATTGATTCCAATGAGAATTAGGCATCTCAATCCCTTTGAGTATCTGGGCCTTGTGCCAAACGCGAGGCTGTTTTTTGTGATACGGACATCTGCCCAGCAGGAACTCCACTGAGTCTCAAGTATCAGGAGGTAGCCGTGTTAGTCTGTATCTACAAAAACAACAAGGAGTCTGGTGGCACCTTAAAGACTAACAGATTTATTTGGGCATAAGCTTTCGTGAGTAAAAACCTCACTTCTTCGGATGCATAGAGTGAAAGTTACAGATGCAGGCATTATATACTGACACATGGACACTACAGTGCAAATAAGTGATGGCCACATAAACACCACCGTATACTGGAAACCTACTGACCGCTATACGTACCTACATGCCTCCAGCTTCCATCCAAGACACATCACACGATCCATTGTCTATAGCCAAGCCCTAAGATACAACCGAATTTGCTCCAACCCCTCAGACAGAGACAAACACCTACAAGATCTTTATCAAGCATTCGTAAAACTACAATACCCACCTGGGGAAGTGAGGAAACAGATTGACAGAGCAAGACGGGTACCCAGAAATCACCTACTACAGGACAGGCCCAACAAGGACAATAACAGAACACCACTGGCCATCACATACAGCCCCCAGCTAAAACCTCTCCAGCGCATTATCCACGATCTACAACCTATCCTGGAAAATGATCCCTCACTCTCACAGACCTTGGGAGGCAGGCCAGTCCTCGCTTACAGACAACCCCCCAACCTGAAGCAAATACTCACCAGCAACTACACACTACACCACAGAAACACCAACCCAGGAACCAATCCCTGTAGCAAACCTCGTTGCCTACTCTGTCCCCATATCTACTCTGGCTACACCATCAGAGGACCCAACCACATCAGCCACACCATCAAGGGCTCATTCACCTGCACATCTACTAATGTTATATATGCCATCATGTGCCAGCAATGCCCCTCTGCCATGTACATTGGCCAAACCGGACAGTCCCTCCGCAAAAGAATAAATGGACACAAATCGGACATCAGGAATGGTAACACACATAAGCCAGTAAGTGAACACTTCAATCTCCCTGGTCATTCTATTACAGATTTAAAAGTCACTATCATTGAACAAAAAAACTTCAGAAACAGACTGCAAAGAGAAACAGCAGAACTACAATTCATTTGCAAATTCAACACCATTAATCTGGGCTTGAATAGGGACTGGGAGTGGCTGGCTCATTACAAAAGCAGCTTTTCCTCTCCTGGAATTGACACCTCCTCATCTGTTATTGGGAGTGGACTACATCCACCCTGATTGAATTGGCCCTGTCAACACTGGTTCTCCACTTGCGAAGTAACTCCCTGCTTTCCATGTGTCAGTATATAATGCCTGCATCTGTAACTTTCACTCTATGCATCCGAAGAAGTGAAGTTTTTACTCACGAAAGCTTATGCCCAAATAAATCTGTTAGTCTTTAAGGTGCCACCAGACTCCTTGTTGTTTTCACTGAGTCTCAGCAACTCATTGCACACAGGGGCCACCAAACAGCTCTGATTTTCAGTCACTGCCTCGAGACCAGCCACCACTAGAGGAGGACCGAGGGGGTCTTGGTTCCATTCATAATTCCGGAGGGCGCTAGGGTACCATGGTGATGAGCATGACGGCGCTAGGGTACCATGGAGTAGGCAGATGGATCGATAGCTACTTTCCAATGCAGTGTTTGTATGGCTGACATGGAGGAGATCCCTGGAGACAACCAGTCCTGCTCGCTACCAACCTGCTGAACAGCACCAACATCGGAGATCGCCGCAGTGCTGGTAAGGCTGGAGTAACTATACTGAACTGAATGGAGATACTCCCGTTTTACACTAGGGTAACTGGAATCTGGTCCCGTATATAGCAGGGAAATCCAAGGCCCTCCGAGGAACCTCACAGCCGCAGCAAATCCACCCCAAGCTATCTATCACCTTGGAGCCGTCATATGTTCTTTGTGTGTTGCTGCAAGGTTTTGCCACCGAAAGACTCTCCAATAGATTGTAATTGCTTGTCTCCTTCCTCCAGCCCTCAGGAATAGCGATTTGTAGTCCACATGCCCTTGCCGTTAGCTGTGGTCAGGAGTCATTCTTCTGTGCATCATAGGTCACGCTCACACACCAACGATGTGCCCAAGGAAACGGCCCTGCTCTTGGAGGCCTGGACCTTCGCAGCACTAAGGGCGTTTCTGACAAGCTAATAGTTATCTGTGTCAAGGGAGGCTGGCTCACAATCATTTCACTGCCAGCTCCCAGGCCTCGGCACTTGTCATCTGTCACTTGATCTGCAAGACTACGTCACGCGCCGAGCCCCGGCTAAACTTCCGCTGCTACCGCAGACACCATCTGTGCGTCCCAGCTCTGCGGCGCTCGGCACAGATTGCTGCCCTTCTATGGTGTGTTTGTTCCTTTCCGGAGGATGTGCAGCTTTCCTTGGAGGTGGAGGAAGCTGGTGGATGGAGCCCAAAGACAGCTCTGTGCAACTGGGTCTTTCATCTGCCCCACTTCCTAGGAAACAGCATGTTCCGGTACTCCTGCCACCTTGACTTCGCTTGAGTGGCACTTGACTCCTGCGGTGGGTGGTTCCCCTGGTAGCTACAGCAGAGGGCTGAGGAGCACTTTCAAACTGATTAAAAAGCGGCTAAGGAAGGGTCCCATCTAATTATCCAGCCACTACTGGTTTCCTGGTATCAGTGGGAGGCCGGGGGTTGATTAAGGCAGGAAAGGCTGAAGAGTGGTGGGGATCTGGCGGTGGAAGCATGGAACTGCGGGGATCACGAACACCCGGCTTCTCTTCCTGGCTCTGCTATTGAGCCACTTGGGTTAAATTCATTAGGGAGCCTCAAATGATAGAATCCTCCCAGCCCCGTCAGCATGTAGATTGCACACATGGAGACTCCCTTAGGATCAGCTCTGAATTTGGCCCTCTGAGCGTAAGGGAGTCTCAGCTGGTGTAACTCACACATCTAGCAGCCGGAAGAAAGTATCAATTCCATCATTTTAGAGTCTCCTATGCACTAGGCCAACTGTGTGACCTTTGGCAAGGCTCTGTGCCTCAGTTTCCCCATCTGTAACAGCGAGGCTGAGATCGTCTGCCTCGTGGGGCGTTGGGAGGGTTAATTGGGGAGATGAAAAGCATATTATGAGTGTTCAGGCTGGTTGTTTGTGTTCTCCTGGCACGTGTCTCTGCAGATGCCGTTCTTATTACTCATGCACCTCTCAAGTCCCTTTTCATTTGTTTTTCTAAAACTTCTGCAACCACGGGGAACAGCCGCGTTGCCCATGAAAACACAGAAGCACAAGGCTGGCGCCAGCCTAGCTGAATCATGAACAGAAGGCCACATTCTCCAGGCAACTCCTCGTCTCATGCCACGCTGCCTAGCGTCCCCAAGGCACTGCTGGGTGAATCTTGTCTAACCTTTGCTTAAAGAACATTCTTTGCTGCCATAGGCAACTGATTTTTCCTAGTCCCTTGGGTGGTCATTTAAGGGGGCCAGCATCTGAAGAAAATAGCTGGAGGGAATTATGCAAATAAATTCTTCTCTCCTTAAGCCCCCAGGATACCTGTGGTATGCCGCCAGCAGGCACAATTACAGTCTCTCTATCCCCCATCTGTGCATCAAAGACTAGCATATACATGAGTCAAACCCTAGCTGGATTGAATGTCTGTAGAGCTGGGAACCACGTCAAAGTTCAATGCACTGTATGGCTAATTCCTGAAAGGACCTCCAGTCTACCGACGTCACAACATGCATCACAACAGCGATCAATGGCTCCATGTCTAGTTCAAGTGGAGTGCCCCAAGGGTCGGTCCTGGGGCCGGTTTTGTTCAACATCTTCATTAATGATCTGGAGGATGGCATGGACTGCACCCTCACCAAGTTTGCAGATGACACTAAACTGGGAGGAGTAGTAGATACGCTGGAGGGTAGGGATAGGATACAGAGGGACCTAGACAAATTAGAGGATTGGGCCAAAAGAAATCTGATGAGATTCAACAAGGACAAGTGCAGAGTCCTGCACTTAGGAAGGAAGAATCCCATGCACCACTACAGGCTGGGGACCGACTGACTAAGCAGCAGTTTTGCAGAAAAGGACCCGGGGATTACAGTGGATGAGAAGCTGGATATGAGTCAGCAGTGTGCCCTTGTTGCCAAGAAGGCTAATGGCATTTGGTGCTGTATAAGTAGGAGCATTGCCAGCAGATCAAGGGGCGTGAGCATTCCCCTCTATTCAGCATTAGTGAGGCCTCATCTGGAGTACTGTGTCCAGTTTTGGGCCCCACACTACAAGAAGGATGTGGAAAAATTGGAGGGAGTCCAGCAGAGGGCAACATGACTTATAAGGAGAGGCTGAGGGAACAGGGATTGTTTAGTCTACAGAAGAGAAGAATGAGGCGGGATTTGATAGCTGCTTTCAACTATCTGAAAGGGGGTTCCAAAGAGGATGGATCTAGACTGTTCTCAGTGGTGGCAGATGACAGAACAAGGAGTAATGGTGTCAAGTTGCAGTGGGGGAAGTTTAGGTTGGATATTTGGAAAAACTTTTCCACAAGGAGGGTGCTGAAGCACTGGAATGGGTTACCTAGGGAGGTGGTGGAATCTCCTTCCTTAGATATTTTTAAGGTCAGGCTTGACAAAGCCATGGCTGGGATGATTTAGTTGGGGATTGGTCCTGCTTTGAGCAGGGGGTTGGACTAGATGACCTCCTGAGGTCCCTTCCAACCCTGATTTTCTATGATTCTATGCATCTCAATGTGAAGTCAACAGGTTGGAATTCAATGGAGACAAGTGCAAAGTACTTCATTTAGGAAGGAAAAATCAAATACACAACTACACAATGGTGCATGATGGACTACGTAAGAGTACTGCTGAAAAGGAACCGAGGGTTATAGTGGATCAGAAATTACATATGAGTCACCGGTGTGGTGCAGTTGTGAAAAAGGCTAATATCATAATACGGTGTATTAACAGGAGTGTCATATGTAAGACATGGGTGGTCATTGTCCCTCTCCATTTGGCACTAGTGAGGCCTCAGATGGAGTCGGTGCCCAGTTTTGGGCCCCACTCTTTAGGAAAGATGTGAACAACTTGGGGAGAGTCCAGAGGAGAGCAACAAACAACAAAAAAAACAAAACAAAAAACAAAAAAAAGATCAACGGTTTAGAAACCTGACCGGTGAGGAACATTTACACAAACCGGGCATGTTTAGTCTTGAGAAAAGAAGCCTTGGGGGGTACCCAATAACAGTCTTCAAATATGTTAAGGGCTGTTATAAAGAGGACACTGATCAATTGTTCTCCATGGCCACTGAAGGCTGAAGGTGGGACAAGAAGTTATGGGCTTAATCTGCAGCAAGGGAGATTGAGGTTAGATATTAGGGAAAACTGTCTAACTCTCAGGGTAGTTAAGCTCTGGAAGAGGCTTCCAAGGGAGATTGTGGAATCCCCATCGTTGGGGTTTTTAAGAACAGGTTGGACAAACACCTGTTGGGGCTTATGTAGGTTTCCTTGGTCCTGCCTCAGCACAGGGGGCTGGACTAGATGGCCTCTCGAGGTCCCTTCCAGCCCAGTTCTATGATTCTGTGCCATTTTAGCAGCAACAAGCATCATTTTAAGAAGGCTGTCAAAGCTGTTCTGTGGAGAGGGTCAAATTCCATGTTTCATTATGGGCTGGGGGAAACATTTAGGATGATGTATTC
>NW_020664409.1:109142930-109149694 GCF_002925995.2 Terrapene triunguis | reverse complement strand
GATTTCAGATGCCTCCAGAGCTAGGCAGACGAGGGTTTTGAGGATGTCTGTGATGCCTAAATGTTGGAGTTAGCTGCCTAAGTTCTTTGGTGGATCTAGCCCAGAAGATTTTAGTTATCACTATGTGTCCAGTACCTTATTGTCAGAGTCATTGTGAAAATATGCTGCCCTGGAGGCACATCACCTTTATTCCTGTTCTTTCCCCATCCTCCTTTCTCCCCTCTACACTTCCTTCTCCCACGCCCATGGACTTCACTTGATTCCCACCCCATCGCAATACTGATCATTGATATTTAAAGTGTCACCATTAGGCTTGAGAGTGGACAACCGCCATGATATTAATGGGTGGCAAGAAAGTTCACACTTCCCAGAGCCATTGTTTCAGGCTCTCTGCAGATTCAGGCAGACATCAGTGCATTGGTTAGACTCAGTTCACGGTTTTAAGGGGTTTTTTTTGCAATCACGAGGGCTAAAAACTAACTTTTTTGGAATGAACGGTGAGATTCGGCAGGATCCATGTGTCATGTGTGCTGCAAAATATATTAAGCTCGCCTTGTGTTTGCCATCTCCCTTTTAAACAATTACTGCTCTTTTTTTCTTCATTAATTCCTGTTGCAGTCCAATCTTTTCCTTGGACCTGACTATATTAGGGCATGTCTACACTACAGAATTACTTTGGTATAATTACATCGCTCAGGGGTGTGCACAATCCGCACCCCTGAGCAATGTAGTTATACTGACCTGAACACCAGGGTAAACAGCGCTATGTTAGTGGGAGATCTTCTCGCATCAACATAGCTTCTGCCTGTCGCAGAGGTGAATTAACTACATGGGAAAGCTCTTGCCCGTCAGTGTAGAGCGGTTTCATTAAAGTGCTACAGATGCAGTGTTTTAAGTGTAGACCTGCCTATTATTTTCTTTTATGACACCCTGAAGCGGTGAGTTCCACAAGTTAATTAAATGTCATGTGAAGAAGTGTTTTTCTTAACCACTTAGATTGATTCAGAGATGAGCAAAATTCGAGAGAAGCCATAGAGGTTCACGGGGCAGGGAATGAGATGTGTCGAGGGGAAAGTCAGTGGTGTGGCAGCATCCCCTCGCTGTGTTGCCCCCTTGGCAGAGGCCAAGGAGGTGCGGCCGTCCAGGCTCGGGGAGGGGTGGAGCCAGGATCACAGCTGCTAGGCAAGAGGCAATTTGCATAACTCCGCCCTCTTGAACAGACCATGTGCAAGGACAGGCCCACTGGGATGGGAGGCTGGGGGGCAAGAGGGTGTGCAAGGACGTGGCCCTATTCTTTCAAAGATCTCACCCTTCCAAGGGAACTGGAGGCCACTGCCACTGGCAGCAGGGTGCAGAGTGGGACAAGGTCCTGGATCCCAACCAGTCAGAAGGCTCATTAGACGGAGCCTGCCTCACCCCCTGCAGGACACGAGGGACGACTCCTCTTGAAATCAGTGGGAATCACCCCTGTTCTGCCAGCGGGTGGGACCCAGTTCCCATGTGCTCGTGGGACGGGGAGGGAATAGGAGTCAGTTTGCCCTTTGTCTCCCTCAAATCCTTCCCTGATAGGGCCTGCGAGGCAGGAGCACCACTAGGGGGGATGGGAGTGACTCCTGGGGGTCTGGCTCGGCTCGGTGTGCAAAGGTCTGGCGACAGGAGTTACGGGAGGCAAGGAGAGCTGCGTGGGAGCAGAAAGCTGACTCAGGGACCTCTCACTAGTTTTAGCTTAAAATGCCCCTCTCCTGCCCATCTCTGCCAGCGAAGGCGGCTGCTGGCAGTGGGTGGACACGGCTGGTGAGTCGTGCTCCCCCCGAGGAGCCGTGCAATCCCCCTCCTCCCCCCGGCGGGGAACAGAAATAACTAGTAGCACATTTCCTGAGCGCTCTGTGCCGCACGCCCACTCGCCTTGGCTTGCCCGCCAGCACCAGCCTGACAACGCCCACCTGCCAGGAGGAGCCAGCGTGAGAGAGCCAGGGGGAGAATCGCAGCAGAAGGGAAGGTGAGGAAGGGCCGGGGACCCTGCTAGTGTGCAGAGCCTGAGGGAGTTTCTGGAGTCAACCTGCGTCTGGGGTTAAAGAGCCTCCAAAGGGAGGAGGGGTAGGCACCACTTTTTGGGGAGGGTGGTCTAGTGGTTAGAGCCTTAGCCTAGGACTTGGGAATGCTGGGTTCAATCCCCTACTCTGCCACAGGTGCCCTCTGGGGTCTTGGGCAAATCCCTTAGCCTCTTTGTGCCTCAGTTCCTGTGTGCAATGGGACGCTGAGCGTGCTGCCCTGCCTCACAAGGTGTCACGAGGACACGCTGCGGTGATGTGGATGTACCTTATAAGACAGTAGGCTACAGGAGAGCTGGGTTCAATACCCAGGTCTACTACCAACCTCATGTGTGTGACCCCTGGGCCAGTCATGTTCTCCTTCTTCCCTGCCTGTTAAGTGCAGGTGATAACTTGTCCTTTGTCTGTCTTGCCTGCTTAGCTTGTAAGCGTCTCAGGGCAGAGATTGATTTGCTGTGTGTACGAGTGTAACACTGACAGACCCTGGTCGTCAGCGGGCGGGATTGAACCTGGGACCTCGGGAGCTTACTGCATGAGCTAGAAGCCCTATGGCCCTTAGCTGAGGCTGTAGAGCAGACTCATTAATCTCTCTCTCTCTAAGTGGTCTCAGTGCCACTAAAAGGGTCAGAGCACCACACCCAGGAGGTGTGTGGGTTACACGAGCAGCACCTGCTGCTGTCGGACCCCAAGCTCTGCTGGTGCCCCTCGGCGCTGCTCTGCTATTTGCTGGAACTCTCAGCCAGGGATGGAGGAAGTGGGGCGTCAGGAGGCATATGTGGCAGGATGACTGTTTTGTGACCCAGCCTCCGCTACCTGTGTCTTAAAGGAAGCCCTTTTCTGACCGGAAGCCAAGACCTCCACCAGCCTCTCTCTCCCATCTTGGGCCCCCCACTACTCCCTGCCCTCCATGAAGAACTATGTGTGGCAAGAAAAGCAGGAGGGGGAAGGGAGCCCCTCACCCACCTAACTGCAGTCCCAATCCTGCCAGCAGTTGTGCGGCTCCCACAAAGTGCCGACCACCCTCAGCTCCCTCTGAAATCAACTAGAGCTGAGAGAGCTCGGCACCTCGCTGGCTCGCACCCTGCACGGCACGCCGGGGATTCCTCCAGCCGGATTCCCCGCTAGTCACTCCGGTTCAGTATCGCTGGAGGACGCAGATTGGTGAATCAGCCCCGTAGAGCTTCAGATCCTGTGCCCCTGTAAGCCAACCCATTGGGAGGTCTCCTCTGTGCTCCCCCAGACCTCCTGCTCCGTGTGTGTCCCTGTCTCCCTCTGTTACCCACCAAGACAAGACTATTTACAGGCTTGGCAAGAAGCTTTCCTGGATTTCATTCCTTAGCCAGCCACGTCTCCAAAGGGCCCGGGGGGGAGAAGCTGCCACACATTGAACAAAGAGGGTCCGTTTCGCTCAGTCTCAGCCAGGCTATTTGATGGCGAGGACTGAGACCTAATATCAGATCCTCAGCCGGGCCTCCTCCCGAAGGCGCAGCCTGCCGATTGCTCCGGGCAGTGCCGCCGTGGGACAAGAGATCTGAAAGGCTCCATTGAAAATCCCTGTGGAGTTAATGCAGCCGGCAGAGTTCCCCCTGCATGGAGCCGTGCGAGGTGGGCAACCCATCCTACAGCGCTGATTTTAATTTGAGCATTTGTATTACGTTGTTTCCTGGGTGCCAGGATCAGGGCCCCACTGCACTAGGGTCCTAGCTAGATGAAGTGAGTCTGGGTGGAAGGAAGGATCTTTGACACCACCATTTTGCAGAGAGGGGACTGAAGCCCAGAGACATTACCGCCATGAGGCAGGATCCCCGGAAGTCAATGGCTAGACTCTACCTGACTTCAGACCAGGTACAAAGACCCAGATTTTTAAAGGTATTTCAGCATTGCAACGCTGAGCTCAGCGACGGCGTAATACCTTTAAAAATCTGGGCTTAAGTGACATGCCCAAGGTCATACAAGGTGACACTAGCAGAGCTGGGAATATAACCCTTTTCTCTCTGAGCCCCTTGCATCCGCTGCCGTCACTGAAAAACCACCCCGCCTCATGCTGGAGAGAATCGAATACATTTCTGGCCACCCATCAAGATCATTAATGGGGAAGCTCCCGAATCTCCAGGCAACGGCAGTGCCTTTCGCTCACTGTGAGTTAAGAAAAGCTGCTGCTGTTTTCTATGCTAATTTTATAACTTTCAAAAGCCCATTCCATGCCTCCTCCTCCTCCTCCTGCTGAGATGCCGAGCCCTCCTCCGCCAATTTGTACAAACTTCTTCGGCTTGGAAACTAGAGCAGAGAATCACCCACATAAGAAGGCTGGTGTGAAACTATCTGAGGCAGACGCACTGAATAAAAACGACTCAAGGAGTTCCCTGTGTCAGGGTGAAATGAAAAGAGCCCCACAATTATTATCTTTTTAAAATCTCATCGTTTTTAAACCCAGCCCATGATTTTTTGGGGCCAGGCGTCAGAAAATTCTCCAGAACTCCAATATTACGTACGGCCTGGCTGTCATTTAGTAATGATCAGAGCTGGCCAAAATATTAATTGTGGACAATTTATTCCATTCATATCTGCCTTAGGGTTTTTTTTAAAATCTCCCTCCCCTCAACCCCCGTTGCATCTCTTGGGATTTTACTGGGAGTTTCACCATAGCTGGTGTTTCTCTTAAAGTCCCAGCTGCTGGAATCGAGAGATTTAACATGAATCTCATCTTTCATGGGGGGGGGGGTGTGAAGGAAAGTACGTTTCTTACCCTTGTACGTGCAGAGGAAAGCTGGAACATGGGATTCGAATGCAACCCAAACATTCAGAAACCAAAAGCAAATAAAAAGCCCTATATTTATCATTTTAAAATCTCATCATTTTTAAACCGGTCTCATGAGTTTTGGGGGCCTGCCTCCTGTGAGTGAGCCAGCCACTTTGCAAATTTGTGTCAAAATCGCCGAATTGTTTCAGTGGCAAATAAGCAAACAAAATCAATTCCGGGAAAAGGGAAATGTCTCAATTTTTTTATTCCAAATGACTTTTCATTTTAAATTTAAGTTCCATTTTAATTTTAAAAAAGGTAAAACAACTCAAGAAATGTTTCATTCACCCCCAAATTATTATTTTTTAACTGTTTCCGGTATGCCACTGAACCAAAAAATCAGATATTCGCACAGCTCTAATAGCGAGACAGTGGTCAGCAACTGTTGTCCTGGGCTGAATTTACTTTAGGAACCTAGATGAAAGGCACCAAATCTCATTAGCAATAGGACAAGTGCCCCAGTGCATTTCTAAATATAGTTTGCCTATTTATATCGCTTAACTCCATTGGTAATGAACGAGGCCAATTGTTGTTAGGAAATGCAGGCTAGGGTTTTGTCTCTGCCACAGACTTGCTGGGTGACCTTGGGCATGTCACCTAGGACTGGATTGCAACTCTTCTGATTGCAAGTGGGGCCAGATTTTCATTGATTCACAGATTTCAAGGCCAAAAGGGACCGCTCCTCTCATCTAGTCTGACCTCCTGCATCGCCCAGGCCATAGGACTTCTTTGAATTAAATCCTATTTGAACTAATTGATCCCCATATTTGGGGATGGGAAGCAATTTTTCCCCAGGTCAGATTGGTAGAGACCATGGTGGGAGGTTCACCGTCCTCTGCAGCATGGGGCACGGGTCATTTGCTGGTTTGAATGGTGGCGTCTCTGGCACTTGAAGTCTTTAAATCAAGAGCTGGCGGTAACTCAGCCAGACGTTAAGAGCCTGTTGCAGGAGTGGGTGGGTGAGGTTCTCTGGCCTGTGCCACACAGGAGGTCAGACTAGATGATCATAATGGCCCTTCTGGCCTTAAAGTCTGTGAGTTTGTGATTCAGAGCAATCTGGATCACTCGGTACAATGGATGCAAGCAAGCAATACGGGTTTTAATACAGCTAAATGTAAAATACATCTGGGGACAAAGAATGTCGGCCGTATGTACAGGACAGGGGTCTCGTCCCTGCTTCCCAGGGCATCTGAGAAAGATTTGGGGGTTGTGATGGATAATCAGCTGAACAGGAACTCCCAGTGTGAGCTAATGTGATCCTGGATGCATAAATAGGGGAATCTCCAGTAGGAGCAGAGAGGTTATTTTACCTCTGTATTTGGCGCTGGTGCGAGCGCTGCTGGAATCCTGTGTCCAGTTCTGGTGCCCACAATTCAAGAAGGATGTTGATTGGAGAGGGTTCAGAGAAGAGCAGGGGAGGGGAGGGGAGAACTGTCTCTTGTTATCGAATCTCTAGCTCTTATAAGGACCTTTTCATCAGTAGACCTCAAAGCCCTGTGGAATAGCAAGGGGGCTGCAGATCAGGATTGAGGGGGGTTCGCAGAGCTGTGGGGGGACCCCTGGGCTGGAGTAGCAGAGAGGTGTCCTCATGATGGAGGGGGATTGCCAGAGCTGGAGGAAGGGAAGCCCAGGGCTGGAATAGCTGAAGGGAGGGGGAGAGAAAGTCCAGGGATGCAGGTCAGGACTGAGGTGCATTGGCAGAGCTGGTGGGGGGCAGAGCTGGGATAGCAGGGGGCTGCAGGCCAGGACAGAGGTGAGCTGGCAGAGCTAGGGGAGGGGCTGCAGGCCAGGATGGAGGTTGGCTGACACAGCTGGGGTGGGAGAGCCCAGGGCTGGGATAGCAGGGGGCTGCAGGCCAGGATGGAGGTGGGCTGGCAGAGCTGGGGGAGGGGCTGCAGGCCAGGACGGAGGTG
>NW_020664409.1:109136784-109142830 GCF_002925995.2 Terrapene triunguis | reverse complement strand
GTGGGAGGGGCTGCAGGCCAGGATGGAGGTGGGCTGGCAGAGCTGGGATAGCAGGGGGCTGCAGGCCAGGACGGAGGTGAGCTGGCAGAGCTAGGGGAGGGGCTGCAGGCCAGGACGAAGGTGGGCTGACACAGCTGGGGTGGGAGGGCCCAGGGCTGGGAGAGCAGGGGGCTGCAGGGCAGGACGGAGGTGAGCTGGCAGAGCTGGGGGAGGGGCTGCAGGGCAGGACGGAGGTGAGCTGGCAGAGCTGGGGGAGGGGCTGCAGGCCAGGACGGAGGTGGGCTGGCAGAGCGGGGGGAGGGGCTGCGGGCCAGGACGGAGGGGGGCTGGCAGGGCGGGGGGGGGGGCCAGGAGCAGAACGGCAGTGAGTACACAGCCAGGGCAGGAGAGCGCGGGCACAGCTGCAGGGTAGCTGGGCCGTGGAATACCAGGGCAGCGCTGTGACTGTGGACTGAAGTGCTCTGAGAAGAGCTGTGTGGGGGAGAGGCCGCCCACGCTGTGCCCGGCTCATGCCTGTGTTATGAATCTCACACATCGACGAGCACTAGATTCCCCGGCAGCTCGGTCTGAGGCAGAGAACGAGCCAGAGAACTCGGCGCTGATTTCACCCGCGCCCGGGCAACAGGGAACATGCACATTAGAGAAGCGACAAGACCTATTAGAGCCCATCTTGGCCACCCTTCTTGGCAGGGCGGGCTGCCCCCTCGCCACAGTCTCTACAGTTTTCCCCAGATTCAGCTATCCGTGGCTTACGGCCTGACCCGAAGCCCGTTGAACTCAATGGGAGTCTTCACATTGACCCCAGTGGGCTTTTTATCAGGCTCTTAAAGCGACAGGATACATCCTTCCCTTGGGAGACTCGTCCACAGCCTGCTTGATAGAATAGTTGCCCTGAGATCCTCTTACAGTTTTCCTTGCTTAATGTTACCCCATCACTCTCTGGATCTCCCTAAGCAGCTGCCCCACCCCACAGTCCTCCCACGTGGTGTGTGTTTGCTAGTATTAAATCCTAGGACTCCCCAGTCGCTAAGCCTGCTGCATTCCTCCGTGTGATGTGCAAGAACAGGACTCCTGTGCCAGAGGAGGCAGGGAGTATATAGCATTTCAACCAGCCCGACCCACTGCTTCTTTCTTTCTTTCTTTCTGTTGGATCTGGAGACGAGATCTAGAGACCGTGCATGCCACTGTCAACTCAAAACAAGTGGGTATGAAATTAGGAATAGACAAGCCTCTAGGTTAAACGAACGAATGAATATTAAATGAACTGTAGGAAAATGCCAAGTGTGCTCCTCTTCTGTTTGGCATTTAATTTCACAGAAAAGATGTTGAAGGCTACAGCTCTTTAAATCCTCTCACATAGTAAATTTGAAAAGACAAGTGTATTGAGTGACATACAAATAGAGCGGTGCAAGTACTTTTTTACAGTTTACTTGCAATTCTATACAATAAAATAAAAATGTTTTGGGTCAAACCAAAAATGAATGTATTTGTAATTTTCAGCTGATTGCCAAGTAAAAAAATCATTTCAGGTCAAATTAAATTTTATTTGCCCCAAACCAAGGCACTTGGTTTTGACGTTGAGCTTTGCTGATGTTTTACATTAAAAAAAATTAAAGAACATTTCAAAATGGAAAGTTATGAACGAATTGACAAATGGAAACATTCTGTTTTTAAAATGTGAAACCAAAACATTTCAATTGTTCAGAGTTTTTCTTCCATTCTTTTTCTAACCGAAACTATTTGGTGTCATCGACACGAATTTGTGAAATGTTTCGGTGTCATAGAATCTGCCTGTTTTGCCGAAAAATATTTCAGTTGTACAATGTCACCCAGCTGTACATTCAAATGGGGCTCCAAATGAGAGAAACATAAAAGACAGGGGATGTTCTTCTGTAAATGCACCTGTGATGGGGCGTCCACCCCATCCTACCATGGCCACTAAGGGTACGTCTACACAGCAGCTGGGAGCAAGCCTTCCAGCCCAGGTAGACAGAGAAGCACTAGCATGGCTTGAGCTAACAAGCTAAAAGTAGTGGTGTGAACATTGTGGCATGGGCAGCGGTGCTGGCTAGCCGCCTGAGATCAAGCCCCCCAGACTCCTGGGTCCAAGCTTGTGTAGGCACGCTCCTAGCCGCAGTGTAGACATACCCTAAGGGGTTAACAGGCAGGCTATTAAGGGGTTAACAGGAGGCTAGCTGTTTCCTCATCTGTGGCTAATCCCTGGGACAGCGACATCTGGGGATAAGAGGGCTGCAGATCAGAAGAGAAAAGCTGCTGCCAGAGAGATGGAGGGACTGGAACGCAGCGTGGATGGGCCTGAGTTCTCCTACCATCCCCAGCAAAGGGTAGTAAAACCCATTGGAGCAAAGGAGTCAGGACTCTACGGGGCCTGAGGTTATTGACCCTTCGCTAGGGTCACTAGACTGCTGGTCTATCAGACTCTATTGCCCCGGAAGAGGAAAGATTATGAACAGCTTGGGCGGAGGGCTGGAGTCATAAGAGGATGCCAGCCGGCACAGGGCCAAATGACTCTTGTAGGGGTGCAGGAAAGGGCAGAGTTGCCACAACACCATGCACAGCCATCAGAGGGCGCTGGCTGGCAAAGGCACCCCCGGACAGCACCATACCAGGGATCTTTGGAAATAGCTCCTGACCCTCTGCTGGGGGTAGCACAGGGTAACTGGCTCCGATCACAGGTGTAGGAGGTTCAGCGTTGCCCCGCACCGTGTGTCACCCATGGCCCTACCAAATTCACGGCCCGTTTTCATAAATGTCACATTTTAAGAATTTTAAGAATGTTGAATTTCACAGTTTCACATATTTAAATCTTAAATGTCACAGTGCTGTAACAAAGCATGAATATGTATTTAAAATTGGCAAAATATAAACATGTCAAGCCCATGATGACTCTCCCCCAAAAGTGACAAATCCCCAATACCGTGCCCCCTTACTTCTGTGCTGCTGCTGGTGGCAGCGCTGCCTTCGGAGCTGGGCGCCCAGCCAGCAGCTGCCACTCTCCGGTTTCCCGGCTCCAAAGGCAGTGCAAAAGTAAGGGTGACAATACTGTGACCCCCCTACAATACCCTTATGACCCCCTTTTGGGTTGGGACCCCCAGTTTGAGAAATGCTGCTATAGGATAAAAGTACACAAAAGACCAGATTTTACAGGGGAGACCAGATTTCATGGTTTGTGACACGTTTTTCATGGCTGTGAATTTCATAGGGTCCTATTTATACCGGTCCGAGGTAGGGCTAAAACACTACCAGATGGGAATGGTGATGCCATTTTGCACCCATGTTGCCTTGGTGCAAATGCCTGCACAAGGACATGGATAAATCGGATACAAGTCTCCCGCTTAAAGGGATGGCGTACTACCATCCATAAATGGTATCAGACGCCATGAGTGGTTGAGAAAAGAAATGTTAAGCCAGTTGGCAGAGAAACACACGCAAGGAGAAATGACATGCTGTATCTAAATCAGAGATTTCAAAGGCTGGATCCCTCTGCAGTTTGATCTTTAAAATATTAAAACACGCCAGCTGCCAGCTGAAAGGGCTTTGTAATGAGATTATGAAGACGATGGGAATACAACATCAATGCCAATTAAATGGACTAAATCAGGTTCCTTCCTAGCGAACTTGGAACCTGGACTTTATCCCATCAAAGAGGAGACAGAGAAACCCAGCCTATGTCGACAGATGAATTATCCCCAGACTGATTTACGTTATTAGCCTTTGAGGTCTCTTGAAATATTTTATTCCAAACTGACAATCAGACAAAACACAGCTCTTTCATTCCTCATTCGGTATAAAAAGAGGTGACGGATAGCTGAGGTTTTGGCAAAGGGTTACGTTGTCTTTGACTAGATCACTGGAGAGCTCAGTGAGTAACAGAGTTTTCTGTTCATTGGCAATTTTGAAAAGTCAAAGCAAAAAATAATTTCAGGTCGACCTTTTAAAAAAAATATTTTGGCCAATTGAAAAGTGGCGCAGGGGGGGAGAGGGGGATTCATTTTTGGGTCGAATGAAATATTTTGTTTTGACAATATCAAAATGTGCTTTCATTTTTTGAATTTTTAAAAACTCAAGGACATTTTGAAACTGAACGTTGTTTGAGATGAAAAAATGTAAGTGTTTTTTGGATTTTTGTTCCCCCAAATGAGCAAATGGGCAATATCAACCTGAATTCATAAAACATGTTGGTGTTGCCAAATCTGTGTTTCTCACCGGGGGAAAAAAAAGTTTCCGCTGACAAATTTTGCTGAGAGCTAATCATTGGCTCCAATCTGGCATCGTAGTGGCTGTAGTAGGTCATTGCCATCGGGTGTGTGTCTTGGCTTGGTGTTACAGGAGAGCTGTTAGAACTGTACGTGTGCAGACAGTTAATATAAAGAGTGCCATCTACCTTCAGGAATAGCAGCATTGTTCAGAAGTTAGTAGCTTTTAGGGTGACCAGACAGCAAGTGTGAAAAATTGGGAAGGGGGTGGGGGGGAATAGGTGCCTATATAAGACAAAGCCCCAAATATCAGGACTGTCCCTATAAAATTGGGACATCTGCTCACCCTAGTGCAGTGGTCACCAACCGGTAGATCGTGATTGACTGGTCGATTGTGGAGCCTTTGCCAGTCGATCACAGTATCCGGCCCCTAAAAAGCTGGCGGTGCAGCGGGGCTAAGGCAGGCTCCCTGCCTGCCTTGGCCCCGCACCGCTCATGGAAGTGGCCAGCAGCACGTCCCTGTGGGCCCTGGGGGAGAGGGGAACAGGGGGTCTCTGTGTGCTGCTCCTGCCTGCAGGTACCGCCCTCGCAGCTCCCATTGGCTGGGAATGGGGAACTGCGGCCAATGGGAGCTGCGGGGGCGGTGCCTGCAGGGAGGGACAGTGCGCGGAGCCACATGCCCCACCCCAGGGGCCGCAGGGACGTGCTGGCCACTTCTGGGAGCGGCGCGGACCGGGGCAAGCAGGGAGCCTGCCTTAGCACCGTTGCGCTGCCGACTGAGGTAAGCACCGCCTGGCGGACGCCCACACCCTTAGCCCCTTCCAACACCCCAACACCCTGCCCCACCCCTGAGCACCCTCCCGGAGCCAGCACCCCAAATCCCCTCCTGCACCCCAACCCCTTGCCCCAGCCCTGGGCCCCCTCCCAGAGCCCACACCCCGAACCCTCTCCTGCACTCCAACTCCCTGCCCCAGCCCAGAGCCCCCTTATGCACCCAGACTCCCTCCCAGAGCATGAACCCCTCACCCCCTCGCGCACCCCAACCCCTCCCTCAGGCTCAGCCTGGAGCCCACTCCCACATTCCGAACCCCTCGGCCCCAGCCCATAGACCACATTTCCTCCAGCACCCCAACCCCCTGCCCCAGCCTGGTGAAAGTGAGTGAGGGTGGGGGAGAGCCAGTGATGGAGGGAGGGGGGATGGAGTGAGTGGGACGGGGCCTCGCGGACGGGGAAGGGTAGCTCCTGGGTTGCACTTAAATTAAAAAAGTAATCTTGTGCTTAAAAAGGTTGGAAACCACTGCCCTAGTAGCTTTGATAAAGTTATTGCTGTTATGCGCTGCTAGTGGCGGCCTGAATCCAGCTCTTAACATTTGGTGCGATTGCTGACAGCCTGAGCAGAGAGGCTGGGGACTCCATAGGCCATGGAGACCAAACTCCCCATCGTGATAGTACTGTAAAGAAACACAGGATAGCAATATAGTTCTGACACCTTTCCTACGCACCAACTTTGTTCCAAAATGTCAAAGAAAACAGATACACAAGCTCTTTTTCTAGGTCTCTTGAATTTTTCTGTCTCATTCCACTGAGTGGGCCTCTCATTTACTTGGGAAAGTGTTTTAGTGATTCTCTCCATTCTGCTGCGGCTCTTTTCTTTTCTTTTCTTTTCTCAAGTTCAGGGCCGGCTCCAGGCACCAGGCACCCAAGCTGGTGCTTGGGGCGGCACCTGGAGAGGGGCGGCGCGGCGCTCCGGCCGCCGGGGGGGGGAGAGCCGAGCCCCCGCCGGGGATCGCCGCCCTGCCCCCGGCGCTCTGGCCGCCGGGGGGGGGGGG
>NW_020664409.1:109134421-109136684 GCF_002925995.2 Terrapene triunguis | reverse complement strand
GGGGGGGGGGGGAGAGCCGAGCCCCCGCCGGGGGGAGAGCGGAGCCGCCGCCGGGGCTCGCCGCCCTCCCCCCGGGGCTCCGGCCAGCCCCCCCCGGCAAAAAAGCCAGAGCCGGCCCTGCTCAAGTTGATCTGCTTAAGGACACTGAACTCCTGCTTCAGGAAAGAGGCTGAAGCTTTTATAAAGGTTGCCCAGCAGGAGAGTTACTTGTTGCCCCATCCTTCAGACACCGACGTGAACAGATTAACAAAAGTAGACTGCTCAAGAAATTATACAAGCTATTATTTGCCTCCAAAACACGCAACAGACACATAGCTGAAATCTTAGGTTCTGGTAGATAGAGAACTTCGTTGGCAGACCTGATCTTTCATGGCAGTTAAAAATGTTAAAGAAAGAATATATTTATGAACAGCCCCGGATGCACTTTCTTTAAGAAAGGTACTGTATTCTACGAACCTCTAGTGAAACTTAGTAGACTAGTCCAACAGTCCTTTCCCAAATCCAGTAACATCCCAGAATGTCTTGCTGCCTTACTAAACCCACAATGCACCATACGGTTCCCATGATAAGTATAATATTGGTATTTTGACTCTTTACCCAGCTTCAGCTGGTCAAAAATATGATTCTAGCTTTAGGCTCTGAAGCCTATGCGTGGCCTCATTTTCAAAAGAGTGGCTCCCACCGAAATTCCTAAATATGGATTTAGGAGCTTTCCCTTAAGCACACGTTTCTGAAGAATGAGGGCAACCAACCGCGCAAAGGGTAGGAAGAGAACAAAATGTCTGAGGAGAGAGTGGGAATAAAAGCAGCAGAGAGATGAGTATTTGTATGAAAGAAAAACAATCTAATGGAAAAAAAAAGCCAGGCAGCATGTCATTTGGTATAAGCGACGCACATGTCCCTTGCCAGGGAAGAGGCAGAGCAGGGAAGGGAAGTAAAACATTCTCAAACTCTGCCTAGTTCTGCAATGCCCCAAAACGCCAGGTCTAAACAAAGCAGCAGACATTCAAGGAGATGCCAAAAAATCATGCAGTGGAAAATGAAGAACTAAAGAAAAGGAATAAAATAGTATTGACAGAATCCACAGTGATAGGTGTCAAACTGTCTGGAGTGGCTCACGAATGTGAATCCTGGCCTCAGGACAGACTGTTATAACCCAGGGCAAAAACCCCAAATGGGTTGTGAGTTCTGCACTTAGATTGCACCAACCAAGCACCGAGTGTGAACTCCTCAGGCACTATATCAGCCTTAATATGGAGTCACAGACAGTCCCCTTGGGTATGCCGATCACCCAGGCTAGCTTGTCACCCAGGCTAGCCTGCCTTTGTGATAGATGGTCCCTTACACCAAAATGCACAACAATATTCAGGTTATGCCCCGTCCCAAAGGACCAGTCACTTACCCCAGGTCAATTGTATCTCGGATCTCTCACCAAGGACAACGCTTGTAGCCAATCTTATAATAAACTAATTGAAGATGTATTAACTAAGAAAAAGAAATGAGAGTTATTTATGAGTTTAAAGCAGGTAAACACACACACGCAGCTTTGTCCACTAGGATCAAGTGGGCAGCACGGCTCTCCTGCGTCGTGTGAATGAGTGACGGTCTTAGGTTCCAGAAGGTGATAGAAGCTGCTGTAATATGCAAGTTCTGTGGGTGTGTCTGCACTGCAATCAGACACCCGCGGTTGGCCCGTGCCAGCTGACTTGGGTTCACAAGGCTGTTTCATTGCTGGGTAGACTTCTGGGTTCAGGCTGCAACCCGAGCTCTGGGACCCTTCCACCTCGCAGGGTCCCAGAGCCCGGGCTTGGAAGTCCACACTGCAATGAAAGAGCCCCACAGCCGGAGCCCCGCATGCCTGAGTCAGCTGGCATGGGCCAGCACGGGTTATTAATTGACATACCCAGTAAGTCCTTTAGCACTAACTCAAGCTAAGCAGCTTGGGGATCCCTTGCTTAGGCTCAGAAACGTTGCCGTCCCCAAATTCCAAGCAGCGTAGTAATACAGCTCCTTCTGGTCAGGGATTTTCATTCCTTTCTCCCAGAGATCAAACTGATGAGACAAGTGTTTCCACCTGTCTCCTCTTCCTGGGTGTGGTCAGGGCCGGCTCCAGGCACCAGCTTAACAAGCAGGTGCTTGGGGCGGCCCAGGGAGAGGGGCGGCACCTGCGGCAATTGGGGGTGGCAGGTCCCTCACTCCCTCTAGGAGCGATGGACCTGTCGCCGAACTGCCGCCGCCGATCGCGGCTTTTTTTTTTTTTTTT
>NW_020664409.1:109097211-109134321 GCF_002925995.2 Terrapene triunguis | reverse complement strand
CGGCCCTGGGTGTGGTGGGGCGGGGGAAGAAATCAGTGAAATCGTTGTCCTTTGATGTTTCACAATGACTCATTTGCTTTCAATGGGCCTTCAAGACCAGCGCTTACATTAATTAATGCGTCTTTCCTGTTTGGTGAATTACACAATTTCAAAAGAGCTTTAAAACGCAAATGCGCCACCTAACTTTATACTGTGGGCTATAGAAGCTGTAAGTGAGATCAAGGCATGCAACATCCTCCAAGCATTTCATCAGATCTCAACACTGTACATATTCTGATCAATGTAACACCTATTTGAACAATGCTAACACACAGGGGAACCGGGCTGGTTTCCAGCTGTGCATTTGTCACCGTTCCATGGGGCCTAGGGGGCCTTGGCATGAGCTGGCACCTGGTCTGCCAGCGTCACAAGAGGGTTCAGAATTAAAGAATAACGAGGATAATTGCTTGGACACTAACAGTAGCTCGACATATAAATGGATTCTGTTACTTTACAATGGTGATTCATGCTGTCATGCACAGGGATGCAGCAGCTGCCAGATTAGATGCAGGGGAGAATTTTTCCTTCCACTGTAGATTAGCAGGGATTTCGGGGGGCTGATGGGGTAGCAAGGAGACCTTCTTCTGAAGCACTTAGTAAAGGTGGTCCACTAGGCTCAAGTGGGCAGGACGCATCGTGTGATTGAAGGCTGCGCAAAACGCTTTGGGTGGTTTTGGTTTCATCACATCATCCTCTCCTTCTGTGTTCCTAAAGAAGACCTAACTGAGCTGCATGATTGTTTTTCTTTAAAGTACCGGGACAGGCTCCAGCTGCCCAGCAGGAAAGAGCTAGAAAGAAAAGAACAACAAAGGAAGACAACGGAGATGCTTCAGTGAGATAATTTTAGCTGCTCTAAACGGCACAGGCAACGTGCAAACATATTGGAGAGAAAAGAGAGGGAAGAAAAAGGGAACAAAGTCGGTGCTGTGCACCGGATGCCCCAAATATGGAGAAAAAGAGGCACTTTGTTGTGGTTTGAAGCAGATTGAGAGCTGGTGTTGGCAGGGGTAGTGCTGCTGATGGAGTTTCACCCGCTTGAATCAAGTCTGAATGTGACCCTGGCTACATCCTGTACTGTGACAGGTTCCAGTACATTGTGCTGAAGCTCAGCCCAATATCTGGTACCATGGTACACCCTGGCACAGAATATCAGGGTTGGAAGGGATCTCAGGAGGTCATCTAGTCTAACCCCCCTGCTCAAAGCAGAACCAATCCCCAGACAGATTTTTGCCCCAGAACCATAAATGGCCCCCTTAAGGATTGAACCCACAATCCCAGGTTTAGCAAGCCAATGCTCAAACCACTGAGCTATCCCTCCCCCTCTGCCCTGGGACACCCTAGCAGCCAAACCCATGGTATGCCCCAACATTCTGCACCTTGGCATGTCCTTGCATCCTGCTCCTTGGCACAACCCCGGTACCCTGACTCAGGGCACACTGCAGCATCCTGCATCATAACACACCCCAGCTCTGTGGCATGCCCCCGCTCTCTGCGCCAGGACAGGCCCCAGCGCCCTGTACTGTGACACACCCTAGCACTCTGCCCCCTGCCAGCCCGCCTAGGCAGGTTTAGGGAGGAGGATTTGGCGCCATTGGTGGAAGGGAAACAAATCCAGAGCTGGTGTGTGTGTTTGTGCGGAGAGGGGGCAGTGGATGGTGGTTTTCTGATACATGGAGGTCGGGGAACATGCTGAGGCTGAGAGAAAGGGGGAGATGCCTGATCTCCGGGGGAGCTCCAGTCCATCTCTCCAGAGCTCTCAATCTCGTACCGCACACAGCACTGGCACCTTGGCAATGAATGTCGCACCAGTCTCCATCAGTCCCTGGTTGGGTTAGCCCTCCGCCCATGTCACAGGGCACCTGGCGCCAGCCGGTCCGGCAGCGCTGCATGAACTGCCCTTAACCCCAGTGAGCGCCACACTCCAGCGAAGGCAATGAGCCTGCTTCACGTGCCAGTCATACATTTTAACGTTTTTAGAAGGTCTCTTTCTATAAGTCTATAATATAGAACTAAACTATTGTAGTATGTAAAGGAAATCAGGATTTTAAAATGTTTAAGAAGCTTCATTTAAAATTAAATTAAAATGCAGAGCTCCCCTGGACTGGTGGCCAGGACCCGGGCAGTGTGAGTGCCACTGAAAATCAGCTCACGTGCCGCCTTTGGCAGGCGTGCCATAGGTTGCCTACCCCTGGGCTAGGGACACCATCCCTGCCCATCCTGGCTAACAGGTATTCATGGACCTATCCTCCATGAATCTATCTAGTGCTTTTTGAACCCTGTTATAGTCTTAAGGTACTGTGTAGACATGATCCTGCAAACCCTTCCTCACGTGAGTTATTACTGATGTCAGTGGGGCTGCCCTCTTCACTAAGGATGGGCTGCCCACAATGCCAAGACCCCCGCCCCCAGGAGCTTACGAATTTACAGCACTGGGAGGCGCCGGCAGGGCGCTCGGGGTCTTCCGCCCCTGGTGATTTGCTAGGGGTTGGGAATGCTGAGCCCCTGAGACCAAGAGGCAGAGTGGAGGGAAGTGACACAGCCCAGACAACAGCGGGTTCAGGCTGGCCCGAGTCCTGGGCGCGGGGCTGGCATATGCTTTCCCCTGGGGGTACGTAACGACCTCAGCTTGCTGTTAGGAGGCCAGCCGGGGAGCAGCGCCGGGGGAAGGGGGCTCAGAATCTCCCCCTCTCATGCTGTTCCCATCCCTATCGCTCTCCGTTCAATTCGAGGAGACTTTCTGGGCATGACGGGGTGTTGCCAAGCGTGGCAGAGACCGGCCAGCTGTCTGTTGGGGCGGGGGGGCATGGCCCACCCAGGCCAGGGGCACTGATTTCTCAGCAGTGTCCAGCGGGAGGTGGCTACACAGCAGGATGGCCTCTCCGCCACCCTCTCCCCATGGCTCTGAGGCATTCCTCCTCTCACCTCTGACTGTCTCAGGGTGTCTCACTGCTTTCCAGAGCAGGGGAAGCGTGTGGGGGTGGGGGTGTTTGCACGGAATGACAGCAGCATGCACAGGAGTCTGGGAGTCAAGGAGATGGCTCTCTCTACACCTGTCACACACGCTCAGCCCACGCGTCTACCCCTCCCACGCCTCACCCCCCCCCCCTTCCCTGTCATCCTCTCGCTCCCCCTCCCCCTCCTGCCTCTCAGTCTCTCCCCACCCCGGCTTTGAGCCTCGCTAAGGCAGGGAGCAGATACAGACCAGACCAACTTGGTTCTCCAGGGCGTTCCAAGCAGGTGCTGGGGAAAACATGACAGAAAAAAGGGAGGTGGGGTGGGAAACCCAGATATCCTCCCCCTGAGGCGCCTTTGCTTTGTAAGGTCAAGTGGTGACACAGGCTATTCTGGGTGAAATGGAGGAAGACACCCGTGAGCAGCAAAAGATCCGTGCCGAAGACCTGATGCCTCTGGAATTATTTGGGTCCTGGTAGCGCTGAGATCAGGGCCCCGCAGGGGCTGTATGGACCCATAGCTGTCCACACCTGCCCCAAGCAGCCAACAGGCAAAGGGAGGCCTGGTTATCCCCACTTCCCAGATGAAGCCCAGAGAGATCCAATGATCTGCTCAGGGTCACCCAGGGCGGTTGCGGTGCAGCGGGGACCTGCCCCCAGGCTGAATCATTCTCTCTTACCTACAAGTCTATCATTCGGATGAGTGCGGCTCACACCCCCTCCACAGCCCCTGGTGTGGGCATTTCCTCGGAGCAAGGCTCTCCCTCAGCCCCTGGCTGGGTTCAGGAGCGAGCTGTTGAATTGTATGGCATTGTGAAGCCTGGCCCTCACTGGCCATGGTGCAGCGCTGCACTACCCCGGCGGGACCAGCAGGAGGCGCTGTGCTTCAGGGACGCATAACCCCCTTTGGGGAGAGCTATAGCAGGCAATGGAGGAGAAGGGGGGGGAGCTTGCTTTCCCCCCTCCCTTTGCACACTCACATTCACAATCTGGCCCTTGGTGAATTTAGTGCTGGTGAAAGGAGTTTAGCGGCTTTGGGTCAGGATCGAGCCCTGTCAGCCACGCCTGAGGACTAGCCTCGAGGCACATTGGCTTGCGGTAGGACAGCCTGCATGGCTGAAGTGAGGCTCCTATGCGTGCCTTTTTCCTAGCCTTGTTGTTCCCCTGCTCGCTTCCTGGCTCTTGGCTCTGACTTCTGGTTCCTGACTGCTGTGGCTCTAACCATTAGGTCTGACCACCCACACCCCGGCCCTGACACACTGGAGACTAAAGGTTTGTAGCAGGGGCAGGGTGAATTTCCCAGGCACGGAACCCCTGCCAAATATACACGGTCTTTAGGAATTATTTGTCATTATTAAATGTGTATCAGCCATTACCTGAGACGTTCCCACCCCTACGGGTGAGTGGGGAGACAGGATCTATACAGTCTCTGGTCTCTGCCAGCTGCAATATTATTAAAAGCAACCAGATGGTTCTGTTAAAAACATAAGAATGGCCAGACTGGGTCAGACCAAAGGTCCATCTAGCCCAGTATCCTGTCTGCAGACAGTGGCCAATGCCAGGTACTCCAGAGGGAATGAACAGAACAGGTAATCATCAAGTGATCCATCCCCTGTCGCCTATTCCCAGTTTCTGGCAAACAGAGGCTAGGGACACCATTCCTGCCCGTCCTAGCTAATAGCCATTGATGGACCTATTCTCCATGAACTTATCTAGTTCTTTTTTGAACCATGTTATAGTCTTGGCCTTCACAACATCCTCTGGCAAAGAGTTCCACAGGTTGACTGTGCGTTGTGTGAAGAAATACTTCCTTTTGTTTGTTTTAAACCTGCTGTCTATTAATTTCATTTGGTGACTCCAAGTTCTTGTGTTCTGAGAAGGAGTAAATAACACTTCCCTATTTACTTTCTCCACACCAGTCATGATTTTATAGACCTCTATCATATCCCCCCGTAGTCATCTCTTTTCCAAGCTGAAAAGAGTTACAGATGATTTTACAAGTTTAACTGAACGTATAGGCCATTAGATCTTGGAGACATGCTTTGCTGTTAGTTGAGATGCAGGTTTTTTAGAAACTGACCATACCACTGGAAGTTTGTTCTCCCTGCCTGTGAGTCTCTCTGAATCAATTATTAGGCACAGAGCTGCTGCCTATATGGTATACACACACAAGAGAAACGTCACAGGGTGTCACATTGCACC
This sequence comes from Terrapene triunguis, assembly GCF_002925995.2. NCBI lineage: Eukaryota > Metazoa > Chordata > Testudines > Emydidae > Terrapene > Terrapene triunguis. Next base: position 109,129,129 of record NW_020664409.1, on the reverse strand, counting down.
AACCAAGGGGTCCAGTTATTGCCACCTCCAGGCTTGCAAAATTATAAGACAGATCTGCAAAATCAGGTTGTGACGTCGCAGTCTATATGGTTTTATAAAAATATGCTAATGAGTGAATATAATGTTACTGGAATATGCTTCATGCAAAAGGTCTCTTGTAAGGTATCATTACAAAGCTTATAATTTACTGAGTGTGATCATCCTATTTGTATAAATGTACCACTCTTGTATGAAACTAGAAATATGAAATATAACTCTGAGGGCCTATTGTAATTATGCGAAGTGTGGGCCATTAATGGTGGTTTGGAATCTTGATGACTCCCATTAACCAGGACAATTGACTGCAGATGGCTGTTTTACCTGTAAGTCTTCCTGTATATGTGTGTGCTGGCAAGTGGGCAATGAAGTCTTGCAGTGACATGTGATCATGTCACCTGAACTGGAATCCATCTTTAACCTGGTGTCTTTCCATTGAGAAGGAGGGGTGGGAACCCAGAGAGGGACAAAGGATTCCCGCCTTATGCAAAAGATATATAAACGGGTGGAACAGGACAAAGAAGAAAGGAACCATCATGAAGAATCCCCTAGCTACCACCTAAGCTGGAACAAGAGCTGTACCAGGGGAAAGAATTGTGCCCAGGCCTGGAAGGTGTCCAGTCTGAGAAAAACTTACTGAAGCATCTCTGAGGGTGAGATTATCTGTATTCAGTTTGATTAGACATAGATTTGAGCATTTTATTTTATTTTGCTCGGTGACTTACTTTGTTCTGTCTGTTACTACTTGGAACCACTTAAATCCTACTGTCTGTATTTAATAAAATCACTTTTTACTTATTAATTAACTCAGAGCAAACAACTGTGCATATCTCTCTATCCGTGTTATAGAGGGCGAACAATTTATGAGTTTACCCTGCATAAGCTTTATACAGGGTAAAACGGATTTATTTGGGTTTGGACCCCATTGGGAGTTGGGCATCTGAGTGCTAAAGACAAGCACACTTCTGTGAGCTGCTTTCAGGTAAACTTGCAGCTTTGAGGCAAGTGATTCAGACCCTGGCTCTGTGTTGGAGCAGACGGGTGTGTCTGGCTCAGCAAGACAGGGTGCTGGAGTCCTGAGCTGGCAGGGAAAGCAGGGGTAGAAGTAGTCTGGGCACATCGGGTGGCAGCTCCCAGAGGGTTTCTGTGATCTAACCCATCACACAGGTAATTACAAGTCAAGAGGGTTTTTAATTGCATTTTTTCTGCCTTCCAGAATTGCCAGACTAGATCAGACCATAGTCCATCCACTTTGTAGCCTGTCTCCAACGGAGGCCAGCACCAGGTGCTTCAGAAGCTGGTGCCAGAGCTCCACAGTAGGCAGATGTGGGACAACCTGCTGCCCACATTAGATCTCAACCTCACCTATCAGTCTCCTTACCCAGAGCTGTCGCTGCCTTCCGCTTTCTCTTGTCCCCCCACCCCAGTCACCTTCCTGCTCCTAACCAGGCCAGATTCGCCTCTCATTTACCCCGCTATAAGTCCAAAAGCAACATCACGGAAGTCAGTGGAGTTACACTGGTGTAAAACCAGGCTAAGAAAGCTCAGAATCAGGCCTCCTGACCACAGGAAGTAACCTTTCCCTTCCTCTCCATCAGCCATGGCACGGGTTCCCCAGAGCACCCTGGAACCAGCCGCTCAACTGCTAGCCTCAGCAAACAGAAGGTGGCTGTATGCATTTAATCAAGCTGAATCTCCCACTGGCTCGAGCAGGTTAGTGGATGAACGCCGGGAGTAGCATTGATCAGAGAAGTAAGCAATCACGCTGTGGGTTAAACAGAGAGGCAGCAGAAAGCAAAACAGGGGAAATAAACAAACCTCAGCACCCGCCGTGGGCTAGTCTGTGCTGCAGTGAAGGCAACTGGCTGGAGATTGATACCGGTCGGAATGCCGCCTGGTGGGCTGGAATGAAGGTTTAGCCAACACAAGAGGCTTGGTAAATTAATGCAGCCCATTTAATTAGCGGAGTGGGGAGCTCCCTAGGCGGGGCCTTAGGGCTGGTTCTAGTCTTAGCTCTTGGGCCAGTGCCTCCATTTTTCCTTCTGTAAAATGGGGCCAGTAGTAATACTGACCTCCCGGTGAAGTGTTTTGAGATCTGCTGGGTATTGTTGTTATTATTATTACCCTGGGAAGCTCTTATTTCCCCTTGTCCCCCTTTTCACTGAACCTGGGCCTCCTGGCAAAGAGGGGTGCACAGCAAAATGTAAAGGCCACAGCTGGAAATCAGAGACAAGAACCAGTGGCCAGATTGTCAGCTGGTGTAGCTCCGTTCACTTCAGCGCACACTGGCTGAGGGTCAGACCACGAGTTTTCTAATATGCTACAGGCACTGACTGAGGCTTCACATTTAAGCCTGGCTTGAGAGAGTGTATGCGAAAGAGCAAATTGATCCCCGTCTCTCACAGTTCAAAGGCAGGCTCTATTGGTAGGAGTGTTTTGGTGATTACGGTTACCGGGGATTTCAGTCTTGTAGTGTTCAAAACTCAGACTCCCAAATTCATGAAATTACCGTAAAAATCAGAAAGGTTGGGCTATTTTTATTCACCGTCTGTTCTTTTTTAACCATTAGGGTTTCCACATTCCAGCTTTTCTCCCCTGTCACGAAGGGCCAGAGTCTTACTTTTTTTTTTTAGTGTAAGCTGAGATTCTCATGTAATCACATGACTCCAGGGGCTGGTGCTTTAAGAAAAAACATCGACCATCACAAGACGAGTGAAGTCTGGCAACACTGATATCTCCAATCGTGTTCAGGAAAACTTTTCTAGTAACCTAGGAGCTTCCAAAGCCAAAGTCAAGCAACCCCACTCTGCTGGATGAATAGGACTTGGGTATTATCCAGACCAGTTACGGACCACCGCAGCTACGCATTGTGCAGCGTGCAGGTGGCTTTAAGTTCGCCTGTGCATGACCCTGATCCTGCTGTGGCTCTGTGTAGGCCAGTGCCCCTGAGTAGCCATGCCAGGCTGCAGCAGCTACCCAGGGCTATAAAAGACCATCACAGATCAGCATAGCGCAGTGTCCCAGCCAAGCCCTCTCTTCCCTGGGCTAGCTAGTGCGCTGGTTAAGGCAGCTGCAGGGCCAGGTCATGCTGGCGATGTGGATGGAGCTCCTCTCATGGGACTCTCCCAGACTGTTCCTTGGAGACAGGCGCTGGTGGGGGTTAAACTCCTGCCCCAGCACTGGCCCATCCTCCGCCCCATGGAACGAGCAAGGGGTTGACCCCCAGATCCTGCAGCTCTTGGATGATATCTCTCTGGGGCCTCCCTTGATTCTGGGCCTACCTGCCCGGATGTCCACTCCTTACCCGTGCTGCCGAGGCATCTCCTGGCTTCTGTAAAGGGGATTCCCTAGTACTGGGGGATTCTGCTGATGTATCAACACGTCGGGGGGACAACACCCAGGCCCCAGCCCACTCCAGCCCCACAAGAGACCCCCAGACCCACCAGGGACTCCCTGCCGGTGCTGGGATAGTGGGAAGGGTGCCGAGACCACCCCTTCCCCATAGGAATGCCGTGATCCCGGTGCAGGCATCAGGGACACCACGTGGGCTGTTTATTTCTCCGTTCGAACGCAGGTGCCAATGTGAAAGTGCCACTTTTCATTAGCCCTCAAGAACCTGGATGATTATCGTGTCCCTGGATGACTTTGATGCAAAGCTGGTTCGGGCTCAGGTTAGCAACACTGCACAATAGCGACCGATGAGAACTCTGCGGACGCAGTCAGTGTAATCTCGCCCATTGATGGAAACCAGGCCCTGGGGTGGCTGGAAATCAAACCAGAATGCCTCCTCCCCATCATTTTAAGATTTACTGCTGAAGAGGTGTTAAAACTTACATAAGTCAGAAACAGTGGATAGACAATTCAATGCTAAAAGGAAGAGGAGTACACACTTAAAAATAACTCCAGCTAATCAATGGGGGTCGGATTCCATGCCCCGTTACACCCAGGACCGGCTCCAGGATTTTTGCCGCCCCAAGTGGCGGGGGAAAAAAAAAGCTGCGATCACAATTGCGATTGGCGGCACTCCGGCGGCAGCTCCACCGCGCCGCTTTCTTCTTCGGTGGGAATTCGGCGGCAGGTGCTTCCCTCCGAGAGGGACCCACCACCGAATTGCCGCCGAACAGCCCGACGTGCCGCCCCTTCCCCTTGGCCGCCCCAAGCACCTGCTTGCTGGGCTGGTGCCTAGAGCCGGCCCTGGCTACACCCATGACTTCCCTGGCATTAGTCCAGATTTTCACCCATGTAAACATGATCCGAATGTGGCTTGGTTACTTTTCTAGCAACAGACGTGTACCCCTTCAGCTAATCAGCGCGATACATGACAAATACACCAGGCCAATTTAGCTACGTCCCTATAATCGCATTAATCCCATCGGTGTCAGAACAGCCAAGGGCACCGTTCAGATTAGAAAGGCAAAAAGAACAGCAAAAATAATAAAGAGTGTGAGTTTGTTTCCTTGATTAAGCCTCTGCTGGTTTGACGCTGCGGGGACGCAATGGTAAGAGCAGCATAATCAATCGCTTGTTAATATTTTCCCTGCCCACCAAGGAAACAAAACCAAAAAACATTGCATGAGAAAATAAAGGCCGCTCTGAATTTTTTCTTTTTTTTAATGCTAGAACAAGATTTATCTGGCTCCAAAAGGAAGTGCTCTTTGGAGGGGGGAAATGGGAAGAACTCGCAGGCTTCCCTGCTCCCAGCTATTAGCAATAATAATAATAATTAATACCAATAAAGCACTTACCCTCTGATGTCCCCCACTTGTGAGCTCCCTGCCGCCACAAAATGAGGGGGTTTCGACAAAGAAATACAGTGGATGCCCACTTTGAGGCGGCAAGAACAGTGCAGGCGCTGACGTGAATTGTGTTGTGATTGGTATGTTGTGCGTTCTGAGTGCGGTCTGAATGGAATGGAATGTTCCTGGCCTGGAGACGGATGACTAGAGCGCTCGACTGTACTCTAAATGTATTATTATTGTTATATTTTTTTTTACACATCTCTGTCTCTCCTTCCGATCACCCTTCCTGCAGACGTTGCTTCCAGGAAAAACAACCGACCGGCCAACTTTCTGCCACAGGCAGAGCTGAGAGGGCGTGTGCGCTGTTTCCTTAAAACTATAGCAGGAGGGCTGGTGGGTTGAGGCTGGGGAAGCCTCTAATCTAGGCTGACCTCTGCAGTGAAGGAGGGAGAAAGGCTCGGCAGTTTACGGATAATGTGGTGGGTTTGTCAGCTCAAGCTATAACCCCAGTGTTGCCCCTAAAAGGGCACCCGTTCATGCACAAACATCTCTCACTTGAGTTAAGTGGTGCTTTAAATTCCAGCTCTCTGGCCCATCCAGGCGGTGGGAAGGCCGAAGACCCGGTGTGGTTGACACTCCAGCCAGTAATGCAGTGGTGATGCAGCTCCAGCTGGAGTTAGCACAACTCACCAACTGCTAATCTAGTCCTGCTAGGCAGCTCCAGTGTTTTGCAAGGCTAGGCGGAGAGGCGTCGCTCAAGCGAACCGTTGCAGTGAAGACAAACCCACTGTTTTCTTTATTCCAGTAAAGTTCCTTGTTCAGTGTTAGAAGAAAACAACTGTCTTGTGACTTTACCAGAGCCTTGAGGTGTAGCCAAGTGGTAACTAAAGAAGAGGACAGGTCACTGAGCAATCTGAATCGCTTGGTAAGCAGGGCACAAGCAAATAATATGTGTTATACTATGGCTAATGTATACATCTAAGAACAAAGAATGTAGGCCATACTTACAGGACAGGGGATGGGGAAGCAGTGACTCGGAAAAAGCTTTGGGGGTTGTAGTGGATAATTAGCTGAACATGAGTGCCCCGTGTGACGCTGTGGCCAGAAGGCTAATGCCATCCTGGGCTGCATAAACAGGGGAAGCTCGGGTAGGAGCAGAGAAGTTATTCTACCCCTGAATTTGGCACTGGTGGAACTGCTACTTGAATCCTGTGCCCAGTTTGGGTGGCTGCAATTGAGTCATAGAATCATAGAACTGGAAGGGACCTCAAGAGGTCATCTAGTCCAGTTCCCTGTACTCATGGCAGGACTAAGTATTATCTAGAACATCCCTGATAGGTGTCGAACCTGCTCTTAAAAATCCCCAATGATGGAGATTCCACAACCTCCCTAGGCAATTTATTCCAGTGCTTAACCACTCTGACAGTTAGGAAGTTTTTCCTGATGTCCATCCTAAACCGCCCTTGCTGCAATTTCAGCCCATTGCTTCTTGTCCTATCCTGAGAGGTTAAGAAGAACAATTTTTCTCCCTCCTGAAGGAGGATGCTGATAAATTGGAGAGGTTCAGAGAAGAGCCACAAGAATGACTAAAGGATTGGAAAGCATGTTTTATAGACAGACTCAAGAGGTTAAGGGTGACTTGATCACAGTCTATTCGGACCTCCAATGGGAACAAGTATTTGATAACAGGTTCTTCAGTCTAGCAGAGGAAGATCTAACACTATCCAATGGCTGGAACTTGAAGCAGGCCAAATTCAGACTGCAGATAAGGCAGAAACTTTTAACAGTCTGTGTAGTTAACTGCTGGAACAATTTACCAAAGATCGTGGTGGATTCTCCATTACTGACAATTTTTAAATGAAGCCTGGCTGTTTTTCTAAGCAGTATGCACTAGGAATTGATTTGGAGCAGTTCTCTGCCCTGTGCTAGGCAGGAGGCCAGGCTAGATGATCACAAAGGTCCCGCTGGCCTTGGAATCTGTGAATCACAGGCTAGCCTCATGAATAATTCCCCAGGATTGTGGGCAGGTTTGCACAGCCTGTGCAGAAGTTCACGCTGCCCCGTCTTTGCAGCTCTGGAACCTGAGCTAGCTAGATCAGAGCGAGCTCCGGATGTCAGCTCAAGCTGTCATCCCGCAGTGTGATTGCAGTCGAGTTGACCAGAAACTGATGTGGTGGGGCCAGCTCTGCTCCAGACTAGATCACATTGCTCGTCTTCACAGTAAGGCTCTAGGCAGTGCAGATACTGCAAATGCAGCACCTTCTGCCTGTTCTCAGCTGGGCACCTCACTACGCAGCCTCAGTGCTTTCCTTTAGTAGCTTGATTTGAGCTGCTCTCCTGCAGCCTAGCACACAGCATCTGTCGTGTAGATGGGTAAACTGAGGCAGGGAGGACATTTCTCCCCAGGGTCACGGAGAGTTAGCGGTGCAACTGGGATTCAAACCAGGAGTGCCAAGCCCAAGTTATTTCCATTGGCCATTCAGCCTCCCTTTATGGTAACTACAGGACCCACACAAACTCACTGTGATAGGCGTTTTTCCTTTTGGTCGACAACTGCCACTGATGCCCCAGGGGAAACATCTCGTGTGGCACAGGGGGCAGCATCTCCGCACATCCCTTGCGCATGAAGGGAGCTGTAGCACCCCACCGCAGGTGGCCAGGGGAGCTCTTCCCCACAGCTTGCCTCTTGTTCCTCCTGTAGCGGCCAGTGTCCTGCGGGGCTACTGAGCTCTGGGGAGCCCAGGGTTCTGGGGGAAGCCCACATTCTTAAAGGTACAGGCTCAAACTCAGCCCTGAGGGGACTCCACCGGAGAATGACAAGCTGCTCCGGGGATCAGTCCGGCCCATTGTCCTTTTGATGGTCGGTGTGGGTTTTCGTTGCTCTCTCTCCCGGAGTGCACTCGTTTCGGGGTCAGTCTAATTAGCCCTCCCCCCCCCTCTTTGGATGTTTTGTGCCTGATTCTGATCTCACACAGGGGAATAAACCCCAGTTGACACCAGTGTCAGTGAGAGATGAATCGTGTTCTTTCTATTTAGCTTGCTTTCCCTCCCTCCCTCTTTCTTTCTTTCTTTCTTTCTTCCTTTCTTTCTGCTCCCCTCTCCTCTCTCAGCAGTACGGGAGCCGTCTGCTCACTGCCCGCCCTGGTTTTCCTTTCTCCCTTTGCCCAGTGTCTCCTCTGCTTGCTAGAGCTGGTTCGGCTCCACCGGTGACAGGGCGAGCAAGAGCCTCTCACCTCCCCTTCTGTTCTGCTCTCCAGCTTGTCATCCTCTCCCCGGCTCGTGCCCCCTTCCGATCAGCCTGTGCACGAGGGCACCGCGTGTCTAGCTCAGTGCAGAGCACCATGGTGGCCAGCGATAAATAGTGGCAATCATAAAAACTAGGCCTCAGAGTCTCCTTTCCCTGTGACCCTCCTGGCCCCGCTCTTCCTGTTTGTCCCTCTCCATGGTCCCAGCGACCCTCTGGCTGGGTCTGGCTGTCTCTCCCACTGTCCCCATTCCTCCGTGTCTGTGCCAGTTCTCTTTCTCCCTCCCTTTGCTTCCGGCTCCCCTCCTTCCTTCCTTGCTGCCTACTCACCTTCCTTTAATTAGCAATACCAGGAAAACAGTTGTCATGGTATTTTCCACCAGCCAGACATTCCCCAGGAAGCCCAGAAGGAACCCCCCCTTCCTAGCCCCCAGGAAGCCAAACAGCTCGAGAGGGAACCAGCGCATTGCAGAAAGCAGAGCTGGAATCAGACAAACTGAATCCAAAGTACCATCCGCGCCCAGCCTAACCTCCCGGCGACTCGGGCTTTGGGCGTGGGGTTTGTGTGTGGAGTGAGACACGAGTCGCTCTTTACATCGTGGGCCGAATTCATCGCTGGTGTAACTCCAGTGTTCGGCGGGACACAGCCGGATGGAGCTAGGGGTGTGTGTGTGTGTGCGTGCGTGCGTGCGGTGGAAGATGAGGGAGAAGCGTTGCACAGGGGCCGGTGTCCAGGTAGGTGTGCAAAGTGTGTACTCTGTTGCGGCAGTTGTGCAAGCAGTTCCCCAAGTCACATGCGCACCCCTGGTGACTGGGCATGCAAAGCAAGACCCTTGAAAACTGGGTTCGTAATCCGATGCACTCACCTAACTCACTACATGGGACATGGGCTGGATACAACACCTAAGCCTGTCCTCTAGGGAACGACCCGGTGCTGCCCATGCGGGATTGTCCTTTTCCTTCTCTAACGTCTACGACTCCATGAAATCCTTGAGACTAGACGCTTATCAGCCAGGGAGGTTTAAGGCAGGATCCCTGGGATATCGGTCCTGTGGCCGGAGGGGCCCAGAGGGCAGCTGGTGATTCTGGCAGCTGGATACCTGCTACTACGGGACCAAGGGAGGAAGAGAAGCACCCTAGGTCCATGGCATGTCACATCACAACATGCCAGCAGAGGAGGGTGTGTCAGGCACCAGCTGGGATTTGTGTGGCTTGATCTCAGCCACTATGGCTTGGTCTACACACTGCCACCCCAGCTCCCGTGGGAGCGCCAGAGGCCACCAGCCTTTGAACCACTGTACCAGCTGGCTCTCCTCTGAGCAGGGGGTCATTAAAATGCTGGCAACTGCTGGCATCCTGTCCACGCTCAGGCTCCCGCTCTCCCTGCCAGCGTCGGAGCTGAACCAGCCCTTGTGACGGTAGGAGACACTTGGCAAACGCTGCCCGGAGTGTAGGGGGGAGACATCCCCTGGGGACCGGTATGAGCCACCTCATTACATAACACTGCGACCCCGGACAGCTCCTTCCTCTTTGGAACGAGGAGACACACGCACCCACCCCACCACTCCCCCCATCCGTATGACGGCTCTTCCGGAAGGGAACTCTCTCTGGAAGGGAATCCTTCATCCGTCGGTTATATAAGGCCCCGGTCTCCTTTTATGGTTGGCTTTCCTGCCTTGCCAAGAACAAATGCAGCTTCATCTGCGTCTGTGGGCTGGCAGAACAATTAAAGCATCTGATTCAAGCTTAGTAAGGAATGCACTTTGGATGGGCGGATTTAATTTGGTGGAAAACCTAGATGAGATTTCCCCCCTCCTCTCCCTTCCCTCCCTCCATCACAACCATCCCCATGATAGCAGCTGGCCTGGTGTCATTAAATGACTGGAACAACTCCCACCTACCAGCGCGTTAGAAATTCCAGAGTGTTTTCATTTGAGTGGCTCCGGCCACTCCACTCCCTCCCCTTTCTCCTTTCTGCTGAATTACCACAATTTTCAACAATTGCCTGTGTGTGGGTGTGTGTGTGAGCAGGGGGTGTGCGGGGGACTGTGGGCGGCTGGCTTGGTGTGACACACTGAATTCATATGCGTTTCCCCCCTCTGTGAGCACCGCTGGGGGAAGCATGCTAATGATGACCTTGCTGAGTAAATAGTTGAGGGATGAATAAGTGCTTTCTGGGAGTTGAAAGGCAGAAGGTGGGATTACTCATCCATCCATCCAACTGTCTCCAGAACCTTTCAAGCGCTTCTCAGCGTTGAGGCTGGGGGTGTGCGCGAGGGGGCGGGAAGCAGAGGGAGGGCTGCCAAGATTTGTGTTGCCACAGCCACCGGGCCCGCTCTCCTCCAATGAGCGCGTAGCTGCGAGTGGAGGAAGAGGCAGGGTGCCGCCTACATGTGGAGCCGGGCGAGGTATAAGTACAAGGGAATGCCTGAGACAGTAGCAGTTCCGACAGGGAAGCAAAGGAGCTCTTTCTCGCTTTCACCCGGCACTTGGCACTCGAAGTTAACAGCAGATTGGAAATCGCTAGGATCTTAGCAAGCAGCTTCTAGCTGTGTGTGTGTTTGTGCAGAGGGAACTCTCGGCTGATCAAGATCCCGCACTCCGGACGAGGAGCGGCAGACACCGGAGATCCCAGGCCGGGACGCCCTCTCTTTCCCTGACGCTCACTGCCGTGACGGCGTCACCCGAGGCACGTGGGACCAGCGCGCCGGGAACGGCCTGAACGAATTTGCCACCGACTCCTGCTGGCTGCAAAGGGGACTGGACAGCTCTCCTTGGGGTGATATCTGACTCAGTTGTGTTTGTGTGAGACGTCCTTGGGGAGGCAAGAGGGGGTGTTGTGTGCCTTTCGGGAGAGGATTTAAAAGCAGGGCGGGAGTGTCACTAAATTAAAAGCCCGGGGTAACCACTTGGGCTTTACCGCTAGCTCTGTTGCGTTGCTGCTTGGTTTAGCCTGTTCACGCCACAGGTACCATGCAGCTGGATAGCATCACCAATGGGAGCGTCCACACCTTCCAGGGGCACCGCGGAGTAGCCAATAAGCCCAACGTGATCCTGCAGATAGGGAAGTGCAGGGCTGAGATGCTGGAGCATGTCAGGAGGACCCACCGGCACCTCCTCACGGAGGTGTCCAAGCAGGTGGAGCGGGAACTGAAAGGCTTGCAGAAATCAGTGGGGAAGCTAGAGAATAACCTGGAGGACCATGTCCCATCCACGGACAACCAGAGGTGGAAAAAGTCCATCAAGGCCTGCCTGGCCAGATGCCAGGAGACCATTGCCCACCTGGAGAGGTGGGTTAAGAGGGAGATGAATGTCTGGAGGGAGGTGTTCTTCCGCTTGGAGAAATGGGCAGACCGGTTGGAGTCTATGGGGGGCAAATATGGCCCCGCGGACCATGCCAGGCAGACTGTCTCCGTCGGGGTGGGCGGCCCGGAAAGCAGGGGCAATGAGGGGGAGATTTATGATTACGCCCTTGACATGAGCCAGATGTATGCACTGACTCCCTCTCCCGGGGAGATAACTAGCATGCCCCAGCCCCACGACTCCTACCAGTGGATCACTGCCCCGGAGGACGCTCCGGCCTCCCCGGTGGAGACCCAGATCTTTGAGGACCCCCGGGAGTTCTTGAGCCACTTGGAGGAATATTTGAAGCAGGTGGGAGGGACTGAGGAATACTGGCTCTCTCAGATCCAAAACCACATGAACGGCCCAGCTAAAAAGTGGTGGGAATACAAGCAGGACTCGGTCAAGAACTGGGTGGAGTTCAAGAAGGAGTTCCTGCAGTATAGTGAGGGCACTTTGACCAGGGATGCCATCAAACAGGAGCTGGATCTACCCCAGAAGCAGGGGGAACCCCTGGACGAGTTCCTCTGGCGTAAGAGAGACCTGTATCAGACACTCTACACTGATGCAGAGGAGGAGGAAATTATCCAGTATGTGGTAGGCACCCTCCGACCCAAATTCAAGCGCTTCCTGAGTCACCCCTTGCCCAAGACCTTAGAGCAGTTGATCCAGAGGGGGAAGGAAGTCCTAAGTGACTTCGACCAGTCAGAAGAGCCGACCCCGCAGAGAACCCCAGAGCATCAGCCAGGGGACTTGGTTGATAGCTTGTCACCTTCAACCACAGCTAGTCCCATTACCAGCGATGAGACGCAACCCGAGCCCCCTACCCCACCAGCTACGGTGATATGAGCTAGTATAAGTACGGGATTGGCCTGTATTATACAAAGGTGTGGAGGGGGCTGATTTAGGAAGCTTCTCCTTAGTGAGAGGTTCTGGCTGTGACGAGTCATGGTTGGACTCAGTCCAATGGCCCTCGGCAGAGGAATGAACTTTGTTTACGGATGGGCCACGTGAGAACGTAGCTGCCCGCCTCACCCAAGTCATGTGACGGGGGTGGGGGCGAGTCTGACGATACTATTTTAACCACTGTGGGGTGGACAGTTTTATGATACTCCCGGTAGGAAGCTAGACAGTTCCCCCCTGCAGAGGCAGCCACCCTATGCTGGCGCCTTTCAAGGACTTCAAACAGGTGCAGCTATTGACCAAGAGTTCCCACCTACCCACCAGTCTCGTATCCTCTGGAGAGGGGTCCCCTTCCTCAGTGGAACATCCTTGTTTTGACTCTTGCCCATCTCTGCCTTACGGACGGGGCTTTGTCCAGCCCAAGAGGAAGCCACTGGCTTCTGCTTCCCTCGCAACCTCCCACCAAAGCTTCAGGGAGGAAACTTTTTTAAAGTTCATAATGGTTTCGAAGTGAGCCTAGAACTGCGGCAAATGGCAACTTTAAGGGGTTTGATCAATTTTATCACCTGCCGTTGTATCTCACCCGGCACCTGCTCTCATTTTTCCTCCCAGTGGTTCTCTTCCGTTCCCAGCTCCTTCTCTCCCCGTGGGTGACCCATGCCAACAGGCCGTTGCAGCAACAAGAGAAATTTCATCCCATGTCTGCTGCTACCATGGGGAGGGAAGCCCAAACTCACTCCCCCACCATCCCTCCAGGTGGCAATTCAGCACGTGCTGTTTCACCACTAGACTGGGCGCAACTAAACCTTTGTTCCTTGCTGCATTAGTCTTCTCTATCTGAGATTCAGGACCAGGCAGATTAATGGGGATAAGCCAGAGATCTTTCTACTTTGGGCGATGTGAGGTGGGGCAATCAGACAAGGCACCAACGTTATACAGGGGTAAATTCCTATTTTTTTTATATCAAACAAACACACTCTGAACTCAGAGCAAATATCCCCCAAGCAGCAAAGCAAGGCCCCTCCATTGGAGATGCCAGGACAGTAGGACATCAGCAGTCCATTTCTGTGGGACTTTGCTACAGGAAAGCAGAAACAAAGTTAAGAGGTGGTACATGTGTTGGGTCCCAGACCCTGTTTGCAAAGAAGACTCCTGGATGGCAGATCTACACACACGTTGCTTTTGGAAGGTCTGATGTCCTAGGTCTGAGGAGTCTGATGGCAGAACTGTGTCTAAAACCGATGGACTTTCTAAACCAGCCCCTTCGTTCTGCAAACTGGTACTAGATGGAGCTGGAATTGGGCTCTGTGCTACTTTTCCACGTTAAGTATCAAAGACCAGAACTGGCTGCACTTTGACTCCAGCATGAAGATGGGCTTTTGGGACAGGACCTTTGGACCTTTTTGCTCTTCAGGCCTGGCTAACATACTGAGGAAGGCTTTACTGGGGGTGTGCCAGCAACAGAGCCCCACACCACCCACAGCTGCACTTCAGCAACTGCATAGCATCCATCACCTGATTTAATAGGCAGCATCAGCACGTGAGAGGAAAAGAGAAACTACAAGGAGTAGCTGCAATTTCCCTGGGACTCCGCAGCTGCCCAGGTGGCTCTGAAAGCCTTTGGGTGCGACACCTTCCCAGAGGCTGAAGGTAAGACAACTTCCCCACTCTGCAATGAGCAAGTGTTAAGGCAGGTGTCATAGGAGCTAACTCAGCCCCGGGGTCCCACAACACCGAAGTCAGGGGCGTTGCACCGAGACTGACCTTGGTCCCTAAACATAGGTGCGCCGCTGAAGCGTGTAACGCCAGCGAGAGGGACGGAGATTGCTTAGCATGGCCCAAGGGGGTATAATAGCTCGGAGTAATGGGAGCAGATCGAGCAAAGGGAAATTAAGTGCATTGAACTGTGGGATAATGTCCTGAGGGGAGGGGTGGGACATTTAAAACAGAGATAATTACCCCTCCTGCTAGCTACACAACCTATCAGCTCCCTCTTTGGCACAGCTGAATAAGCTACTAGACTAAGAGTTTCCAAGTTCAAGTCCTGGGGAAGGTAACCTGCACAGTATGAGTTGAGTCTCAGCACTGGGGACTGTACCCATGTCTGGGACAGAGAGCAAGCGTTCTTTCCTTGCTGCTGAGACACCTTTGCTTGGCTTTGACTGCATGTCAGCGCAGAAGGGGGATCTTTACCCTAGTGAGCTGGGATGTGTGGGAATGGATGACAGAGTGTCAGTGCAAAGTAGTATCTGTCCCTGCGGCTCACGGGTATTATCTTTGTTCCAGTGACTCACTCAGACTCTCCTCTGAAGAATTCACTTCACACTGCTCCTAGCACAGAAGAAAAGAGGCTTGAATTCCAAGGGTTCAGCAAGGGGGAGCGGATGTCAGAATTCAAAGCCACCGTGGGCCTCATCTGCAGTCCTGAGGAAAACACCCAGACCAGGTAATTAGTGCCCAGCCTCCTAAAGGGTCTGATGCCAAGTGCCCCCTGAAGGGTGCTCGGTGCCATTGCATGCACCACCCAGAGGAGTTGATTCCTGATAGGGGGAGTGGGCATCACAGCCTTGTCTTCTGCTTATGACATTCAGGCCACCAAGCAGCCATCGGGGTCTGACCCAGGCCACCAGGGGTATGTCTACACAGAAAAGAAAAACCCACGGCTGGCCGGAGCTAGTCAACTGGGGCTGCGGGGCTGTGTAGATGTCCAGACTGGGGTTAGGGTGACCAGATGTCCCGATTTTATAGGGACAGTCCCGATATTTGGAGCTTTTTTTTAATATGGGCTCCTATTACTCCCCACCCCCGTCCCGATTTTTCACACCTGCTGTCTGGTCACCCTAACTGGGGTTGAAGCCCGAGCTCTGGGACACTCCCAGCCTGCAGGGTCCTACAGCCCGGGCTCCACCCTGGTGGCCTAGCCCTGAAAGTAGTCCCTCCCCCCGCCCTCCAGCCCCTGCTCCATCCTGCACCCTCCACTTAATCCTGCTTGTTGTTGCTTTTAGGGATCGCTGCTACTGTTGCTGAGACTCTTTCCATGTGGCTGGGAGCCGCTGTTTCCAGTGGGAAGAACGGGAGAGCTCAGAGCTCCCAGAAGAGCCTTATGCCAGAGAAAGAGGTGATGGGATGAAAGAGCGGCTTTAAAGACACAGCGATGAAGAGACGAAGAGGGAGATGGTCAAAGCTGGGCCAAGCTGAATAGAGCAAGCTCTGGATGGAAGGAAAGGCAAAAGTGGGCACGACGGAACAAGCTGGTCCTTGGACTTTGGGGACAGCAGGGACGCTGGAGTTGTGCTGTAACTGAGCAATACTCCTTGCTGATTTAGGCGTAGCTGCACCCAGGAATTGGGAGGCTGATGGGGGCTGGAGGAAAGACTCAATCCTTGGTTGCAAACTAAAATCCTGCTCTGATTCAATTTGCCGAAAGTAACAGATCCAAGCGGGCCGCGAACCCTCCTAGTTGTTAACGTTTTAACTCATTGGACCTGACTGCCGGTAGTTTCATTTCATGCAGGTAGCCGTGGTCAAACCTCAATAGCTTTGGAGGTTCAGAAAAGCGTCCTGGAAGCCAGATGCTTGTCTGAACAACGTGAGTCTGCACAACTGGGCCAGTCAGCTCACAAGAACAGACCCTCTTGTGAGATAATAGGCACTTCCTGCTTCTGGATGGGCCAGAATTACCGCAAGAACTGGGCTTCTTGTGCTACTTTGGTGCTTTTCTTTCCGCCCAGAACCAGGAAGTGTAATGGTGTGTGAAAAACAATCGTGTGAGTGAAAATTGACCCAACTTTTTTGAACTTCAAGAAAGTTTTGGTTCATGTGTTGGCTGAAGGGGCGGGTCGGTTCTTATTTCTTCCAAATCCACCCGTCCCGTGTGTGTGTGTGTGTGTGTGTGTGTGCGCGCTGAGCAACCAAATCAATCCCAATAACCAAATTCTGCAGCATTTTGTTACATTTTGACTGAACTGACGATATCTGATGCATACTCCAATGATCAGTCAGCAAAAATGCCGGGGGACCATATTATGTAGATGCCACAGGAAGCTGGGGGCTAGTTAGACCCCCGGGGTAAAAATCCTTTCTGTTTTGCAGTGCTCAGTACGAAGGCTTTTTCAGGGACCCCCAATATCCACTGGCATTGTCTTTTGGCATTTTCTTTTCCTGAACATTTATTCTCACTTTGTTAAATACATGAAGCCAACCGAGCCATGGCACCTTTGGGCTCTGGGATATTTTTCACCTGACCTTTTGGAGTATGCAGAATTGGATCTCTGGTACTGGTTTTATTTCACTGGTTGCTCCTAGCAGATTGGAGCTTTACTTGTAGCACCCTGGTTTATATCATCAGCTCTTCTTGAAAGGACTGATAGTATTTCTGTCCCAGGGCAGACTGACGTGTGTGAGTTGGTGTGTGTTGTGTCTGTGGAACCTAAACAGAATTCTACTACTGTATCATTTTCTTAGGCAATTTTACATTTTAACTCTGACAAAGCTGCTACATAGGTTTATTTTTACTATAGAACTTATTAATTCATACGGTATTGTATAAAAGGTGACTGTATGGAGCCATTACAGGCCACTGTATTCACTGTATTAGGTTGGAAGCCAAAGGTCTTTGCACGGTGAAATAACCTGACCTAATTCTGACTGTATCTGCTCGTTTATTCCTCATGTGTCACCTTGGAGTTACTGACTCGCCCAAACGGTGTCAGTTGCTAGAATCTGTCAGTAGAACAACACCCCATTCTGTTTGCCATTGTAGCAAAGTCTGTTCTTAGAAAAGAGCCTTTTGTAGATTTATTTAATAAAACGCTGAAACATCTGCTTACACTATTCCGCTTCTTGCTCTCTGTTCTTTACCTGCCTCGTTCCCTGCAGAGCTAGGCACACACCAGCCTGAGAAAAGTTGCATTTGCTCACCCGGAAGAAATTATTTAGCCCCCTAAAATCCCGCCGTCACGTCTGCAGGAACAAAATGCTATTTTAAAGTACATATTTCCCTTTAACCCTGCGGATCCTGGATCCATCCTGGATGCAGTAGGCGATCTACTTAACTAAAAGGGGTGGGGAGGGGGAGAGCAGGTCTTTGTTATGATCAAATTGTGCTCTGCATGGGTCTGAGGTGCAGGACAAAGATGGCTTTAAGTCACTGTTAGAGGGTGGCCTGGCCCTTTAAGAGGGAACAGATCCTGTCAATTTGTGCCTCATTAACAGCCTCTCTATAAAGAGCTGGAGGAAGAGGGGTGCAGGAGAGTGAAGGTGCAGAGAGTTGAAAGCTCCTGCAGGCTGCAGGGAGAGGAAGTTTGCAGAAAAGCCTTGGACTTCAGGACCCAAATGACTCCAGCCAGGCAGGGCTGGGAGTGGCCTACCGAAAGCAAGGGAAGCCTCAGTGGGAAGGCCTGGATTGACTCGGGGGAAAAGTGGTCTTGGAGCCTCTCTGGGGAGAAGCCCCAGGACCGAGTGTTGTGAATTTTATATAACTAAATTAGACCCCAAAGAGGGATGTTTCTAAGGACTCTGGATTGGCGGAGTCAATTGAAGGGGTGCTGGGAGAAAGGGAAACTGAGGCAGAGTGCTGCAGCGCCATCTAGGGTGGGGAGGCATATGTCTGGTTACAGTCACCTTTGTGCTTCCCCAATTCTGGGTCCAATCAAAGGCAAGTTACAGCAGCCTCCGAGCTGCTGTAACTACGCTCAACTGCCCAGCGGGGATCAGCAGCTTAGAATAGCCAGAGCACGCAAGCCACGCCCACCACATGCCCTATGTCAGGAGCAGCGAGGAGGAGAAGTGGAAAGCCATCATGCTGGCCCTTTCCAGCTGGGAAATCTCTCACCACCATGGATATTTTCCATTGACTGGGTCCACGGCTTTAGCTCTCCAGGGCAGTGTAAAGGGACCATACCATGGCAGAGAATCTAGCCCAGTAGGTGAAGTGAACTTAGGGCTGTTGAAATGTGCTGGACTGACCGAGTTGGAGATCATTCTTTCTCTATAGCACGGCACAAGATTCTGCACTGCTCTTGCACTTCAAACCTGACCTAGAGGGTGAGGGTTAGTTCAGCCTCCGTGCCTAAGGGCTAGTCTACACTGGAAACATTAAAGTGCTGCCACAGCAGGGCTTTAACGTGGCTTGTGTGGTCGCGGCAGAGTGCTGGGAGAGAGCTCTCCCAGTGCTCTAAAAAACCCCACCTCCACGAGGGGAATAGCTCCCAGCGCTGGTGCACTGGCTACACTAGCACGTCACAGCGCTGAAACTTGCTGTGCTCAAGTTGCTCTCTGTTCTTTACCTGCCTCATTCCCTGCAGAGCTATGTACATGCCAGCCTGAGAAAAGTTGCATTTGCTCACCCGTAAGAAATTATTTAATCCCCTAAAATCCCGCCGTCACGTCTGCAGGAACAAAATGCTATTTTAAAGTACATATTTCCCTTTAACCCTGCGGATCCTGGATCCATCCTGGATGCTGGTGTTTTTTCACACCCCCGAGCGAGAAAGTTGCAGCGCTGTAAAGTGCCAGTGTAGACAAGCCCTATCTAACCCACACACCTTCTGGGTGTGGTGTTCTGTCCCATCTAGTGGCACTGAGATCACTTAAAGAGAGAGCTACAATGAGTCTGCTCTACAACCTTAGCTACCAGCCGGTTGGCTTTTAGCTCATGCTGTAGAGGCTCATGCCCTAAGCTCCAGACGTCCCCGGTTCGATTCTGCCCGCCGCCGACCGGGGTCTGTTGATGTTACACCTACTCAGTCCTTGTCTGTCTGCCTTGGCTGCCATACAGGAAGCTCACCTTAGCGATAACTGCATTGGTTTGGGAGGACACTGAACTGGACTGAATCACTCATCCATTTCACAGTCATCAGACGATACCCATTTATGATCATTACTGAACCAGTCTAGATCAGTGAAAGCTGGGCATCCGATTCTCAGCACCACCGGGCAGAAATAGATGTCATGTTTTGGTTACAGGGGGACCATTAGCTCTAGGACTTTTAGCAATAGGAACTCAGTCAGTAAATCCAACCATAAAATTGCTTTGGAACATGGTGTAATATAGCACCCAATGTAATGATGCTCTTGAGTGGGCCATCTGCAAGGAATGAACCCTGGACCGCTGTAATTAACAGCACGAGGGTTCACAAGTGTTCACGAGTGTTCCCAGTCTGAGCGAAAGGAGCAGCCCTGTTAAGCAAGAGACAGCAACCAACTCATCCAGTAGTGGGGGACAAAGCGACGCGAGTGGAGGTTAAAATAAAATATTTTTAAAAATCTATTCCCCATAAAGTTCAATAAATAATAGCTCCTGGAGAGAAAATATATGGTACGGGGAGGAGCGGTGTTTTCTGATCTGAACTGAAAAAGACCTGGGGTGTCAGTGAGATGAAGATATAAGAAGGGCTGGGCTAGGTGGCAGAAGCGACCGAGGAGAAGGTTCTTGCATCACTGGTGACTGGCTCATGTAACGGGATGGAGAGAGGGCAGACGCTAGCTCAACGAAGATGGGAAGAGATGGATTTTGCTGTCGAGGTTGCCTGGAGCACAGAGGTCTTTATAGATTAGCAAGGTTTTCAATTTCGTGTCAGTCCCGTCTGGATTTTAATCCAACTGCAGCCAAATAATTGTGGTTTACCTATTTTCTGCTGGGGCAGCCCACAGGTCCCCGGGGAGCCACGGGGCTTAAACCTCCATTTAGTGAAGAAATGCCTTATTACAGCTCCAAGCTCAGCCATTAAGGAGTCTCCAGGGATGTTCACAAGCTGGGAATGGATTAAGTCCAATCAGCATAGAACCAACCTGAACCCCTTGACCAAACTAAGGCAGGCCCCTTCCTGAAGTTTCTTGGGGCCTGATCCAAAGCCCATTGGAGTCAATGGGAATCTTTCAACTGACCGCAATGGTGCTTTGGATCAGGCCGTTAGAGAGCAGAAAACAAGCATTATTTCAGATTTGTTTAAAGACTGTTTTGCATCTCTGGGTTTTGACTGGCCAGGACACCGTAGAGAACACAATGGAAAGGACCTTTCCAATCTGGGTGTTCCTATTGGAAGATTTTTGCATGGTATTTTTTTAAATCTCTGTGTCATTGGGTTTTTTTTGTTTGTTAGTTTGCTTTGTTTGTTTTTTAAACAAAGAAATTGGACTGGTCAATCTTGTCAATCATACCGATTGACTCTTGTGAAAGTCAGGCATTGGTGCACACAGAAAGTAACTGCTCCCTGGATCCATTATACTGTGGTATGTCAATGAGTAATTAGGAAGGCAATGAAACCTACATTACTGACACAACAGGCTATAACAGCTCCACTTACCATGTCAATATGATGCTGCCATAACTACTGCTTTAATAGCCTGCTAGCTGCTATGATCACTGGAGATGATATTGTCCCACGTCCATTCCAGGGGATGCTACAGGCAGGCACAGAGTGTGTATGCTGCGTACTCTGACAAAGCAAAATGTCATGGCCCCTGTGGGGGTAGAACTCAGATTCTCTTTTGCTGAAAAGAGGCTTCCTACCCTCTGAGCTAAAAGCACTCCTTCAGTGCTGAGCAGTAGAGAGCCTCTGACACATAGTTGAACAGTTCCGATTCCACTCAGTAGACAGCGGTGGAGTGAGGCTACCAGTTTAAACAGCATGCCAAAGTTAAAATAGTGGCCTTAACTCTGACCCTGCCTTGCATTGTGATACCAGCCCAAATTCAGCGGGCATCTAGAGGCAGTATATGTTGGTGTGACTTCTATCCTCTTCAACCTGTAAGTCACTGTGATAGGGTATGCCAGGCTTTCTCTGACCCCTGACATCCCTACCTGAAGGGAGAGTGTCAGCTGGAAAAGAGAGGCAGTGAGTTTAGACCACTGAGCGCTGCCTAGAGAAGTCACTCAGGGTCTGGTACTGTCAGAACCAACAAGGCTTGGTCCTCCAGTGGCTAGAGGGGCTGGCAGGAAGCAGTAGCCAATCAGGGCCCACCAGATGAGATAAGACGCCTCGTCTGCCCCTCCATAGGGAGAGTGCTGGGTGACACTAGGGCAGGAGAGGAGCTCTCAGGTCCTAACCCAAAACACCCAGCCCTGGGGCAGGGCCTCACAACATGACTGAGCCTTCAGTTTAAACATGCAACAAACTCTCTATTTCTATAGTAAAGTTTGAAAGCCCAGGTGGCTGGTTTTGTGTTGGCTTTTATGACAGGACGAGCAAGGAGTTCCCCACACGAGATGGCTTTGACAGCCACTAATAACATGGGATTAATGGCTCGCCCTCCTCGGAGATACTGTGCTCATTTCTGGTCACCCCATCCCATAGCAGAAATAGAGGGGGTGCAGAGAGGGGTGGGTAGAAACCTGGAGAGGCTTCTCTATGAGGAGAGGCTGCTGACCGGCTCGGGATTGGTTAGTTTAGAGAGGAGATGGATAAGGGGAGGGGTACGATACGAAATAACAACGGGGAGAGGGAAGATTTGTATTTTCTCACCCCCCCGGCATGGTGGGATTCCAAATATCTTCCAACTTTTCCAAAGCTCTCAGCAAACAGGCACCCAATTCAGTCACACTGACTGTGCCTCACAACTTTTGTGGTGCCACGGAGCTCCTTGTTAACCCCTGGCCCTCCCTGCACGGTCTTTTGAGGGGGAAGGCTGCTAGACTTCTTCAGTTGAGCATAATGCATCCATGCGCTGCAGACAACAGACAAATGCTCTTCAGTATAAGTCATACACGCTGCTGGGGAGCTGGGACTAGAACCATGGTCCTCCAGAGCCAAAAACTACACAGGCAGTAACATGAGCAGAGGAGACCTCCTAGGGCTACTACTGATGTAGGTCCCTTAGCCTCCCCATGGGCCCAGCCACTAGAGGGCAACATCTCTCCTCCCTACACACCCAGAGCAGCTCCTGTTAAAATCCTCTCTCATAAATCCCCCCAGAGCTCTATTAGAGACTGAATCAGGCTAAAAACTGCTGTCTAGACATCCGAGCTCAGGCTGGAGCCCGAGCTCTGGGACCTCCTGGGACCCTCCACCTTTGCAAGATGGCCTGGGATGGCTGGGCACAAAGGGAGCCAAAGGCAACACTAAAGTGAGTTTCCAGGATGGCATGAGCTGCTCCTACCTCTCTCTCTGCCCACGGACTCCACCCTCCTGAGCTATCTCATCTCCACAACAGAGGCAGGAATCCTGGGGTGATTTCATCCCCCTCCACACAGCTTCCTGGTTCCCGCAGCACCCCCTGCTCGCAGCACTCTGTCAGCTCCATGCCATCCTGGGCTGGCATCTTCCCCAGGGCGGCGGTACCCAGCACCCTCCACCAGTGACATCCTCCTATCTGGCACCCACACCCTGCATGACAGCATCCCCGTTATCCACTGCCCAGCACAATCACAGCCAGCTCCCCCGTCCACCTGGTAGCACCCAGCAGCCACCCCGCTACCTCCCCGCGCTCTCAAGTCCCACACCCCCTGCCCTTCATTAGCATTTCCTCAGATTCGTCCGTTACCAGACTCTATTTCAGCGGATCACATCTAGGGCCTGGGGAGTTAAAACATCCCTCGAATTAACCCTGGCAAACTTTGAATTGAAAAATAACTATTCCGTTGCCTCCACCTGAGAGCTGCATTCTGGCGCCGCGCGCAGCTCTGGGACGCAGCAGCCCGCACCCACCAAACAGCCGCCCTCTCGTGGGATGCGGGGACACCTTGTGTGAGCTTGTCGAGAAATAGCAAATAATCCAAGCAATAAAAACCCAACAACGGTTGTTTCCAACACACAACCAGTCATCGCTTGGGAGAGAGCGTCTTGGCTTTTGGAAGGAGCTTTGTGCAACAGGTGTCGGAGGAATTGGGTATGTTGCATGGAGTGGGACACCCCTTGTTGGTGTCTCTTGGGAAGAAGAGGTGTAACATTGTAGGGTGCTGTGTTGTATGTAAGAACTGAGGGTGAGAAGGGATGGGGCACTGGGCTGGAACCCAGGAGAATTGGGTTCCATTCATAGTTATCTAGGGTGCTGATGTCAGGCCATCCTATCTGAACACCTCAAACCTTTACAGCTCTGAGCCTCACAAAACGCATTAGCCTCACATTACAAATGGGAAATTCCCCACATGTTCCAGTTGGGAAACTGAGGCATAGAGCAACTGGATTATTTGCCCAAGGTCACATGGTCAGTGGGAAGTTGTGGGGCACAGTAGGGAACATAACCTTTGTTTCCCAAGCCCCAGGCCTGCTCCCTTGCCATGCTCTGCCCCCCATTTCCCTTATGATCTTGTGCAAGTCATTTAATCTACGTTGTGTCTCTGTTAATCATCAGTATGAGGGAGCTAATACTTCCCTACCACCCAGGAGTGTTGTGAGGATAAGGTCTGCTCATGTTTGTGAGGCACTCAGATAATGTGACAGTTACAATGAGTGTGACGGGTTCGGTCACAGAGACCCCCTTGGGACTGTCACCTGATGTGCTGAATTTACCTCTTAGCCCATTTTCCCTGCCAGCCTGGGACCCCAGAGCCCTGCCTTGTTGAGCCAGACACACTAGCCTGCTGCAATACAGACTCAGGTCTGGTCCATGCCCCCAAAGATGCAGACCTTAACCAAAAACTGCTCATCAGGTCACCTATCTCCAGCACCCAGACACCCAGTTCCCAATGGGATCCAAACCCCGAATAAATCCGGTTTACTCTGTATAAAGCTTATACAGGGTAAACTCATAAATTGTCCGCCCTCTATAACACTGATAGAGAGATATGCACAGCTGTTTGCATCCCCCCCCCCCGCCCCAGTATTAATCACTTACTCTGGGTTTATCAATAAACAAAAGTGATTTTATTAAGTATAAAAAGTAGGATTTAAGTGGTTCCAAGTAATAACAGACAGAACAAAATAGGTCACCAAGCAAAATAAAGCAAAAACACACAAGTCTAACCCTAATACATTAAGAAACTAATTACAGGTAAAATCTCACCCTCAGAGATGTTCCAATAAGTTTCTTTCACAGACTAGACTCCTTCCTAGTCTGGGCCCAATCCTTTCCCCTGGTACAGTCCTTGTCAGTTCCAGCAGACATCTTAGATGGAAACTAGGGGTTTTCTCATGACTGGACGCTCCTTTGTTCTTTTCCACCCCCTTTTATATATTTGGCACAAGGTGGGGATCTTTTGTCTCTCTGGGTTCCCACCCCTCCTTCTAAATGGAAAAGCACCAGGTTTAAAATGGATTCCAGTATCATGTGACATGGTCACGTGTCACTGTAAGACTTCATTACCCACTGGCTGGCACACAGGTACAAAGGAAGGCTTGCAAGTAAACAGAGCCATTTACAACCCATTGTCCTAGTCAATGGGAGCCATCAAGATTCTAAACCACCATTAATGGCCCACACTTTGCATAATTACAATAGGACCTCAGAGTTATACTTCATATTCCTACTTTCAGATACAAGAATGATCCATTCATACAAATAGGATGAATATATTCAGTAGATTATAAGGTTTGTAATGATACCTTACAAGAGACCTTTTGCATGAAGCATATCCCAGTTACATCATATTCACGTTTATAAGCATATTTCCATAAAACATTAAGGAGCGCAATGTCACAATGGGGTCTATACAGAGAGTTACCGTGGTACCCACAGGAGCCCTTTGCTTGCATGACTGTCTATGCTCTATTCAGTGCCTGCTCCTATCGCTTCTGGAGGGGACCCAAACCAGCCACACTGTGGCCTGTCAATTCCCAGTAACACAGGACCTTTATACCCCACACAAACTATACACACGGAGCCCCACTGAAATGCAGCCACCTCTGGAGTGGAGGGTCACAACCAACTAGTACATGGCAATCAGTGGGAAAGGTTGGAAGGGGCTTAATGATGCTCTTTTGAAATGTGCTGTGGGATCTTTTGTATCCATGGAGCCGCAGGTTAGAGGTAAGGTGCAATTTAAAGGGCTTGGTCATAACGATGCCCATGCCTCAGCGTTAATGCACTAAGTCTGCCTTGGCGGGATGAGTCATCAGGGCAGGGATTTGAACGCGTGTGGTGTTGAGTTCAGTTCGTTACCTGGTCATTTTAGAAGGAGGAAGGAAAGAAAGCTTGTGGCCTGATCCAAAGCCCAGTGACTTAATGGGGCAGCCCCTCAGTGAACGTAAGCCAGAGGCTGCTGGAGGCAAAGGAAGATACATGGGGTGGGGGCAGACCAGGAAGCCACAAGAGGATGCCGGAGACAACGGGCATGTCTATACTGCAGACTAAGTCCAGGCTCTGACTCAGGTTTGAGCCCACGGCCCTCCTTCCGTCCACACACAAATCAGTCTGAGTCAGGACAGCAAGCACTCCGGACCCGCATACTATGACCAGGGCCGGCACCAGGCACCCAAGCTGGTGCTTGGGGCGGCACCTGGAGGGGGGCGGCGGCGCGGCGCTCCGGCCGCCGGGGACAGCGGGGCCACAGCAGGGCTCGCAGCTCTCCCCCCGGCGCTCTGGCCGCCCTCCCCCCCGGCGCCCGGCCCCCGGCGGTCTGGCCGCCGGGGGGGGGGGGGGGGGCGGCGAAAAAGCCAGAGCCGGCCCTGACTATGACCCTGCTCGCAGGGTGGAGCAGAGCCCAAGGACCACTGAGACTCGGGTCCAAGCCTGTCATTTGTGGACGCAGCTCAAGCCACAGACGCGAGTCAGAAGGGCTATGCAGTGTAGTATGGACACGTCACTTAGGTCATGAGACCAGGTCCAGCAATTGTAAAGCCAGGTTTACAATACAGTGTGGATGTACCCAATAAGAACCAAGAGCTTAGGTAGATATACGGGGCTGTAGGGGAAGCAGGAGGGAATTTGTGCGAGGACAGAGCTGGAGAGTGTTGTCTAAAGGCCAGGTAATGGCTCTGCCTTGCACCAGGGCACAAAGTGGGGGGAGGGGGCGGTCACAACTGCAATTTCCTAAGTGTGGCTGCAGCTTCCTGCTAGTGCGCCTCTGTGCACGGGATGGGGAGCAGTTAGCTGTGCCCCGGCCCCCATCCTGCACCGGCCAGCAGAGCTGGCTGGACATGCAGGGGAAAGGGTCCCGGTGGGGTAAAGTGCCAACATGGGAGCCTGGGCTCTTCCCAGCATCTTTCCCATTGTCCTGCGCACCCAGGTATGCCTCCTCCTAGGCCTTCTCATCCCCACCCAGGTCCATGTCACCCCGGCCAACTGCCTCTCCTCCCTCTGACCCACCCAGCCCCACCCTTCCCAGGTACCTTCCTTCTTACCCAGCCCCACATTTAACCTTCTTCACAGCCAAGCCTCTTTGCTCCCCTCACCATCCCTGTCTTCTGGGGGGGGCAGTGACCCTTGTTCCTCCTCTCCATCCTCCCGGCCTGTTGGGGGAGGGATCAGAGGGGTCCTTCCCTCACCAGCCCTCTGCGAGGCGGTGCCCCCCATGAGAACCACAGAGTAGGGCGTCTGAGGCCTGTAGCTCAGTGCGATGGCTGGAGCAGGCTTTGCTGTGGGGAGTGGAGGACAATACTGAATGTTCTGGGGGTGGGGAAGGGGTGGCCTTTACCTATCAACCCTCTGAAAGGCCCAGTGAGACTATGTGGCATTTCCCCCCCTTTCTCCTCCTTCCCTTCCTGCCCCCATCAGAGGGAAAAGAATGAAGGCCCCTGCTGGAAGTCAAGGGTGACCGGTGGGGTGGGAGGGCTGGCGGGTGAGGGGCAGAGACATGGGCAGAGGGAGGGAGAGCTGGTTTGATGTGGGGGCCAGGAGAGAGAACCACCAGGAAGAGGCACCTTATGGATTTTGTTTCCCCCATCCTTCCACCCCTTACCCTGATCTGGATGCGGAAATGGCTGCCTCAGGACTTTGGATCTAAATCATGAGCGGGCCGTGCAGATCCAGTGCAGCAACTCCCACTCCCACACAGCCCCTCTCACGGGGGAGTTTGGATTCTCAGGTCTGACTCATTTTCAAGGATGAACTGTCAACCTAGAGATGGAACAATCCCATGCCCCCTTCCCACGCACCATCCAATTTACACTGGAAATGAAAGCAAACCAGCCACTGCAGTGTGGTATGAGGAGACCATCTTTGCCTGTTTACGCGGAAGAGCCCTCCAGAACCACCCACGGGCTGTGCAGTCAGCACATAAGCTGGATTCCCCCACGCAATTCTGTTCAGCAAAAGCAATCAGGCATCTCTGTCTCCCCACCCACTCGCCCCCCTCTCCCATCATCCCAGCGAGGACGGGCCGCTTGCCTGCGCTGTACCTGTTTGGTGGAATAAAGCCGGGCCCTCTGTCTCCAGAGCTGGCGATCCAGCACGTCTTTCGCTGGCACGCAATTGACTTAGGGAAACAAAAACAACACCCTGCGGCGAGAGGCTTTACTGCACATTCATAGCCCGTTTCTATGACACCGGGGTTCTACCTCTCAGAAGGTGTTCGGTGTCAATCATGATTTCGCTGCTGGCGAAAACGGTCCAAGTCTCTATGGAAACGAGACGTAGGTTATTACGGCGCCTGTTGGGCTGCTGTCTGCAGAGATTCCCTTCCTGAACATTCACATTCGTATACGAAATTAATATTGCCTTTGCTATAAAAAGGGCATTAGATTCTCCCTGGATCTGGGCAACGCTCCCTCCTCCCCTCACATCTCAAAAAAGAAACAATGCTCTGAGCCTTAGTTTCACTTATCCACCTCCTTTTGGTAGTTATTAAACATGGTTTAATGATTGATGCAAGATGGAAATGCAGCTGATGGCTTTCCCGTGGTACAGACATTATAGGAATAAAAGGGATTTGCAACTGCTACGCAACCGGGCCAACCCTTGCAAAGAAGACTAGTGGTTTAGAGCGCGTCCATTTCCGGGCTGTCCAGCTTGAAAGGGGTGAAGGCCCTTTAAAGACCTCTCAGGTTGGAGGCACCCAATATGACTAGAGGCTTTTGAAAATCTTCCCCTACAACTTTGATTTTGTCAGTGGGGTCCGGCGAGGAAGCAAAGTTATTCTGTGGGTGGGTTGCTTCTGTGGCTCCGGGCCAAGGTGAGGTGCTGAGCCAGAAGTCACTCATCTCTGGGCACCACCCTTCATGGCGACTGGCTCACGGAAGCTAGTTAGCATATAGCCAAATAACAAGCAGAGGGAGGGAGAAATTCAAATGCACTGTCTATGCGAGGAAGAAAATTTGAATCTGACATTTGAAGTGGAGCTGGGGAGTCTACGGGCTTGAAAGATACCAAGAGGTTGTTGCAGGTGCAGAGGAGAAGGCTCTCTCGCTCCGGCGCTGATGAGTGTCTGGGAAGTGGGGAGAGAGGAGGACAGTCCCAGATGAGGGACAGGAGTTTGGGGAGAGAACGGGGATATAGACGAAACCTAAGTGGTAGGAAAGACAAGTGCGTGGAGGGTTTGCCAGACATGGAGGGCAGATTGAAACAAAGAAGACTGTGTACTGAGTGGGGGTGGGGGTGATATGGATTTCTGAAGGCTCTGTATTTGTTTTACAAAGATGCCTGATGTTTTCTCCCCTGTCTCAAAGCTTCTCTCACTACCAAAGGTTGATCACAAGTAGAGTCCTGAGCAGGGCCGCCGAGAGTGGGTTCGGGCCCCGGTGAAATTTTTTTTCCGGGCCTCCCAGCAAGGGCGGGCCGACGAGAGGGCGGGGGAAGCCGGGGAAGCTGGGCCCCCGGGTCCCCTTCCGGAATTTTTTCAGGCCCCCCAGCAAGGGCAGATCGGCTAAACAGGGCCAACGAGAGGGGGGAGAAGCTGGGCCCCGGGCCCCATTCCGGACCGCCGGGCCCCGGTAATTTGTACTGGCTTCCCCCCCTCTCGTCGGCCCTGGTCCTGAGATATCAAGCAACCCACTAACTACCTCACCCCACTACTCTACTGTAATGAGCTGGCAGCAGTGCTCATTCACACTAGCCCTCTGCTGGATCTGGAATCATGGTCGGTATACTGTGTGTCATATGGCCAATACTGCCACCAGCTAGAGGAGATTTTCCAGGAGCTCAGCTTAGTAGCCTGTGCTATTAGAACAAGAGGGTCTGAGCTCTGTCCCTGCAAACCCCTCTGCCATGCTAACCAGCATCCTTCTGGGCAGTGTCAAGCACAGAGACCAAACTGCTCACTGGCTAGAGCTGGTCTTACTAGGGTGAAGGTCAGGGTGGAGGCTCATCGGTGGGGCAGCCTATGGGAAGCTTGCATTGCTGCTGCCCAGGCTGCACCTGTTCATAGAATCATAGACTCACAGAATATCAGGGTTGGAAGGGACCTCAGGAGGTCATCTAGTCCCACCCCCTGCTCAAAGCAGGACCAATTCCCAACTAAATCATCCGTGCATACGTCAAGGACTTTGATCTCCGGGGCTGTCAGCGGGAGCCCTTACTCCAGCTCCAAAGCAGATTTCTCATTCGCTGGCGTTTGAATGAGGAAATTGCATGCCAGCTGGATGGTTTCTAGTAGAGGTGAGCTTGAGGATTCACTGAAAAGCAACTCTGACCCCTAAGGCGCTGAGAGCAAAATGCAGGGCAGCTAATTCCTCAACCAGGGCACCACAGGGAGCGAAAGGCACCTGAATGGGATGGGGAGTTAATCAGATCCAAGTGCCTCCATAGCTTCTGTTGCTAGGGAGACTGCTTCCTTGGTATCGCAAGATGAGAATGTCTATACTTTTGACTTCTCAGGAATTAGGTTCTCAGGCCACATAAGAAAGGAAGAGAGAGAAAATAAACCCGAGATCTAAGATTTTTTTAAAAAATCTTTCCCATAACCAACAAAAACAGGCCCCAGTTTATTTTTAAGGCTAGAACGCTGAATCTTTAACCCCTAAAAAGCCAATTTGCCGTCTGATGGAGACATGGGGAGCGGGAAAAGAATTGCTTCCCAGTGTCCTATTAGCACTGGTCTAATACCAACATGTGATACAGCTATCGCCGTGATACTCAGACCTCAGTGGCTCAGGAGCCAAATTAGAGATCAGCATTACCCCAAAGAGCCACAGTCGTGGGAATTCATTGTTTCATTTTCTCTAGAACTATAGATTCATATTTAAACAGTACAACAGGGGAGATATTTAGTATCTATATATATATAATTCTCACAGCAAAATGACTGACCAAGTATTAATATTTTATCAACTACGATTGGTTAATAACATAGTAAAAGCATCCTGAGTGGTTAATAACTTCGATCGGTTAATAATGAAATCACACCCTGTTTTAATATCGTGTGCTGCAAAGAGCCGCCGGCGACATACTAACGAGCCACTGGCGGCTCGCGCCTCAGTCTGAGTATCACTGATCCAGGGTAGAACGGCAGAGTGACAACCACCTCGGGAATGGAGGTTGTTCCTAACGCTGAACAAAACATTTTGGGTTCTTTGGTTGTTCTTTCAAAAGTTTACAACTCTGCCTTGACTTAATACAGCTCTGAAACTTTACCCTGCAGAAGAAAAATGCCTCTTAGTTTAAATGAAACAACCACCGAAACAGTTTCCTTCGCTTGTCAAATCTTTTTTTTTAAACTTTCCCTTTTTGTAGTAGTTTACATTTAACACAGCACTGTATTGTATTTGCAGGGTTTTTTTTGTTTTTTTGTCTCTGCTGTTGCCTGATTGCATACTTCCAGTTCCAAATGAGGTATGTGGTTGATCGGTCAGTTCCTAACTCTGGTGTTTGTAACTCTGAGATTAGCCTGGGATTAGAGTCCTCTGTCTAGCTGTCGAATGGGTATGTCACAGGCAGTGGGATGCAAGCTTCATCTACTGACCTGCCAATGGGCCTCAACCCTGACCTCCAGCGACACGCTCCAGGGATGAAAAGGGAAACAGTTCCAGGCACGTTAAGCTTCCGATCCAAAGCCCATTGATGTCATTGGAAAGACTCTGACTGAGTTCAGAAGGCTCTGGGTCAGGACTCTCATCCTTGGCTTTTCTGCTGAGGCTGCCTGCAAAATTGGCAGCTCTGACCCTCGGTGGCTTTGTGATGCGCACACCCGCGTCTAAAAGAGGACTGGCGCCAAGCCAGCCCATTCACGTAGACCTCCGCTGGGTCCCTGCCAGAGATGTTGGATGTTTCTTATGCCGACAGTTTGCAAGAGGCAGGATGGCATTTTGCAGGGATGTTGGCTGGTCATTCAGACCCCAAATGTACCTTCTCTTCAATAACCAACTTTAGAGACCCAGATATTGACACAAACCCTTTCATGATTTTTTTCGAAGAATATCAGTGAAAACAGGTTGGCGTTGTTTGGGGCTGCCGTTGTGGACGGGGGTGTGGAGGGTGATTTAAACATTTCCCTGCAATGATGGAAACCCATCCACAGCAGCTTTAAGAACAAGCAACAGCGTGAGAGAACCTGGAGGTGGGACTGACTCGCAGATCATGCCCCACACTACAAGCTGGACCCAAAGCCCATCAAAGGCAAGGGGAGTCTTTCGAGGCTTCGTCTCAGGCCCGGGGATGGGATAGATAGACCCCCACACTGACAAAGAAGGGGTTAATGAAAGCCTGGGGACTCAAACTGCTACACCTGGGACAGTTGTCACACCTGGAGGAGCAGTCACAGGTACTGACTTCCTGATTTCCCTGGAGGAGCTTGACACCCGCTCCACCCCAGGCCCTGCCCCCACTCCCCCCCTCCCCCCAACGCCCCACCCCCACCCCATCTCTTCCTGCCCCTGCTGTTCCCCCACCCCACCTCTTCCCTCCC